>NC_045455.1:21522722-21567520 GCF_002776525.5 Piliocolobus tephrosceles | reverse complement strand
ATCTTTGTGGCATTCTCTGTATTTCCTGAATTTGAATGTTGGCCTGCCCTGCTAGGTTGGGGAAGTTCTCCTGGATGATATCCTGAAGAGTGTTTTCCAATTTGGTTCCATTTTCCCCCTCACTTTCAGGCACCCCAATCAGACGTAGATTTGGTCTTTTTACATAATCCCATACTTCTTGCAGGCTTTGTTCATTTCTTTTTCTTCTTTTTTCTTTTGGTTTCTCTTCTCACTTCATTTCATTCATTTGATCCTCCATCGCTGATACTCTTTCTTCCAGTTGATCGAGTCGGTTACCGAAGCTTGTGCATTTGTCACGTATTTCTCGTGTCATGGTTTTCATCTCTGTCATTTCGTTTATGACCTTCTCTGCATTAATTAGTCTAGCTGTCAATTCTTCCACTCTTTTTTCAAGAATTTTAGTTTCTTTGCGCTGGGTACGTAATTCCTCCTTTAGCTCTGAGAGGTTTGATGGACTGAAGCCTTCTTCTCTCATCTTGTCAAAGTCATTCTTCATCCAGCTTTGATCCATTGCTGGCGATGGGCTGTGCTCCTTTGCAGGGGGAGATACGCTCTTATTTTTTGAATTTCCAGCTTTTCTGCCCTGCTTTTTCCCCATCTTTGTGGTTTTATCTGTCTCTGGTCTTTGATGATGGTGACGTACTGATGGGGTTTTGGTATAGGTGTCCTTCCTGTTTGATAGTTTTCCTTCTGAAAGTCAGGACCTTCAGCTGTAGGTCTGTTGGAGATTGCTTGAGGTCCACTCCAGACCCTGCTTGCCTGGGAATCATCAGCAGAGGTTGCAGAAGATAGAATATTGCTGAACAGCGAGTGCACCTGTCTGTTTCTTGCTTAGGAAGCTTCCTCTCAGGGGTGTACTCCACCCTGTGAGGTGTGGGGTGTCAGACTGCCCCTAGTGGGGGATGTCTCCCAGTTAGGTTACTCAGGGGTCAGGGACCCACTTGAGCAGGCAGCCTGCCCCTTCTCAGATCTCAACCTCCGTGTTGGGAGATCCACTGCTCTCTTCAAAGCTGTCAGACAGAGTCGTTTGCGTCTGCACAGGCCTCTGCTGCTTTAGCTGTGCCCTGTCCCCAGAGGCGGAGTCTACAGAGACAGGCAGGTTTCCTTGAGCTGCTGTGAGCTCCACCCAGTTCGAGCTTCCCAGCAGCTTTGTTTACCTACTTAAGGCTCAGCGATGGTGAGCGCCCCTCCTCCAGCCTCGCTGCTGCCTTGCTGTTAGATTGCTGCAGACTGCTGTGTTAGCAAGGAGGGAGGCTCCATGGGCGTGGGACCCTCCCGGCCAGGTGTGGGATATATTCTCCTGGTGTGCTGGTGTGCTTACAGCACAGTATTGGGGTGGGAGTTACCCGATTTTCCAGGTGTTGTGTGTCTCAGTTCCCCTGGCTAGGAAAAGGGACTCCCTTCCCCCTTGGGCTTCCCAGGTGAGGCAATGCCTCGCCCTGCTTCAGCTCTCGCTGGTCAGGCTGCAGCAGCTGACCCGCACGGATTGTCCGGCACTCCCGAGTGAGATGACCCCAGTACCTCAGTTGAAAATGCAGAAATCACCGGTCTTCTGTGTCACTCACGCTGGGAGATGGAGACTGGAGCTGTTCCTATTCGGCCATCTTGCTCCGCCCCCCCATGCTAAAATTTTTTAAATAATTTTTTTCGCATTTGAACTGGGGAGTTCAAGGCTATGGTGAGCAGTGATTGCTCTACTGCACTCCAACCTGGGCAACAGAGTAAGATCCTATCTCAATAATAATAGTAATAATAATAATAATTTTTCAACATATTAATTTCTTGGAAAATAGAAATGGTCAAAAATAAGACTCAAACCTTAATAAACAGATCAATAAACATGGAAATAACAGAGGATATTGTCAAAGAATTACCCCCACCCCCCATACACCTAAATGTGCTAGGTCTAGTTAGTGTCAGATTTGAATAATTTGAAAATAAAAGAATTGCTTATATCATGATAAGTTTATTAATACATGTTTTGCAGAAAAATACAATTATACAAAGAAGCTATTTTGGAAATGACATATTACAAATCTTTTCCCCAAGTGGGGAAAATGTGGAACAATCAATTATCTTGCCTTCCAGGTCTATTCTGAAGTTCCTTTACACTTCCGAATTTCTCTATAGTAAACATTGAACTGTTCTTCTAGTAAATATCTTTAAAGCACATGCTACATGCTTTAACATAATGGTGCACAGAGAATTAAAAAATAAGCTTCTGTTAACTTCTTGTCGTAGAAGTTTCTGGCAGAAAAATTTCTTTTTTATTTCTTTTATTTTTTATTTTATTTTTATTTTTTGTAGAGACAGGGTCCTGCTGTGTTGCCCAAGCTGGTCTCAAACTCCTGGGCTCAAGTGATTCTCTCCCCTTGCCCTCCCAGAGTGCCGGGATTACTGGTGTGAACCACTGTGACTGGCTCAGCAGACAGATTTCGGACACTGTGTTTGATGATAAGAAATATGCTCTACAGCTGGGGAAGTCGGCAATTGTGTGTGTGTGTGTGTGTGCGGGTGTGTGCAGGGAAGTGAAAGTTGTCCCACTGTATAATCCAAGGGTAAATAATAATTCAGGGAGGAATGTGAAATAGGTGAAATAGGTCATCCGTATTAAGAATGACCATGAAAAGCACACTTTGGGATTCTAAGTAGAAACTCTTTATAGCCCATCTAGCATCCAATAGGCTTTATTCTTTAAAAAAAGAAAAAACCCCACTATCCTTCATTTTAATATAGAATGATTTGAATACTCACTGTGGAAGGCACAATAATGCCTTCACCCCCAAAGGTGTCCGTGCCCTAATCTCTGAAACCTGTGGATATTTTACCACACATGACAGAAGAGACTTTGCAGATGTGATTAAGTTAAAAATCTCGAGATGGAGAGATTATCCTGGATTCTCCAGCTTGGCCCCATCTAATCACATGAGTCCTTAAAATTGGAGCACTTTCCCTGGCTGTGGTCAAGGAGAGATGTGACAGTGGAAGAATTGTCAAAGAGATGCAATGTTGCTGTTTGAAGATGAAGGGAGGGGGCAACAAGTCAAAGGATGCAGGCAGCCCCCAGAAGCAGGAAAAGGCAAGGAAATGATTCTCACCTGGCATTTCCAGAAAGAATGCAGTCCTGCCAATGTTTTGGGTTAGCCCAGTGAGACCCGAGTCAGATTTCCAACCTATAGAACCGTAAGATATCTGTATTGTTTTAGCCACTAAATTTGTGGCAATTTGTTACAGCTGCAATAGGAACCTAACACACTCACTTTTTAGTTTTTGTATGCTTTACAGTTTACAAATACTTTATCTCATATCTGTCTAGGTTTTTTTAAGAAAATAAATGGAAAGCTTTAAGCAGAAATGAGTTCAAAATAGTAGAAAATTAGAAATGGACGATTTTCAGCATCTAGTGGTTGACTGGTTAATCCTTGTGCAAAAAAAAAAAAAAGAAAAAAAAACTGAAATTTCCGAATATGTCTGAGATGAAACAAAACAAACAAAAAACAAATACAGAGAACATCAGTCTCTGATAAGTGGCTGCTCCCCAAAACTGTCAAAGGCAATTTTTCTCAGAATATTTTTAAAGCTTACAATGAACTCTTTTATAATGTTACATTGCATATTGTCAGGCCTCGTTATAGCCCTGTTTTAAACTAGACCAGTGGCCCATGTCCTATTTTCTTTTTTTTAATCCTTATTTCCTCAAATAGAGCTTGTTTTCTCCTCTTCTTGGTAATTAACACTACCCAGTCTTCTCTGAAGGTGTTCTTCCCCCCAGTCTGACTGCCAGATAGCTAGTCTCCCCACATTTCCCTCTTCTTGTTCCCGTCTAAACACAAGCGCATGGTCTTATTTCATTTGCAGGGTTATTCTCTCTATAGTTATCAGGTTATGACTGCTATAGTGAGACAAAGAGGGCATGAAAAAATAAGCCATGTGGGAAAGGTCTTCCAGCATGCGGCTCCTAACTGATTAAAATCATGACTGCTGAGAAGTAAAGCTGAGAAGAAACAAAATGAAAGGATGACCGACACACCAGGGATATGAAATTAAAGTTTAATAATTGAGTCAAATAATAAGTAGCTGTGATGCTTGCGCATGAATAGATGCTCTGTGTGTGTGCATATATAATAACTCCAGCCCTGGACTTCTCTTTCTCCGTGGTGGAATTGTGTTATTACACAATAGCAACACTGGAAGAAGCCATAGAGGTCATTTTGTTCAACCTCCACATTTTGCCAAGGAAAGACTGAAAGACAGACAGACGGAGACTTGTCTGCTTTTTGACTTCTTTTTCTTTGCTTTTGAGTCTTTTTCCATCAGCCACACATCAACCAATGATCGAATGAGATTATTCAGTCTGGGGTCATTCTATTCCTTATTCTTATTCACCATTACAATCTCTCCCTTTAATTCCTTTCCTTCCTATCTCATCTTTAACACTATTAATCCATTTCTTTCACGATTTGCCTCTGCCTGATTGTTCTTTTATAGATAAACTGAGTCATCAGCAAGCATTTTGCTGGAAGTCAGCCTTGTTAAATGTCCAGTCTATTTAAGTGACTTTCTATTTTATCCTATCTGCTGGATCGCAGGTTTTTGTTGATCAAACGTTCTTATCATGTCAAGTGTTAATCTTCTTTTAGTGATAGAGAAATTGCCAAATGAAAGTACTTTGGAAAATGAATACATTGACCTGTCATTTCACAGTCCTCACACAACCAAAGTCCTACTTGCCCTATAGGTAGGTACATTTCTAACTGAAAATGTGAAGGCTGTGTACAAAGACTCCTGAGTCACAAAAGTCTTGAAATTCCTCAAAAAGAATGTTTTGAAAACATGGCAGGCCTGGCTATTTTACTATGGTGAAACATATCACTATGGTGAAATATTACTGCAGTGGTTGCACTATAGGCAATCAACCCAAACTTGGTACAAAACATTATGGTAGATAATATTCATTTAGTGCTTACAGTGTGCTAAGTATTATTTTAAGCACACTACATAGATTATCTAATTTAATCATCTGAGTTAAGTGCAATTATTGTTCCTATTTCATGTATAGGAAAATGTGGGCACCAAGCAATTAGGCCACTTGCCCCAACCCAGAGGGAATAAACAGTGGAGCCAGGATTTAGAGAGTTAGGTGGAGTCTAGTCTCCTAACCCCTCTGCCAAACCACCTCTGATATGGGGGTTAACATGAGTCAATCCACACCCACACCTTGTATGTGGAAAGAGCGTCTTTGAAGGCCACGCCCTATGGATAAGTGGAGACACCATGGTTTCAGGCTCCAATAAGCACATACAACAGTCTATATGGCACCTGAAGCAGGCAGGTGCCTTCCTTGTCTTGTAGTAACCCAAAGGAAAATATTCTAATGCCCCGAAGCCTCCTGCCTGGCCCCACAATTCAGCAACCCTATCAGGAAGAGTAACTCTTACATGGCCCTCACAACTTTAGATCCACTTTAAGATAAACTGGCTAATGATTAGAAGTGCGTCTCAGAACTATCGGCCTAATGTAGATGACACAGACTCCTGGATCAGGTCTTGCCTTTCCCTGACTTTTCTGAAGTCTAGAGTATCATTTTGCAGTGGCTCAGAATTGGAACTGGACCACCTGCCTGAGGCTGCTTGGACTGCCCACACAGCTTGTAAAAACTGTATGTAAACATGAAATGCAGCTGCAAAACAAAGCTAGTTTTCCTCACTGGAAGTTATCCCCCTAAGGAATCAGGATTAGTGTGACAGGCTTGTGCAAACTGCTCAAACGAGGGCCATCTTCAGCCAAGTAGTACACCATGTCGGAGTGTTCGCTAATCAAAGTGAGGGTGGAAGTTTTCATCCATTTCTACACTTTTAAACACCTCTTTAGAAACGATTTGCAACCCATTTCTCCAGCAACTGCCTGTCTTACTAGCACCCGATCCATATTTCCAGCTGGGACTAAAGCAAAACATGTTTTCTTCCCTATGTTATTAAAGGGCGCCAGCATCCACCAAGTTACAGAAGCCAAAAGCCTTGGAATTAACCAAAGCCCTTTATACCTAATGTCAAATCCAATCCTCAATACACATCCTGTAGATCTTACTGAAACGGCTCTTGAATCTGCCTCCTGTTCTCCAGTTTCACTACTCTTATACCAGTTCAAGTGTTGATCCTGTGTATGCTAGACCACTCCAGTAACCTCTTTTTAATTTTCTTTTTTTTAAGAGAGAGAGAGACAGAGTCTCACTCTATTGCCCAGGCTGCAGTGCAGTAGCATGATCTTGGCTCACTGCAGCCTTGACTTCCTAGGTTCAAGTAATCCTCCCACCTTAGCCTCCTGAGTAGCTGGGACTACAGGTGCACACCACCATGCCTAGCTAATTTTTTTTTTTTTCTGTAGAAATCAGATTTCACCATGTTGCCCAGGGCTGGTCTTGAACTCCTGGGATCAAGGGATCTGCCTGCCTCGGCCTCCCAAAGTGCTAGGATTTCAGATGTGAGCCACCATGCTTGACCAATAACCTCATAATTATCTTCTACCTCCATATCTTCTGCATCCAGTTAATTTTCTTCTCTATCCTTGGCCATTTTTCTCAAATCAAAATGTAACCATGTCATTCCTATGCTTAATTACTTGGTGCATCTCCCTGTGAACATAATCCAACAATTTTATGTAGCATATATCTTTTTTCACAATTTAGTTTTGACTTATATTTTGGCTCATCTCCCATCACTACTCTATGTCAGTTCTTTCCACACTCTCCCAGGGAAAATGCATCGTTTCCATCATGAGGTTCTCATTTTACCATTTGCTTATAGCATTAATCACATTGTAGCATATCTTTTTGTGTGTCAGTCTTTCCCTTTTCTAAAGCATACACAGATCGTGAAGGGAGGAACCCCATCTTGTTCAGCACCACATCCCCAACTGCCAAGCATGGAATTTGACATTTTGAAAGTGCTCATTGAGGCTGGACGTGGTGGCTCATGCCTATAATCCCAACACTTTGGGAGGCCGAGGCAAGAGGATCACTTGAGCCCAGGAGTTTTTGAGACCAACCTGGGCAATATAGCAAGACCTCATCCCTATTTTTTAAAAAAATAGAAATTACTCAGTGAATATTTGCTCAATAAGTGAATAAAGGCGGTGTCACCTAATTTTATGTTGGACATTACAAAAAATGTTTATATGTATAAGCAATAAATCAATATATGTGTAGTGCGTGTGTATATATAGTATGTATATACATACACACACACACACTACCCATATATTAGTTAATCAATAATTGAGTATTTACTAGGCAGTAGGAGGTCAAACAATAAACATTGGAGTCAGAAACCTGGTTTAAAATCCTAGCATTGAGGCATATTGGCTAAGTGATCACGGGTCGGTTACACTCTTTAGTATGTTTTTTCATTTTTAAAATGTGGATAATAATATAACTCATGGCATGCGGGTGACAAATAAAGGCAAGATGAGGCAATTTGCCTTAATGACAAAGTTGGTTTTTAACAAATGACAGTGTGACAGAGCAACTCCTGTGGGCTAACTCGAACAGTCTGCAGCCTTTGTAGTCCTTTCTCATCCTAAACTTGTGGGTTTACTAAATTGGGCACTCTCTAAGCAGACCGTGAAGAGGAAAAGAAGCTCATTTATAAGTTAAATCGGACAACAAGATTCAAATGGCTAAAATTAACTAGATTCCCATTTTCCGACACATAGCTCCAGGGTAAAAACCTGTCAGAGATTCAGGTATTTCTATTGGGGTGACAGTATTTTATGATGGACCTGACAGTAGGGAATCATGTGGAGCAGATCCCCATATTTTCTGTGCAAGAGGCAGTAAAGTGTTTGAGATTTTGGGTTCTGGAGCCAGACTGCTGGCTTCAAGCTGGATAACCATGGGTAAATTTCTTAAATGCCATCTCAATTTCATCATCCGTAAAACGGGGCTGAAAGGAGCACCTAATTCATAAAGTTGTTGTGAAGACAAAACAAATAGTATATTAAGTAAATGCCTAGTGTATAACAAGTGCTCAATAAATATTATTTATGAATTGAGAGGCTATATAATTTATCATCACATTGGGACAGCTTTGAGAGTAAAAAGGTGTGTTGTTAAGAATGATGGCAACAACTTAAGATTAAACTGGAATTCTCCTGATCAAACCAAGATGCACAGTCACACTGGCTGCAACAATGTGGTTAATATGATGATGATGTTGTCATGCACTGCAAGCTGCAGGTACTTCCCTTTTAGCCTTTAGCATGTCCAACTGACACACCAGCTCCAGCTGAAGTTCAGGACTCACACACATCTCCCTTGTCTCCATTATTCCCAACCAAGAATCATCAACCATTAGCTGCTACATCAAGCCAAAGGCAAACACAAAACAGGCTTTTTTCCTCCTGAGACCCAAGCAGAAAAGAGGAGGTTTAATTATTACTGTATTAAATCAATAATACAGTATTGGGGAGTTCAGTTTGATAAATCACAATATTGTGGCTGAGACCTGCTGACCAGCACAAATTTGCATGTTAACTCACAATTCATATGTATCATCTAAATCTCTGAACTTTATTTTTTGTAGAGATGGGGTCTTGCTATGTTGCTCAGGCTGGCCTTGAATTCCTGGCCTCAGGCAATCCTTCCTCCTTGGCCTTCCAAAGTACAGAGATTACAGGTGTGAGCTACTGTCCCTGGCCTTACTGATCTTTAATAGCTTTGGGTATGGCCTTGGGTCCTTCTTTTTTTCCTCTTTTCCTTTCTTTTTATTAAATTATGGCAGAAACCCAAATACAGAGGGAAATTCCCAGACACAGGCTGAAACTTGCTTAACCAATTTTATCCAACTTACAATGTCAGATAATCACTTCAAGAAAGTCAGTAGCTACTAGTCGTACATTATTTAGTAAGCACCTAACTATATATCCGATATTTTGCTAGGAAATATTCAAGACATGATCTCACAAGGAGTTTTCAATCTGGTCCAAAACACAAAAGGAATATTTGTGCAACAGCAATGATATGGGGTTATATATAACAGAGGCAGAACTGTCATGCAAATAAGCTCAGGAAGAAAAGAAAATCAGGGCTGGAGCTCTCAGGGGAAGACTTGTCACAGGAGTAGGTTTTGAGCTGGGCCTTAAGCGTGTTTCAATCTTAGTAGATGGAAAAGAGATAGGATAACCTACTAGGTGAGGAGGTGAGTGCAAGATAAGACAGGGCTGGGAGTTAGAACTGAGACAAAAAACTGACATTGCACAATTAAAGAAACCTGTCTTGGCCAGGGCCTGTGGCTCATGCCTGTAATCCCAGCCCTTTGCGAGGCCTAGGTGGGCAGATCACCTGAGGTTGGGAGTTTGAGACCATCCTGACCAACATGGTGAAACCCCATCTCTACTAAAAATATAAAAATTAGCCGGGTGTGGTGGTGCATGCCTGTAGTCCCAGCTACTCTTGAAACTGAGGTGGGAGAATCGCTTGACCCCAGGAGGCGGAGGTTGCAGTGAGCTGAGATTGCGCCACCACACTCAAGCTTGGGCGACAGAGCGAAACTCCATCAAAAAGAAAAGAGGGAAGGGAAGGGAAGGGGGAAAGAAAGAAAGAAAGAGAGAGAGAGAGAGAAGGAAGGAAGAAAGGAAAGGAAGGAGAAAGAAAGAAGGAAAGAAAGGACAAAAAAGAAATATCTCTTATAGACAGAGACATCCAGCAACTAAGGGGACCGGGCAATAAGGAAATAGCCTCAATTTTGAGGCTCTATTATAGGTTTATCTAATACCTAGCAGATCCACTATTCTAATTGTACAGGATTTCAGACTTTTAAAAAGGCAACAACATGAGTTGAGATTGTTGTAATTGTTTCTTTATTAGCCTTTTCTCTGTTCAGGAAGGGCTATGGGGAGAAATGCCTCTCAAAAGTAATCATGAATTCTATCGATAAGGTGACATCAAAGCACAAGTCAAATAAGATCATCCATTTTGAAACGTGGCTTTCAGGCTTGATGTCCTCAAAACATAACAGTATAAAAATTACAAATACATTGGCTTCCCAATGGGGAAGAAAAGTTTTCTTGGAAGAACAGCTTTCAAGCCTGGCAAATAACTCAAGTAAGTTTCTGCAATGCCCTCCCCTGGCGGTCATAAACATTTACTACTTGGCATCCCAATTCAACCACGTATTACTGCTTAATTAAAAGTGCTTCTTTTAATAGATCAATAGACTTGCTTTCAGGAGCTGCCATAATAACACCTATACTTTTTTATTCAAAGTGGTAAGAGGTAGTCAGGAGAGATGACATACATAGGCTTAAAAAAATTTGAGCTGAAATGTACGTGATATGACATGCCATTTTGTGTCCGGGTACACGTAATGCAAATCACAGCTCTTTGAAACAGAAAAATCTGAGCCAATTCAAACTAATGACCTGGCTCTTGTTTCTGAAGTGGGTGGGGGTTTACATTAAACCTTTTTAATGCTGCTCCTAAACACAGTGAACCCCTGAGTTTTTGACCTTCCTGAACTGCAGCCAAAGAGCTTGGCAAAGGCCAACCAAAGTGTATTAGAAAGTAGCACAAAAGGAGGAATAAGATTGCATGTTCTTTTATATTCTCTGAAAACCTCAGTCCCATTCTTTATTCTTTCAGATATTCTGCTCTTCTCTTTCCTGGAAAATTTGTTGCAAAACAGTGGTTCTTCACCATTTATGGGGACACAAACCCCTTTGAAATCCAATCCAAACCATGGACTCACTCTCAGAAACATGAGCATACACTCAAAACCTTGCAGAAATTTTCAGAAGGTCCACAAAGCTTTTGAAACTCATGTAGACCCCCAATTAAGAACCTCCAAATGTTCTCCAGTGACACTAAACAAGAAAAAATCAGACAGGTATTTAAAGTTACTTTAGAAATATACTGAATCTGAGGGGCATTTTGTTTGTGATCCTCAGCTTAAACAGAATAGTGGGTTCATAACTGCCTAGTTCAGGCATGTCCAATCTTTTAGCTTCCCTTGGCCACACTGGAAGAAGAATTGTCTTTGGCCACACATAAAATACACTAATAGTAATGATAGCTGCTGAGCTAAAAAAAAAAAAAAAAAAAAAAATTGCAAAAAAATCTCATAATGTTTAAGAAAGCTTATGAATTTGGGTTGGGCCACCGTGAAAACCGTACTGAGTTATATGCGGCCTCCGGGCTGTGGGTTGGACAAGCTTGATCTAGCTGGTCAGTATGCATTGCTTCTCCTCCAAGTTCTATGCTGACTCTGGAGGAAGTCACAGATATTTGAGAAATTCTTACCCTCAATGTTTGGGCAGTTGCCACAACAAAATTTGTTCTGATGCATGCCTATGATTGCCTTGCCCCTGATAGCCATAGTGGGTTGTAAAGAAAAGAAAGAGTATGTTCTTCTAGATAGGCCTCTGCTTGCTCAATGAAAGCAGATTTTTTTGGAGGACGTTTTAGAGGTTGCTTTTTGTTGTCGTCGTCGTCGTTGTTGTTGTTAATCTTTCAGTTTTAATGTAACCTTTTCTGGTTGACTCATAAACCCAAAGTGAAATTCAGGTACATAATATTAACATCTCGCATTGTTTTGGTTTCTAAAGATATAAAAGCCAGTGGCCCCTTCACCTTATACATATACAGTACGCAACAAAACTCTTTGCCTCATGGGAAAAATGGGCTGACAGGGTTTTCTTACCTGTCAGAGGCACAATCTTGTGTGTCCTAATCACTTCATGAAATGAGCTTTCTTCTGTGACTCTCCTTGAGCAAAGCAGCCCTGGCCATTCAGTAAAACCAACGTGCTAGAGGAAGACCAGCCTCACTCATGGACACGACAACATGATAAAGTGCAGAGCAATGTCCCGTCCACCAGCTTCACGGGCCTGTGTGTTACTCCCCATTCATCCCAGGCCCCCATTCTAAGAACAAGTGGAAATAACTGACGGATCTACACGCTGGGTGCTTTAGTGCATACACTCAATGTTTGCATGTCCCTGTAAGGTAGATGATAGTATTCTGCCTATTGTACAGATGACAACATTGAGGTTTGGAGAAGTTAAGTAGGTTTCCCGAGGTTCCACATCAGTACGTGAGGTTGTATGAATCGCAGCATGGGCAGCCGTTACTGCACTGCATTCCCATGGCCCGCTGCCTGGTCCCGGCTGAGACTTCATCACAGAAGCTGAAAAACTTACAGTGGTTCACATGGAAGGTCAGCCAAGTGCTGAGTGAGTCTTCTCTTCCAGCCAATGAAGAACCGCCATTAGAAGGAGTGGGGTAGGCCAAGCGCAGTGGCTTACACTTGTAATCCCAGCACTTTGGGAGGCCCAGGTGGGCAGATCATTTGAGGCCAGGAATTTGAGACCAGCCTGGCCAACACAGGGAAACCCTGTCTCTACCAAAAAATACAAAAATTAGCCAGGAGTGATGGCACGCACCTGTAGTCCTAGCTACTTGGGAGGCTGAGACAGAAGAATTGCTTGAACCCAGAAGGCAGAGAATGTAGTGAGCCAAAATCGTGCCACTGCACTCCAGCCTGGGTGACAGAGAGAAACTCTGTCTCAAAAAAAAGATGGGGTGGTGGAGTGGAGGTGGGATAATCCTTATGGATTTATATCAGTTTCTAATTCCATTTGGTAGAAGACAAAAGTAGAATTCCCAGTTCATCATTGTGTTTTGGGTGGCCTGTGGACTGCTTTAATTTACTATTTCTGCTCTTCACGGAGAATACATTTTAAGTTCTAGCAAATAAATAAATCATATTCCCATTGATTAAGCTGGTTTGAACTAAGAATACATAATCTCAATACTTTTTCTTCCCTGAAATGAGTAGAAAACACTCCAAAACAGCCCAGAGTAAGTTGCTCAAACAGAACCAAAAAGTAAAGGTTAAAATACAAGGTAAATGGGATTAGATGAAATTCATCGCTGTTTTATGTGAGCCCCCCAATCCAATTATTTTTCTTTATTCCTTTCTAAAAATATGTGGCTGCTCACTTTCACAGAGCACCCACTCTGATGGTTTCTGTAACTTTCTTTGTACATAACTATCGTATCCACACCCAAAAATAAATAAATAAATAAATAAATAGTTTTAAAATAAATAATAAACTTAATGCATGTACAGTAAGGTTTTATCCTCATGGTACTGCCACTAACTTCTCTAGTGCCTGCTTCCTTCAGAGCTACTCTGTGGGAGAACAGTTTTATAGAAGTGTGGTGCACAATCCTAATTTACGTGGAAGTTGAAGAGAAATCAGATACTGGGACAAAAGAGCTTTTCAACAAAGTGGGAAACTGTAAAGGTACATTGCTATCCATGTGCATGAGTGTGTGTGCGCACCTGAGTGTATTTACGGTGGCTTAATAGACAGTGGTTATTATATGGAATGACTATTTGTTGTTTTACATAGATCATTCCATAAAGTAAATTAATCAAGCCAATTTAAATATTCATGGAGGATGTAATTTTAAAAACCACATCTGTAAAACCATATTTTAGACTGGTCGTGGTGACTCACGCCTGTATTCCTAACACTTTGGGAGGCTGAGACGGGAGGATAGCTTGAGCCCAAGAGTTTGAGGCTGTAGTGAGCTATGATCATACCACTGCACTCCAGCCCAGGCAACAGAGAGAGATCCTGTTTCCTAAAACAAAAACAAACAAACAAACACACACATACACACAAAATCCCACATTTTAAGTCCTACACTTGGAGAATGTGCACCTTTTGTTATTATTGTGCAAAGCACTTTTTTTCCCATACTGAAGCCCAATCACACACAAAAATCTGCCTTTTCCATAATGGGCTAGATTGCCTTCAAAAGTGTCTGACAAAGTAAAAGAGGATTATTAAAGTTGTTACTAAAACTAACTTGCATTGAGTTTTTTTAAGTCCACTTAAATGCAGTTGCCATTGTTGAAATAAATGTGAATAATTTTCGCTCATTTTATTCTTCACTTCCAAATAAGATCTTTTAATATGAATTAGTTTCACAGTTGCACTGTTAACACTCTCAGCATAAATAAAAGTGTTTTAAAAAATGAGCACTAGAGGCAGGGCACAGTGGCTCACACGTGTAATCCCAACACTTTGGGAGGCCGAGGCAGGCAGATCATCTGAGGTCAGGAGTTCGAGACCAGCCTGGCCAACATGGTGAAACTCCGTCTCTACTAAAAATACAAAAATTAGCTGGGTATGGTGGTGCATGCCTGTAATCCCAGCAACTAGGGAGGCTGAGGCAAGAGAATTGCTTGAACCCGGGATGCGGAGGTTGCAGTGAGCCAAGACCGTACCACTGCACTCCAGCCTGGATAACAGAGCGAGACTCCATCTCAAAATAATAATAATAATTAGCACTAGAATTTCTTAGCTTCTTAATAGGCCTTTTTGCCAGAGTGAAAAGTAGCCTACTGAATTTATAACAGACTTTGATGAGGGCAGTGGCCATCCGTTAAATACATTATCACATATGAACATTCTTCTAATTGCACTAGAGATTGAAAGTACATGTGTCGAGCACCTGCGCGCGCACACACACACACATGCATATATACAGCACTTATTCTTGAGACTTACCCTTGGGTTATATTCCCGCATATTGAATAAATAAACAGCTCAAGAAATCTGTCAAAGAGGTGCCCAATATATATTTTTATGCTTTTAGATATTAACCATTCCGTGTTCTGATTTTTACAATCATCAGCAGGCCAAATGTGACATCACCCTTTACAAAATGTGATACTTCATAAGGTCTTGCTACCTAGTGACATTTTTGAGCCAAAGAGCCCCTTCAAAGGAGTGTGCTGCTTTTTTAGGTGTGCCTGACAAGAGGACTGCTTGAATTGAATGGCCAGCAACACACGCACACGTGCCACACACACAGAGACACACACACACACACACGCACACACGTATGACCATAGGCACCCTCAGTATTGTTGATGCCAGACAATGTCATTAAAATTTCATCTCAGTAGCCAGTTGTGACCTCGGTGTTTCCAAGAAGAAAAGGAAAAAATGGCTGATACAAAGGGGAGTTAAACTAACCTTAGTGAAAAACTAAACTGGCGAGTTTATCTAATAATTGCCTGGGTTCAGCATTTTTCTGCGATAAATGAGTAAACTTTAAATGTATCTCTGAGATGCACTATCACAGGCATTGCCATGGGCAAGTTTTATCCGATGATGAAACAGCAAGGCCTAGTGAGATAAAGATGATAGAAGGGGGACTATCAGGTGGCAGCCGGGTAATTACAACTCTCTATTTGGGCTTTGCAGTGATGCTGCGTGTGATAAGTGGAGAATAATGAAGAAAAAGGAGTAGTGATAATGCAGGAGCTAAATGGTAGAAAATAGCCTATCATAGCCCACAGCCCTCTGAGCGCCTATGGGGACTTTGAACTATCTTCTTCAGTTTTCATCCGCAGAAAAACACACTCTCTCTCTTTCTTCTTCCTTTGCTAAATTTATGTCTGGTGGGACAAAAGGAAAAACTGAAAGGAAATCAAGGGTATGTGAAGAGAATATGACCTTTGCAAATAACTCTGAAGGTCACTATGTAATTATTCTAAAATAAAAGTATCCTGTAATCTTGCCCATATTCACCAAAGATGCAAGAGCATTTTTCAAATGTGATTCGGTACAATTTTGTTGGGGATCATGACTTATAAAGGTCAAGTAAAGTATTTCTAATTATAGCCTGTCAAGTAGAGCCTCGGAAGAACACTCAAGCCATTTGTTACTATTGAGTCGAACTTTGATTAAGGTAAAGACAGGCCAAGACACAATCCATTATATGGAAGGAAAGAGATGCTTCTGGCTGACGGTTTAGGTGCAGAGTTTTAAACCAAAATAACCTGTGTAGAGAAGCTCAGGTCTTTTAACCCTGGCGCTTTTGCCAGCTAAAGCAGTGTAAGTCTAATCTTTCACAGGGGCCTGAGTTTGGGTTGTGTTCATTTTTGTTTTACTTGGAGCCATCTGGAACCTCACACTGATGATGGATGCAATCAAGGGGGGGGAAGGGTGTGTATGTATGAGTACATGTATGTGTACGTGTTTGTGCACATGTGATGGCAAAAGTCATTTAAACATTTTTTAATTGTGGTAAAATACCCATAACATGAACTTTACCATCTTAAGTGTACAGTTCAGTAGCGTTAAGGACATTTGCACTGTTGTACAGTCAATCTCCAGAATTCTTTTCATCTTACCCAACAGAACCTGCATAGTCATTAAACGATAACTCAGCATTCTCCCTTCCCCCAACCCCTGGCAACCACCGTTCTACTTTCTGTCTTTATAAATTTGACTACCCTAGGTACCTCAAATGAGTGAAATCATACAGCATTTGTCTTTTCGTGACTGGCCTGTTTGACGTAACATACTGTCCTCAAGCTGCATCCATGATGTGGCATGTGTCAGAACTTAGCTGGGGAATTCTTCCAGGGAAAACAGAGTTTACTGGTGTAGGAGCTGAAGGCTGTTTCTACCATAGGGCCCACCCTGGCTGGAATGAACAGACCTAAGATGTAGATTTAAATAGCTCCTGTGCTAAAGGTGCCTTGAAACTTAAGGCATGCAGGGTAAAATAGTGGAGTTGGTCATCTAAACCATTTTTTGATTGTGAGATAATTTACATACTATAAAATTCACCTTTTGAGAGTAGACATTTCTGTAGTTTCAGTTCATTCACAGTGTTACGCAACCAGAGCCACTATTTAATTGCAGAACATTTTTATCACACTGCAAAGGAAACCTCATACCCATTTAGCAGTCACTCCTCATCCTGCCCCATACCCAGACACCCCATATCCCGGCAAGTCACTAATCTACTTTCTTTGTCTATGGATTTGCCTACTGTAGACAATTTATATGAATGAAATTATACAGTATGTGGCCTTTTGTGTAGCATAGCGTTTTCAAGGTCCATCCACGTTGTAGTATGTGTCTGTACTTCATTCCTTTTCATGGCTGAATTATGATTCAGTGTATGGATATGCCACATTTTGTTTTTCTGCTCATCAGTTGATGGGAATTTTGGTTATCTTCACTTTCTGGCTATTATAAATAATGCTTCTAGGTACATTTATATACCAGTCCCTTTGTGAATATTTGTATACAAGTCCCTTTGTGAATATATGTTTCAGTTCATTGGGTGTATACCTGGAAGGAGACTTGCTGGCAACTCTGTGTTTAACTAGAAGTAGAGTAGCATGGCAGCTCGATGTTTAACTTTTTGAGGAACTGCCAAACTATTTTTTACAGCTGCTGCACCATTTTGCATCTCCAACAGGAATGTATGAGAGTTCTGGTTTCTCCACATGCTCACAAAGACTTGTTGGTATTTAGGGATTGTCCTTTTTTTAATAGTCATGCTAATGGGTATGTAGGGCTATCTCATTGTAGTTTGATTTGCATTCCTTGGATTGCTAATGATGTCGACCATTTTTTCATGTGCATTATAGAGAAATGTATATTCAAGTCCTTTGCCCATTTTTAAACTTGTTGTCTTTTTATTGTTCAGTTGTAAGAGTTCTTTATGTATTCTGAATACTAGGCCCTTATCAGATATGTGATTGCAAATATTTCCTCCCATTTGGTAGACTGACTTTTAAATTTCTCGATTTTGTCTTTTGATGCACAAGAGTTCATTGTGATGAAATGCCATTTATCTGTTTTTCCTTGGTTGCTGTGCTGTAAGCATCGTATCTTAACCAAGATCACAAAGATTTATACCTGTGTTTTCTACTAAGAGTTTTTTACATGTTACACCTGTATTTTGTTTCTAAGAGTTTTATAGCTTTTCAAATTCCTTTTTAAAAGAGTACAATTAAAAATGTTTTTTAACTTGGCTCCAAATGACAATATCTAAAACTTAGATTTGACATTGAAATCCACAGACAGAAATTCCCATAGCTAAAAGTATACATTAGTAAAACATTCTGCTGTAGCGGCAGCTATGAACTGGGCTCCTGAGGTACAGTGGGAACTAAGCCATCATCCCTGCTTTGAAGAAACCAACAACACTATGAGAGAGAAGATTTCTGAACAAATACAGTATATATAAAAGTAATAAATACTTTATCTTCTCTTAACCTGACCATCTGTTAAGACACATATTAAGGATAGGGACATAGCCTTAGACATGAAGTCATTTCTCCAAAGTCACATAGCTTGATGGAATTTGAATCAAGATCTACTTGTGTGGCTGATGATATCATTGTCACTGTTCTTCGCCTCCTCTGTGTCACTCTGATCCAAGGCACCATCATCTTTTTTCTGAGACCCTCGTGCTAACCTCTTAGCCTTTTTCCGCTCTTGGCCACTAAAATCCATTTTCCTTTCATTAGCCAGAGTGATCATCCCAAAACACACATCAGTTCACCCTTCTCCCTCCTTAAAACTCTCCCATGACTTCCCATCGGAACTAGAATAAAACCCAACTCTCACCATGGCTTATAAGCCCCTTCGTGACCTGGTTTCTGGCTACTCCTCTGACCCCAGCCTAGACCACTCACTTCTGTGCTCTTTTGTGGTCCAGGCCTCAATACAAGCAGCACCTTCTCAGAGAGGCTGTCTCTGAACACACAGTGGAAAGCACCTCTTTCCTCCTCCTGATTCTCCCTCACATCATTCCAGTATCTGTTTCATAGCACACTTGCCACTGTCTCAAATAAGTTTTAAATGTATTTACTGGTTTACTGTCTATCTTCTCCTACTGAATTATAAACTCCATAAGGGCAAGGACTTTGTTTCTGTCATCCATTGCTAGTCCATCCATTCCTAGTTGGGACTGTCTGACACGTAGTAGGTGGTTAATAAATATTTGTTGAATTAATTTAATAATGATGTGCACAGTGCTTAGGAGCAGGAAACAACTTCCTGGTGGGGCAAAGAAGCAGAAAAGCAGTAAAAGGGAGGACATGAGATGTTGAAAGTCTTTAGAGAGAAGACAATTCGAGCATTTTAAATGGAAGAATCAAGCTCTGAGAACCCTGCAGAGAGAAGTGAGATGAGGATATTCCAGTATGACGGAGCAGCACGTGCGATGTCGTAGCTTTATGAAACACTAGCACAATCTTCATACGATTTTACATATTTTTGCCCTCCATAGCTTAAAAGTACTTCAGTATATTTCATTTTATCATTCTATTCTGCATCATCTTTATTTCTGTTTTGCAGATGAGAAAATTAGGCTTCCAAGCCCTTCATATACACATTTACAGAAAGCAGCCAAGAATACAAATTTTATGGTTGGATCTTTGTGAAAAAAAAAGTTTTGGCCACACAGGTGGCTCACGCCTATAATCCCAAGACTTTGAGAGGCAAAGGCAGGATTGCTTGAAGCCAGGAGTTCGAGACCAGCCTAGGCAACACAGTGAGACCCTTTATCTACAAAGAAATGCAAAATAAATTTAAAAATTAGCTGGGCATGGTGGTGTGCACCTATAGTCCCGGCCACTTGAGAGGCTGAGGCAGGAGAATCGCTTGAGCCCAGGAGTTTGAGACTCCAGTGAGCTATGATTGTGCCACTGCACTCCAGCCTGGGCAACAAAAAGTTTTCACAAAATCAATGATTACTAAAAAGAAAATGATGTGTACCATTCTAGCTGGAGAAACACTACCTGCTAAAACAAACTCCGAAAGTTCAGCGTCTTCACGCAACGCAAGTTTATTTCCCATTCAAATGTCGGCCAAGATGAGCATTCCTGGTGTCGTTCCTCTATGCAGTGATTCAAGAACTCAGCCTTATGCCATCTGTGGATCTGCCGCACCCTAGGGCCTTGTCACTATCAATCCAGCTAAAGAAAGGGGCAAGAGTGTAAATAAGGAACAACATCTTAAAATCTTTGACTAGAAAGAGCCACATATCATGTCCACTCACCTGTGAGAAATAGTCACTAGTCCACCCCACACGATTGTGAGAAATTAGTGGAAAGAATTAGAAAACAGTAGCAGAGGGCTAGGACAGGAATTAGTCATCATTCCATTGATTCTTCATCTTTGCCTTCCTAAAGCTTGTGTCATCTTCTAAATCCATTAGATATTTTAAGAAAATGAATCTCTACCTCCAAAACTTACATGAAAATCTCCCTTGGCCTTCATATTGTTTTCAAAACTCATTTTTCTTCCTTTGCCATATCTCTGGATATTTTCCTGAGGAAATAAACTTTCCCACATGTCACAATCATCCACCACTCCTTCACTGGTACTTTGCCAAAGTTCTCTTTTTTAAATACATTTTAGACAGAAACAGGTTTTTCCCAGAAGCCCACATTTTGCCCTCAAGATACTCAGGTGCAAACCTATTTGATACCAGGGGAAGGTACAGACTTCAGAGCACAAATAATTAATTCTTTGGCACTTTTATAAAACTTTTATTATGTTTTAAGAAGCAACCAAAAGCTAAAACCATATTTGACTAAAGAGAAAATTATTTAACTTTTCCTACTCCTTAATTTGCACATCTTTCATTACTCGGTCTACCTGCTCTGAGAACCTCTTCCTACTCCTTCTCGCTTCCTGCTGCGTCCTCACCCAGGCATTCCTGCTCCACAGTCTGGTGGCTTCTCCCCTGAGTTCCATGAGAGTGCTATGCGTATTTCCATCACAGTACTTACTATAATTTTTTTTTTTTAAGAGAGAGAGTTTCACTCTGTCACCCAAGCTGGAGTAGGGTTGTGCTGTCTTGGCTCACTGCAACCTCCACCTCCCAGATTCAAGCGATTCTCTTGCCTCAGCCTCCCGAGTAGCTCAGATTACAGGGGCCTTCTACAACACCTGACTAATTTTTGTATTTTTAGCGGAGACAGGGTTTCACCATGCTGGCCAGGCTGGTCTTGAACTGTTGATCTCAAATGTTCCACCAGCTTTGGTGTCCCAAAGTGCTGGGATTACAGGCATGAACCACCGTGCCTGGCCAACCTATTACATTTTTAAATAGTTAGCCAATTAATAGTGAAGTTCTTAATATTCTTTATGAGAAATAACAATTTATGTTGATAATAATCATAGATAACATTTACATACAACTTATTATGTGCCAAATACTGTTCTAACTACCTCATATATATATATCAAATAATTCAATTCTTACAACAATCATATGGGGTGATTACTGTTTTTATCCCCTTTTTCCAGATGAGGAAAACATGATACAAAAAGTTCAGTTGATTGCCCAAGTCATGTGGCTAAGAAGTGGTGGGGCCGGGGTTTGAACTCAGTCTGTGGATGCTGTTAACGTCTGTGGAACTTGTGTTTTGAAAAGACTCTATAACTATTAGATGTGAAAGAAAGTCGTTAAGATTGCTGCATATAGGACAGTTTTCTTTATTTCAAATCACACAGAGTCAATGATAGATCTGAAACTTGCAACCTGTATCTCCCATTGCCCTTTGCACGGCCTGCTGTGGGATTCCCACGCAGCACAAGCATGCAAGGTGCAGAAGCTGCCACCCAGCATGGGTAGTGAAATGTTTCCAGTGCCTGAATTTCTGTATTGACCTAGAGAAAATTTGGATATTGATTCTGTTTCTTTTCTTTTCTTAATTCGAGATTGTTGGTATTATCTCTTAGTTGTCAAGGTAAATCTTAGAGGCACTAGAGCAATATCTACTCAACATTAAATACTAATCTTTTCAGTGGAAAAAAAGCCAAGTGGTCTCTGTTTCTCGATAGCGTTGCCTGCAGGTGTCTTCCTTTTCTCTCTTTCACCATCTTCACTGCAGAGGGAGAGGAAATAAAGCATGAAGATATTTATCACATAATCACCTCAAATCAACATCTAAAAAACAGAATTTATCACTTTCTCTGAAAAAAAGAAAAGCGCCTTTTCATGTAGTCCCCATTTCAGTGGGTGGTACCGTCATCTACAGGGGCTAATGGAAGCCAGAAATCTGGTAGTTACCATAGATCCTTTCTTACACTATCTGTAACCAATTAATCACCAACCCGTATTGATTTTTCTCCCCCAAAGATCTCTCTTTCTCCATCCTCACCCTCTTTAAACATCCTTCAGTCTACAGTAGAAATGAGCTTTCTCAAATGGTGTACTCTAAGTCACTACTTGAAATAATTTAATGATTTTTATTACCTTCAGGATAAAATTCAAGCTCCTTGGCATGGCATCCAAGGCTCTTGTGTTCTGGCCCATATCCCTTGACCAGTCTAATTTCCTAACACTTCTCCTAAGTCTCATTACTCTCCAACCACATAAAATATATCATAAAACTTATTCTTCTTTCCCTAGCTGACTTTTGCACATCTTTCATTACTCGGTACACCTACTCTGAGAACCTCCTCCTACTCCTTCTCGCTTCCTGCTGCGTCCTCACCCAGGCATTCCTGCTTCACAGTCTGGTGGCTTCTCCCCTGAGTTCCGTGAGAGTGCTATGCGTATTTCCATCACAGTACTTACTATAAGGTATTCTAGTTGTCGACTTACTTGTCTTCTTTCCAATGAGGCTGGGCACTATTGAGGGTGGACTTTACATTTTTCCATGTTTTTGTATTTTTATATTATTTATCAGTCTATAGAATGACAAATAGTTTTCTAGCCAATTAATAGTGACGTTCTTAATATTCCTTATGAGAAATAACAATTGATGTTGGTAATAATCATAGATAACATTTACATACAACTTACTATGTGCCAGACACTGTTCTAACTACCTTATATATATATCAAATAATTCAATTCTCACAACAATCATCTGGGGTAATAGTAATAGTTTACTATTTGTCATTCTATAGACTGATAAATAATATAAAAATACAAAAACATGGGAAAATGTAATAGTTTACATACTGTTTGTCATTCTGTAGACTGATCATAAAAAAATACAAAAACATGGAAAAATGGGTAATTTGCATCAAAAAGAGCTCATTGAATTGGAGATATATATAGTTAGAGAACTTAGAATCAAAGTCTATAAACTGTCAACAGGGTGATTAATGCTAAATTATCCTCCTTATAAGATAATTGATTTCCATAGAGTGAACATCTTGTCTCAGAATAGTGATAGGAGAGGCATAACATGACACCTACACTTTTTTTGAATGTTATCTTGCATCTTGTTCACAAAAGCTGATATGATTTACCCTCCAACTCTGCTGGAGCTATTCTCACTAAGCCCTAATAATTCAATTGGCTTAAATCCTTAACAGTTTAAATGAAGCAATGGATAAATTAGTACTGATAAAGGAGCTAAGAATCCTGTTCTTAAGAAACTTCAACATCATCAACATGACCTTTAGAGAGGTTCTAATAAAACTATAATAATAGCCAGCAGTCGTAATAATAACAACAATCATGATTAATAATCATAATACTCTGTACTTATCTCATACCTTTCATCCATGGATCTGAAAGTTCTTTTTACAAGTATCAATTATGACTCACATTCTTGTAAGCTGAATATTCACAGTGTCCAGAAAATTGATTGAAACAGTTTTAAGACAGGATGGCCCAAAAGGGATAAGTTGCAAGCTCTAGCTCTCCCACCCAATTCCAGCAGCAAACTCTGCTGTCCATTAGGTTGAATGGCCTGTGACTGCCAGGAGACTATAAACTGATACAGATGTGATACAGACAATGATAGTTGGTTAGTTCTATGGAATTCGGAAATTGTGTTAGATGTGATTGCTAAAGAAATCCTGATTATGAGAGTTCTCCATAAAAATTTAGTCATGTCAAGGAAATGAAACTGTCCTTACTGGCCCAAATTGAACCTACAGATACTCATAACTTTTAATGTACTAAAAATTTGGCACAGAAAAATAATTTTTGGTGTTGGTTTAACTTGTAGAAAAACTTGGATTGGGTATTTTTTTGTTAGTTTGCATATGAAATGAATGGACATACTATTATTTTGAGAATGAAGTCTTGGGAATCTTTAATGGTGAGTTTCATGGTTTCATCAAAACCTTAGCCTAAATGGATCAGTTAGGGACTGCCAGGGAAGGAGCAAGGAGGTGCCTGGGTGATCAGTTTTTTTATGATGCTGCCCCCAAATCTAAAACACAAAACAAAAAAAACCAAGAAAATCAAAGGAAAAATACAAAATATAAAAATATTTTATAAAAAATACAGTATTTTATAAAAATATAAAGACAAAGTAAAATGGAAGAGGAAGGGAAACAATTGGTGTAATACAAGAGGAAAGTTTTTATTCATCCAACCAATTTTTTTTCAGCATCTTCCAAAAACGAGGCATTCTGACATTTTTATTTGCAGGTATGTGTGCATAGAAGACTATAAAGGTGATCTCATCTCCTTTTACTAAGTTCATTGGTCTGTATTAGTCAGGGTTCTCTAGAGGGACAGAACTAATATGATAGATATATGTAAAAGGGAGTTTATTAAATAGTATTAACTCACACAATCACAATGTCCCACAACAGACCATCCGCAAATAGAGGAGCAAGGAAGCCAGTCTGAGTCCCAAAGTTGAAGAACTCGGAGTCCGATGTTCCAGGGCAGGAAGTATCCAGCACGGGAGAAAGATGTAGGCTGACAGGCTAAAGCAGTCTAGCTTTTACACTTTTTTCTGCCTGCTTTATATTCTTGTCATGCTGGTAGCTGAATAGATTGTGCCCACTCAGATTAAGGGTGGGTCTGCCTTTCCCAGACCACTGGCTCAAATGCTAATCTCCTTTGGCAGCACCCTCACAGACACACCCAGGATCAATACTTGATATCCTTCAATTCCATCAAGTTGACACAGTATTAACCATCACACGGTCTCATTCCATTGTCATTAGTTTTGGAAAGCATTTTTTGTTTAGATCACAGATTTTGCTATAAAATATGAATGCATTAATCAGTTTCTTAAGACTGTCATTTTAAGGCTTTGTGTCAGTCTCTTTTTTTAAAATTTTTTTATTACTATACTTTAAGTTCTAGGGTACATGTGTACAACGTGCAGGTTTGTTACATATGTATACATGTGCCATGTTGGTGTGCTGTACCCGTTAACTCATCATTTACATTAGGTATATCTCCTAATGCTATCCCTCCCCCAGTCCCCTCCCCACAATAGGCCCCGGTGTGTGATGTTCCCCTTCCTGTGTCCAAGTGATCTCATTGTTCAATTCCCACCTATGAGTGAGAACATGTGGTGTGTGGTTTTCTGTTCTTGTGATAGTTTGCTGAGAATGATGGTTTCCAGCTGCATCCATGTCCCTACAAAGGACACAAACTCATCCTTTTTTATGGCTGCATAGTATTCCATGGTGTGTATGTGCCACATTTTCTTTATTTTATTTTATTTTTATTTATTTTCATTATATCAGCAGAATATCAGGGGGATATGATACATCATTTGGACCTGCATGTACAGCAATGAATTTGGGATATCATCAAGTTAATTGATAGAATTCATTTAATTTATGTACTTAGGCTTTCATGAAACCTCATCTTAAATCATTAATTCTGCTCAGAATAAACAGTACATTTACCTGTGTCCTTTGAGTTGGCCCTTACCCCAGTCCCTGGACATCTTGAAACATTGTTATCATGTTTGGCTTCTTTATTTAACTGGAAGGGGTATTTTATTCATAGTACATATAGGTATTTTACACATCATGTTGCTTGGTACTTTCATAAAATAAAAGAGAAAACTGAGACTTGTGGATATTGGGTGATCTTATGCAAGGTCATAAGCTAGTTGATGGAGAATTTGAAATATAAATCAGGCCTTTGGGTCATCTATCCTCTGCTCTTCCTTCCCAACTGGATGAAAAATGGCTGACTATCCACCCCTCAACCTGAAAATTAGGCTCTTTTTAGCCAAACTTTGACTACCACCCTCTGTATAAGCTTCAGCAGTGACGCATAAGATGAACCAATTAATAAAAAGCAACACAAGCGGAGAGCAGTCAAAAATCTCCCAAACTTAATCTATATTACTTTGATAGATGATATCATCTTTGCCTTCCATTAATCCCTATACTCAACTCAGAGAGAAAAATCCACTGGACCCTCAATTTCCAGACGCACTCACCAGAAGACTAGTCTTGGTAAATATGTTGCAATCAACATTTTAAGTTCAGGTTAACATTTTCTTGTTCTCCACTTCAATTTATTTATTTATTTATTTATTTTTTGAGACACAGTCTCGCTCTGTCGCCCAGGCTGGAGTGCAGTGGCACGATCTAGGCTCACTGCAAGCTCCGTCTCCCGAGTTCACGCCATTCTCCTGCCTCAGCCTCCCGAGTAGCTGGGACTACAGGCGCCACCACCACAGCCGGCGAAAATTTTTTTTTTTTTTTTTTTTTTTGTATTTTTAGTAGAGAAGGGGTTTGTTTCATTGTGTTAGCCAGGATGGTCTCCATCTCCTGACCTCCTGATCCACCCGCTGCAGCCTCCCAAAGTGCTGGGATTACAGGCGTGAGCCACCACGCCTGGCTCAGTTTACTTATTTGTTTCCAGTTCTTTCTTCTTTTTTGTTAACCTGTTTCAAACACTAGCAATTTTTTCACTTCCCTGGGCATTAAACCTATGCCTTCTAGTCTCTTTCTTTAAAAAGAAATTTGGTATTTATACTTACCTAAGGATAGTATACTTACTAATTATATTTACTTATATATGCCATTCTAGTCCTTTATAAACTTTTTCTTTTCCACTTACGTTTCTGTTTCTTGAGCATCATCATAGTCAGGTGGCTAAAGGCTGCTCATGGGAAGGGATTTTTTTTTCACAAAATTTCAATTTCTGATAATCTAAACAGTTCAGTTCCGAATATCTTCTCATTCCATAATTAACTGTGACATGAAGAGTCCAGTGGAAGAGTCCACAGGCCAACTTACAAAATGTAGGAAGGTTTATGTATTGGTTTCCAAGGACTTCTGTACCACAAACTGGGTGGCTTAAAACAATGGGAATGTATTGGCTCACAGTTCTGGAGACCGGAGGTCTGAAATCAAGGCTCTGGCAGGGCCTTGCTTCCTCCAGAGGTTCTAAGGAAGATTCTTTCTTTGCCTCTTCTTAGCTTCTGGTGGTTTCTGGCAATCTTTGGCATTCCTTGGCTTGCAGCTTTATCACTCCCACCTCTGCCTTCTTCCCTCTGTGTGCATCTGAATCTCCCTCTACTTTCTCTTAAAAAGACACCAGTCGGCCGGGCGCGGTGCCTCATGCCTGTAATCCCAGCACTTTGGGAGGCCGAGACGGGTGGATCACAAGGTCAGAAGATCGAGACCATCCTAGTGAACACGGTGAAACCCCGTCTCTACTAAAAATACAAAAAATTAGCCAGGCGTGGTGACGGGCGTCTGTAGTCCCAGCTACTGGGGAGGCTGAGGCAGGAGAATGGTGTGAACCCGGGAGGCAGAGCTGGCAGTGAGCTGAGATCCTGCCACTGCACTCCAGCCTGGACGAGAGAGTGAAACTCTGTCTCGAAAAAGAAGAAGAAGAAGAAAAAAAAAGACACCAGTCATTGGACTTACGGCCTACCCTTATGGGTAGCAGGCAGTCATTAAGCCTACTTTATAGCTGAGGAAACTGAGGCACAGGGAGATTAAGTGACCTCATCTTAACCAACTACATCTGCAAAGATCCTCATTCCAAATAAGGTCACATTCTGAGGTTCTGAGGGGACATGGATTTAGGGGGTGTCGCATTCAAGTCAGTATGTTTACTTCTTCCATTCCATCTTACTATTCACCCAAGAGCTTTCAGATGCACAGAGTCCAATATGACCACTCAAAGCCTTCTCAGGAAAGCCACCAGTTCATTGTGAAAGTGAAGCAGCGCAGAGTGCGAAGACGTTACACAAGCAGGACTGAGTCCTACCTCCTCTTGTTCCTGGCTTTGGAACTTTGCACGAGTCACATAATCCCGCTGGGCTTCCGTGGCTTCATATTCAGACTGGAGTAACATCTAGATCACACGGCTGCCATGAGAATCTAATGAGATCGCAGACCCAACTGTCTTACATTCGGCATGTGGTGGCTGCTCAGTCATCGTTAACACCCTGCATTCATTCTAGAACTGATGAGCAGGCAATGTGCTGGAGCAAGCAGAGAAAAGATCCCTTTCGGGTAGCCCTGGGAGCATACCCGCACTGTGCCCAAGAGCAAGGCATGTTCTGGAAAGAGAAAGGGCACCCTGCGTGCCTGGGAACGTTTGCTGAGGTTTGTCATTTTTAAAAAAGGTAATTAGGAAAAACAAACTGAACTCCCGGAGGATGCTTATTAGATTGCTACGCTGTACTTATCTACAGTATATGGTGACTAACATCTGAGAAGCTGAAAGCTTTTAATAAGCATTAACTCGTTATTCCCTGTGGGATGGGTAGCAGGCAGTCATCAAGCCTACTTTATAGCTGAGGAAATTGAGGCACAGGGAGATCAAGTGACTGGTTCAAGGTCAGTACCAAGCTGATTGCTAAAGGGACCAACAATGGGCCCTGGAGAATTGAAAAGAAGGCCTTGAGTGGAGTTATTTGCTGTCATCTTTATTTGTTCCCACCCCCATGGATTCAATCATATAGGCAACTTGCTTCCAGGAACAAGAATAGGGTAGTTTGGAAGAGAAAATAAAAATAAAGAAACTACAATAAACAAATGTGGCACATCCATACAATGGAATATTATTCAGTCATAACAAGGAAAGAAGAACTAACGTGCTATGCTGTGAATGAACCTAGAAAACATTATGCTGAATGAGAGAAACCAGACACAAAAGACTACATATCATATAATTTCGTTTATAAGAAACATCTGGAACATGTAAATCCACAGAGACAGAAAGCAGATTTGTGGTTACCAGGGGCCAGAGTGGCTTAAAGAATGGCATGTCATTGATTCATGGGAACTGTTTCCTTTTGGGGGGACTAAAGTGTTCTGGAACAGCAAAGAGGTGATGCTTAGCTGGGCGTGGTGGCTCATGCTTGTGATCCCAGTACTTTGGGAGGCTGAGGTGGGCGGATCATCTGAGGTCAGGAGTTCGAGACCAGCCTGACCAAGACGGTGAAACCCAATCTCTACTAAAAATACAAAAATTAGCCGGCATGGTGGCACATACCTGTAATCCCAGCTACTCGGGAGGCTGAGACAGGAGAATCGCCTGAACCCAGGAGGTGGAGGTTGCAATAAGCCAAGATCACGCCACTGCACTGTAACCTGGGCAACAAGAGTAAAACTTCATTTCCAAAAAAAAAGAGAAAGAGAAAGAAAGAGAGAGAGAGAAGTGTTGCTTTCACAACATTGTGAATGTACTAAATGCCACACACTTGGGCACTTTAAAAATGGCTAATTTTTTCTGTGTCTGTTTGAATCTCCCTTTCTTTTCTCTTATAAAGATGCCAGTCATCAGAGAATACAATTCACAAAAAGTTACTAAAAATAAATAAATCAATAAAGTGAGCATTTAAAAATGCATGTTAGTCACCACTTGGGGCCTGTGGACAGAAGTGTGAAAAACAAATTACCTGAACTTGTAGAGACCACACCTTCCACCTAACTAATTCTAACTACATGACCCTAGACTAATACCCCAAGTCTCAGTTTTCTCAATTGCACAATGGGGGGTTAGACTAAATTGGTGGTTTTCAAACAGCAGTATTTTCTTTGTTTTTTAGAGACAGGATCTCACTCTGTTGCCCAGGCTGGAGCACAATGGCACCATCATAGCTTATTGCAGCCTTGAACTCCTGGGCTCAAGTGATCTTCCCACCTCAGCCTCCTGAGTAGCTAGGACTACAGGTGTGTGCAACCATGCCCCACTGTTTTGAAATTTTTTGTAGAGATGGGGTCTTGCTGTGCTGCCCAGACTGGTTTCAAACTCTTGGCCTGAAATGATCCTCCCAGCTTGGTCTCCTAAAATGGTGGGATTACAGGTGTGAGCCTGGCCTCAAACTGCACTTTTTAAAGCTGCTAAATGTCTTTTAAACAAAATCCTATGTAGAACCCTAATATATAGAAAGGACGAAAGCCAAGTTAATTGAGGGGATCTGTCTCACCAGCTCTGTACTTCCATCCCTGGGGGCCCCAGAGGCACCCTCTGAACTGTGATGCTCTTGAATAAAGTTGAAAATCCCAGAACAGACTATTTTTAATCTTATGAGCCTATCACCCTAAGGGAAGACCATTTTCCCACTCCCATTTAAATGCAAAATAGTAAAATAAGATGCAAATATCAGTATCATGTATGTTGTTGCTGTCAATAAATATGTACCTGAAAGAAAACTTAGAATAGTATAAAACTGAACATGACAGATGTAGCCAGATGTGGGCTGACCAGAAGACCCACAGCAGCTTTGGATGTGTTGGAGGTATGAGCAGGCCCCACTGCTTCTACCTCATCCAAAGTCTAAACCCAACTTGACCTGATCCAGGTGGCCAAGAGCAGGTCATTGCCATTTGCCCAGGGTTCAAGATCCTTTTGAGCCACCAATGGGGAGAGCCAAAGACTTTCTTTTTTTTTTTTTTTTTTTTTTTGAGACAGAGTCTTGCTCTGTCGCCCGGGCTGGAATGCAGTGGCTGGATCTCAGCTCACTGCAAGCTCCGCCTCCCGGGTTTACGCCATTCTCCTGCCTCAGCCTCCCGAGTAACTGGGACTACAGGCGCCTGCCACCTCGCCCGGCTAGTTTTTTGTATTTTTAGTAGAGACGGGGTTTCACCGTGTTAGCCAGGATGGTCTCGATCTCCTGACCTTGTGATCCGCCCGTCTCAGCCTCCCAAAGTGCTGGGATTACAGGCTTGAGCCACCGCGCCCGGCTGCCAAAGACTTTCATGCAAGGTTTGGATCAAGGGGATTGTGGCTTGATATGAGAAAATTTTACGTAAGGATGAAAATCAGAGGGGGGTAAAAAAAGCAAGAAGCCAAAGGACATTGACCTGGTCACAATGATTCCTCCAGTTTCTTCTTATCTGTGGCATGTGTAAGAGTTCATTTTAGGTTGGGTGCGGTGGCTCATGCCTACAATCCTAGCACTTTGGGAGGAGGCCGAGGTGGGCAGATGGTCTGAGCTCAGGAGACCAGCCTGGGCAACATGATAACACCCTGTCTTTACTAAAAACACAAAAAATGTAGCCAGGTGTGGTGGCCGATGCCTGTAGTCCCGGCTACTTAGGAGGCTGAGGCAGGAGAATTGCTTGAACCCCAGAGGCAGAGGTTTCAGTGAGCTGAGACCGCCCCACTTTACTCCAGCCTGGCAACAGAGCAAGACTCTGTCTCCAAAAAAAAAAAAAAAAAGTTTAGTTTAGAGCTACCACCCCCTACACAGACATTAAGACATCTTTATATAGATCCCACAGATTTTTCAGTACCTGCTTGATTACAGAAAAGCTCAACAACTTGACCACAACTTTATTTACACTTCCACTTATCAATGTTTGTGCCTGACTTTACATGCCAAGAAGGTATTCTCCTTTTCCTCCCTGCAAGGACTCAAGATCTGCCAGGAAGAAAAGAGGGGAGTGAAAGTGGTTGAAATTTTCAGCAGAGCAGAGCTGGTTATCACTTAAGTGTAAATAAATAAGGCGTGAATCCAGAAATGAAGATCACTTTCATGCATTCTTGGATATAAAGGAATTACTCTTAACTCTCCCAGTGTCCAAATTTTGAAAATCTACATTGGGATGAAGGATTACTGAATAAATGTTCTAGGTGCTAGTCTGCGCAGTCTTAGATGAAATTATCATAAGAAAAATCTTTTGAGAAAGTTTAATGGAAAAGATCATATATCGTTTAACACTGAAGGTCAGAGAGTTATGGGTAGATCAAAGTACCCCAGACCAGTGGTTTTCAAAGTGTGATCCCAGATGGGCATCACCTGGGAACTCGTTAGAAAAACAAATTCTCAGCCCCACCCTAGACTTACTGAATCAGAAAATCTGGGGGTGGGGTCCAGAAATTAGTGTTTCAACAAACCCTCCAGGCGACTCCAGTGCACGTGACAGTTTGAGAACCACTTCGAAATCTTTTGTTCTAATGAATTCCCTAATTTTAGACGAGAAACCCAAGGCCCACAGTAAGTAAATGCCTTTCCCACTATCATCCTGCTGACTGTGTGAACTAAAATAAGAGATGAAAACTTGTTTTACTAGTAATACTTTTAAAAATAAGCCAGTTTTCTTTTCCCCAAAGATTAGAAGAGAATTGATGCTTCTGGTTTGTATTATATTCTCTAGGGGGACAGCACTAATAGGATAGATGTATATATGAAGGGGCATTTATTAGGAGAATTGACTCACACCATCACAAGGGGAAGTTCCAAAATAGGCCGTCTGCAAGCTGAGAAGCCAGGAAGCCAATCCAAGTCCCCAAACCTCAAAATCAGGCAAGCCAATAGTACAGACTTGAGTCTGTGGCTAAAGGCCCGAGAGCCCCTGGCAAATCACTGGTGAAAGTTCAAGAGTCCAAAACCTGAAGAACTTGGAGCCCGATGTACGAGGGCAGGAAGCATCCAGCACGGGAGAAAGATGAAGGCCAGAAGACTTAGCCAGTCTAGTCTTTCCACGTTCTACTGCCTGCTTTTATTCTGGCCGTGCTGGGAGCTGATTAGATTGTGCCCACCCAGATTGAGGGTGGGTCTGCCTCTCCCAGTCCACTGACTCAGACGTTGATCTCCTTGGACAACACCCTCACAGACACATCCAGGAACAGTACTTTGCATCCTTGAATACAATCAAGTTGACACACAATATTAACCATCACATGGTTTCAAGCCTGCTTTCTGATTCATCAAATGTGAACTCAATGTGCATGATTCTGAGTAAAATCCCATCAGAATTCCCAGTGCCTGGCAAATAATGGGCACTCAGTAAATATTTGTCATAACATGAATCGGCCTCACACAACGACCATTGGCGAGTATTTCATCCATTTCCTTGTACAGTTAGCGGGTCTCTGCCAAAATGGTTATTACTGAGACCCCAAAACACCACATTTTCTTGCATGGAATAATTTTGACAAGTAACTCAGTTTCTCCCCATTTCCACTCAAATGCCTCCAAAAGTAGACGGGAAAAGAGAAATCCACTGTGAAAACTGAAAAACTAAGAGAAGTCCCTGAAATGCTATCCATGTGAAATTTCCCCAATATTTTCTTAGTTAACTTTGTAAACATCTGAGAAGATTTCACTTATTTTAAATGGCTGAAATTTTGTTTATTTTTGCTTTGCTTTACCAGGATAAAAATTGGAAATGCAGTCTTAGCATGTGTGAAAGCTTTACTTTTTAGGAAAGGCACGACAGATTGAATCTAAGGTGAAAGAAGATCCCAGGGCCAGAAGATTTGAGAAATAAGGCATAAATTCTTCCCCAAAAGAACTCCAAACATAAAACTACCTATATGGAAAGAATGACATTGAAATCAAACAATTATAAGTAATACATTGAATCCATTTGGTCAAGCTTTCTTTTTTCTCAATAGTAAATTCTTGACTTCTTCACATGAAATGTTTAAATTCATAATTGTTTTTCTCTGAATTATCTGTCCTGTAGTAAAAATGTTATTTTAAATGGTTTTTTTTTCTTTTACTTGCAAAAAAGCTTCTAAACGATTTTTCTTTTTTTTAGAAAAAGCGTAACGTCTGTACTAGGAGGAATACGGACATGTTTTATTGCTCTAATAATACTTACATCTAATGGTTAAAGCCTTTGGCATCACCAAGTACTCAAGGCTTATATTACTATCAAAAGTCTTTAATGAAGAGGAACAGCAACCAAATTATATAACACCAAGTCTTACAATTACACATAATTTTAAAATGCTATACAATTAAGCCATTTACCTAAGAACCACATGATTTTGTGATCAAATAATGTATGTCAACTCTTTATACGGTACACCTCAATTGCTGGTAAATTCTGGACCGCACCAACATTTTAGGAGCCCAAGAAAAAAATGTTTGTCAGTTCTTCATACCGTGTTTTATGCCTCAATTAACAGAATAAGCTGTGTGTGCATATGAATGCGGCACATCCAATTACTTTTTTCGGTGGTATGGAAATGGTAACTGGACCTTCGTCTGGAAGCTTTGCCACTGTGGCTGTCACAGTCAAAGGGAAAACGTGTATCTAGGAAACCAGCTATGCTGAAGGTGGATTTTCTCAAGGATCAGTTTTTTTCTACCAAGGAATCATGTCCTTTTTGAGAGCAGGGATTCTTTCAGCCTTAAAAGAACAATGATTTTTATAGTACACAAATCAAATAAAACTTTATTTTTTGGAAAACAATTATTGATCATCATGTATCATCAGCAATGCAGTAAAGTCTCCAGCCAGGCTGCAGAGATTTAGGCTGCTCCATTCTCCAGTGACCCGGAGGTTTAGAGATCCATAGTGATTGCTACTTGCAAAGCTCTATTAATGACACAATTTTTTCCATGCTTTCATAGTAAAATACAAAAGTATGCCAAAGACACCACAGAAGTGATAAGTAAAAAGAGAATAATCTTAAGTAGAGAAAGCCAGACCTCATGAGTGGCAATTCTAAAACAAGTCCTACCACTGGCCTCGTAACTCTTTAAGAACCTTCCTAATTTTCACCTTTAAAATATGAGGCCAATAAACATCAGCTCAATTCCTCTCTGACCTGCATATTTTAATAGCACTTTTCTGGGCCTTGGGCAAAATTATTTTAGCCATCTTTGAATGTTCTGGTCTTGGGAGAAGGCTAAAATCTAATATATTGTTTTTTAAAAACTTCAATAGTAGTGCAGTGGAGTTACACGTGTATTTCTTAGATATATAAACAAAAAATTGCAGATTTGTTGTGCCTCCCCCAGCTCCTGTCCAAGATGGCAGCTTGGCCAACTTGGGTTCGGGGAAGAGCAGGGGGCTTGGGTCTATCAGTCCAGGTCTTCATCCTGACCCCATGCCTAGTGTTGGCACTGGGAGCTCGGCGGCTCAGCCTGGACCCAAAAGCCCACCCTGTGGAGGAGCCGCCTGAGTCCTGACGCCACGGCAGTCCTGAGGGTGATCCCCATTGGGATCTGTTGTAGAAGGTCCACCTAGAAGACTTCCAAATCAAGGACCTGCACCCCCAGTGTTGTAACCTTCTAGGAGGCTTGCCAGGCAGCTCAGCCAACCTAAGCATCTCTCTGCAGGCCCCCAGAGAATATGAGGTGCCTTCTTGTTTCCCCACAAGATTACTGAGGGACCCCCTAGGGATCAAACCCAGTCCCTCCTCTGTCACCCTGAGGGGAGTAGAGCGGAAGGCTCTGCCTGCCTACACTTTCTCCACCGAGCCAGTATCCCCTTACCCCATACCTCCTTCTTCCCTCGGCGGCACCTACCCTTTCCTTGTGTAGGGCGCTACAAGGGTGAAACTTGACTTACCAGGAATAGAAAATACCTAGTTTCAATATGTTGGAGATTTTAGCCTAATTACAATAGAAATTTCTCTTACCCAGGATCCTAATATCCCTGGAAGTGTGGCTTTCTTTCTACTCCTACTGCTTTTGAACTGGGCTCTTGCTTCCAAACTTACATTCTTTCAATCTGTCACGTAGGCCTGTATTTCCATCTGATTATCAGTGTGAGCAAGGAGACTTGTGCAGATAAAGACTCCCAGTTCAGCCCTTCCATAACAATTCCAAAAAGCAGATGGCTGCCATGACCCAGACCTGTCATTCCAGCAACTCAGGAGGCTGAGGTGGGTGGACTGCTGGAGCCCAGGAATTTGAGACCGGCCTGGGCAGTATAGCAAGACCCCCGTTTCCAAAAAAAAAAAAAAAAAAAAAAGCAAGGCGTGGAATGATGACCATAACCTGCTGTCTTCAGGTTAAAAAAAGGAAAATAAGACTTTTTCTTTTTCCTTTCTCTCTCTCTCTCTTTCTTTCCTTCCTTCCCTACAGGGCCTTACTCTGTTGCCCAGGCTGAGTGGCACAATCACAGCTCACTGTAACCTTGAACCCCTGGGCTCAAGCTATTTTCCTGCCTCGCCTCCCAAGTAGCTGGGCCTACAGGCATGTGCCATCACACCCAGCTAATTTTTTTTTTTTTTTTGAGGGGATGGTTTATATCAAGCAAATTTATTTACTCAAAATGTCTTTAATGTTTGAAAACACCCAATCGCCCACAACAACCAAAAACTCCACGTGAGTTGGAATCTCCCACCATGGGTGGCTTGAGAACGCGCGAGGGTATGACTGGAGTAAGGAGGCAAGCCGGGCAGTGGTCACCATGCATCAGGGCCACCACGGGAGGGAAGACGAGGGGTGGGAGGCTGAGAGCCCAGGAGGAAGCAGTGGCTGGTGGGAGACACGGACCCCAAACTCACGACAGAGGGAATCCAACACAGTCTGGGCAAGGACCTGGGGCACCAGCTGCCCCACTGTGGCCTCCCTGTGGGGGTCTTGACCCTCTTGAGGTAGCATTTCACACAAATCTACAGGTGAATGGAGCAGGCCAGGCCACGGGAAGCCTCACCCCAGGACAGCAGAACCTGAGTGGAGGCTGCTAGCCTTGGGGAGTCCAGAACATCCAGATAATGTTTTAAAATTTTTATTATTATTATTATTTGTAGAGACAGGACCTCACTATGTTGCCCAGGCTGGTCTCAAAATTCTGACCTCGAGCAATCCTCTCAACCTTGCTTCCCAAAGTGCTGGGATGACAGGATGACCTTGCCTGGCGAAAAGATTTCATAGTCATATTTGCTTGGATCTGCATAAAGACTGGAAGAAAACTTTTTAAAAAGTGATAGACAACCTTTTTATGTTAGTGAAAGTGTGAGGGAAACAAGGAGTTATTTGCCTTTCGTTTTTTATATGATTCTGGTTTTTTGTGTTTTCACTTTTTGCAAAGAAATATTAAAAGGGTTGTTGCTTTTGTTTGTGTTTTTTAGTGGTTTTGATGATAAGCCAGGTCTGGAAAGTTGCAGGGCTTCCCAGGAGATTTTTTTTTTTTTTTTTTTTTTTTGATGGAGTCTTGCTCTGTCACCAGGCTGGAGTGCAGTGGCACAATCTCGGCTCACTGCAACCTCCGCCTCACGGGTTCAAGCCATTCTCCTGCTTCAGCCTCCCAAGTAGCTGGGATTACAGGTGCGTGCCACCATGCCCAGCTAATTTTTGTATTTTTATTAGAGATGGGGTTTCACCATGTTGGCCAGGATGATCTCCATCTCCTCACCTCGTGACCCACCTGCCTTGGCCTCCCAAAGTGCTGGTATTACAGGCATGAGCCACCGCTCCTGGCCCCCAAGAGAGCTTTTAAACGTAAATCTGGTCATGTCCCACTACTGACACCCTCCAACAATGTCAAATCATGTTTGGGATAAAATCAAGCTCATTTAGCATGAATGGTGAGGTCACTGCTGACCGGAGCCTGCCCTGCTTCTCAGTCTGCCCACCCCAGGGCATGCCAGCTACCCCTCCATTCCTGCCTGCCCCTCCCTACCTCTCACAACTCCTCACTGTTTTCTCCGAAGATGCAGCCTGGCATCATCCTTTCCACCATCTGCCCTGCCGAGAATTTGCCAGAATGAATAAGATTCTCCTTTCTATGTCACACAGACATTTTAAAAATATGTATTTATTTGGAGACAGGGTCTTGCTTTGTCACCCGGGCTGCAGTGGTATGATCATAGCTCACTGCAGCCTTGATCCCCTGGACTCAAACAATCCCCCCACTTCAGCCTCCCCAGGAGTTGGGACCGCAGGCATATGCCACCACACCTGGCTAATTTTTTAATGTTTAGTTTTAGTAGAGATGAGATCTCACTATGTTGCCCAGGCTGCTTGAACTCTTGGGCTCAAGTGATCCACCCGCCTTGGCCTTCCAAAGGGCTGGGATTACAGGTGTGATCCACCATGCCTGGCCAACGTTTTAAAAAAAATGTCTTTCTACGCTCCCACCTCCCAGTCGGGGACAATAGCATTCTCAGTTGGGGTAGTGTTTGTTGAATGAATGAATAAATGATTTTCAGTGTTAATGAAAATATTTTTAGAATAACAAAATAAACATAGAAGAAAGCTTGTTAGATCACTTAAATCTGTGATGTTTTTAAAAATATACGTGTTTGTGTTAGTAAATAAACAGCAAAATTCTGATCAGGATAATGGGGTTATAAGTTTTAGCCAGGGGACTGCTAAGTATGTTAATAGATAGATAAGAATCATCTGTAATTGACATGCTCTTTGTATGCCCACAATACTGCTAGCTGGTTTCTCAGGCCCTGGACAATGTTAGACCTCACTCGTAAGTAAAGAAAACCTGTTTCCCTTGTTTACACAGTGAATTTACTTAAGGAACACTGTCTTCATGGGTGAAACAATGGTGGTTTTACTGCTCTTTACACATAAATTATCACAAGGTGGGAATGAATCTAAATGAGGTGATACAGTGTTTATGAACGTGACATGAATTAATTTCATGAAGATAAGTCGCCTTGTGATCTGTATGATCAGAAACTAGTTTATTACTTTCCGTATGAAAAAATAATGGTAAAATTTTGTCTCTCTATCTTCTGTCTTGACTTTCAAATTTCTTAAAAACACATTCTGCAATGATTGAGTAAATTGACTTTTTAAAGAATTTCTACTTTATATTTTTAAAAATAAATTTCTAGTCATGAAAATATAATATGTCACCTGGCTTCTCAATAAGATCTTCATTGTAACAACTCAGTTAGCTTTTGAAATGGTCTCATCTAGCTAATACCCTGCTTTCTGAAGAAATAATCAATTACTTTTGAACCAGGAAAATCTCTGATAGTAGATCAAAAAAACATACAAACAAACCTGGAACAGGATAAATTAATAGTGCTTTGATTCTTCAAGGAACATACGTTATTTCAGTCCAACAATCAGCTGTTTAAGAGTCCATGCCCCCTTTCTGAAGTTGAACATTAGCTTGCTAAGAGCTTTTCTTTAAAAAAAGGTACCATGAACTGATTTAGCTTGCTGCCACATATGAAATGTGGTTCTAATGACAGAATTAATTTTTCATGAGTTACGAATTCTTTGAAATTGGAATCCAGAAAATTATATGTGGGAGTCACTTCTTCCTTTTCTAATTAAGTGGATAGTATTGTCTTCACCATCCAGCTGGTTTCTCAGAAACCAAAGTTGGCTTCTATATAAATATAATTTCATTTTATGGGAAGTAGGTTCTCCCACACCACATTCCTAAGCTTCTTTAGATGTAAATGGCATGGCATGAAGGCCTGTCCTTCCAATCAAAACGTGAAACCAGGCTTTCCAAATGGCTTAATATTTAACTATTAACTATTAAGAGCAACGATTGCTTAAAATAAAAGCCCTTGGCATAATAACCATTTTCACAAAACTAATTCCCTCAAATAGCCATGTCCTAATGGACCAGTAAAACTTGCCTTGTCGTGTCTGAATGTGGCATTAGAGCCTTTTAGAGCTGGCTGTAATTGGTAATCACTGTTCAGGTGAAAGTGGGGGGCGGGGAGATTGATAGAATAGTACTTTATACTGAGCTTCCACGGGGCCTTTCATCTGAAGATCTCAAAGCACTTGACAAATACTAATTAATATTCTTGATACCCCAGTGAGGGAGGTAAGTATTATTATCCCCATTTCGCAGATGAGATGAGGTTAAGTCGGGTAACCTGGTGAGTCAAGGACGGAATGAAGGGCTCCTAATTCTCAGTCTTCTGCTCATACAACCATTACAAGGGCCTGCTATGGAAAACATAAAAGGAAACACACCTCATTTTCAAATCCCCCAAGGTGAACACATCAATTGTAAATGGGATCACAATTAAGCCGCTTGGTTTTAACAACAGTAATACCGTCTTGTAATCGTCAGACTTCATTCTGAGACAAACAGAAAATAGTATTAAAAGTAGTTTCCTTGAAGTGTCAAATAAAGATTATTTTATCATGAGAGGAGCCATACAGAAATTTGTGTTGAACAATTTGATAAGGTGGCCAAATGGTTGGATTTCACTTTTATTCAGATGGTGGGTTAGATCTTTGCACAACTCTAACTTTCTGAGGACAGATCCATCCTTTTAGAGTTTGTGTCCTAGTGTGGAGTGTAAATGGATACATTACTCAATAAACGTTAGTTAAACCAACAAAACCAACTAAATGCCAAGGTGCTGGGGGCATGTGAAGAGGAATAGAATAGAACTCTACCCTCAGGGGGGGCTAGGGAATTAAGGAAAGACATAGAATACAAGAAAGTAATTTTAAAATTAGGGGAGAAGAGCAGGAATGGTCCAAGCATTCAGTGTGAAAACACCAAGGTTCTAGGTTCAAATTGGAACATTAAAGGTTTTGATGAGTTCTCAGAGGCTAAGACCATTGCTTCTGGAAACCGTATTAACTCTTACATACCATCATGGTGGCTTTTTCAGCTAAAGCTAATTGGCTTTCAAACAACGCGTTGGATTTTTTAACTCGTTGTTTAAAACGCTGAATATTATAATAAATACTGTTTGGTCCAAGAGAACACTTGGAAATAGCTTAGAGATGAGTAGGGAGCCAGACACGCTGGCCTTCTTTGGGTTTCTCCAAAGCCTCTCTGCCTCAAGGTCTTTGCATTCTGAGTGTTAGATGATTCAGTCTACCCAGAATGCCTTTCCCACCCTCCCTCCCCACCTTCTTCACCTGACCAACTCTCACTTATCCTTTGGATTTCTGCTTAAACATCATTTTTTGACTCTTTAGAATAGTTACAGCTTCTGAGAACTCTTTGCATATTTCCTTCATAGTAACTATCTCAGCTTGTAGTGAAATATTTGGATTTTTAAAAATTAATGAATTTCTATCTCTCTTCTACTCACTGCCTCTAATTTTAAGAGATCTGTATCTGTTTTCCCTACTGTTATAGCTTTAGCACACAGGAGGTCCTTAATAGAAACTTGTTGGATGAATAAACACACATGGTGCTAATTGCTGAGAAACTGAAAACTAGGAGCATTTGGGCAGAGTTCATACTAAGAGAAAGGCAGCTTCAGTTAGTGGAGAGCAAGACTGGTACTATCAGCGAGGCCCCAGTGTTGCTACGAGCTGGCTCGCCACTCACAGCTAGGCCATGGTGTTCATCCATTTAACGTAAACTATTCCACAGCACAGGATACCAGTGTCTTTCAAGGACATTCAGTCACTCTAATCGATCAAGACAAAACAAGAATATTGTCCAAGCCACAAAACCATCCAACCATCCCCTATTCGGGCTAAGATGAGTCACTGCTGCTGCTTTGACAATTCCAATGTTAGCCTTGCATTGTTCTTCTCACCTGCAGTGTAAAAATTTCTCTCGTGGAATAGTTCCTCCTTCCTGACAGAGCCTTGAACCCTCCCTAAAATCTCCTAAACATGTCCCAGTCCTATAATAAGATCTCTTCAACATCCTCTTACTGAGATGCCCCATGGTCCCTCATGATGTGAGGTCTCCCTCATCACAATGAGCCAACCGACCCAATTTCATCAGTAAACCAACTTTGTGTCTCTGGTGGTCTTTGACTTGGGGACATGGAAAATACAAAGACTTGTATATAATGAGACAAAAAAATGATACACAGCTGTTCAAATATGTCTCCCTTCCCAGAGAATGATTTAGGACTGCGAATATTTCACTCCAGGAAATCATTCAATCGATTTTCAAGATATTATTGAAACACTGTATTAATATAGATCTTCCTAGATTATCAGATGATTTAAAAATCTCTTCACACTGGATTTTGGAAAGCAAACAATTAGGAATTCTTTTTATGGAATAATTTTTAATGTGTTTTTATATATTCTTAAATGAAAATGGGTGTATATTCCTTGGAATTGTCAATGTGAGGTAGCCAACTAGAAGGAAACGAGATAACTTCCAAGGTTAATCTGCAAGGTACATAGATCAATGTGGATAATCAAAGAGTGATTAAAGTTTTTATAAGAAACACTTTTTATGCTTCTCTCAACTGCTTCATGTAGGCTACCACCTCAAGGGGAAACTGCAGTCTATGTTTTTGCTATTTGGTTTTTTTTTTCCCCCCTCTCTATTCAGTTACCTAAAGACCTAATATATTTGGGCATTAGAATGAGAATGTATCTTCTCTATCTCTGTAATCCAATTAATTTCTTCCTAACAATTCTAGTTTCAAACTCCGCCCTCTGCCTTTTCTTGAGCAACTTACAGCAAATTCATTCAAAGCATTCCCAAAGCCAAGGGCAGATTTTAAAGGTTGTTCACAGTCAGCTGGGGCCGTGTATCTCAATCTTTTGTATCTTAGTTTCCTTTGCAGTGACATAAAAATTTTCTGATTTCATCAACTGCTGGGTGTTCCCTGGAGTCCCCACTGAAAGACAATGGCTTTAGATTCTAGTACTCCTTAAGTTGGTATGTCAAAAACCCCCGTCTCACATTAAGAATTATTCATCTCTTTAGAATGGAGCTTTCAGTCAAACTTGGTGTCACTCCTCAATATTCTGCTTATTGTTTCAATTGCATTAAATAATCTGTGTTTTCTGTTGCCTTATGGATCCAAAGAGAACCTTTACCAGACCATCTTGGAAACATCCTTACCATCTCTCATGATGCCTCCAGTTCTGGTCTAGCATCTCAATTCTTTTACCTACATATTTATCTTTTCTTGCCCATCTTATCTTGCTACTCCTGTTTCTTTCTTTGTGTATATATTGCATTTGAAGCTCAGCTTGTTTGAAACTAAACTCATTATTTGCCCTTTCCCACCTCCAAATTAATCCCTCACTGCCTTCTCTTTTAAATAGGTCTTTTTGCTAATTTATTTCCATTTTCCTTGACCGTGACATTAAAGCAATTTTCAAACCCCATCAGTTCTTCCTTCACAGTCTCCTTTTTCCATTCCCTCTTTCATTCCCTTGGACTACTCCCAAGTCTGCTGTCTCTGTCTCTCTTTTCTCCATTCTGTCTGCCAGATCATTGCCAAATTCGCCTTGGCTGAATCTTATTATCATGCTATAGCCCTGTTAACAAATATAAATAAAGACATACCTACCGAATCTGATTCAGACTCTAGTTGGAGTTGGGTGGGCTACAGGGCTTCCCCTCACCCCCACAGAGTTTTGAAAAAAAGACAGTTTTTAACAGTCAGAACCAGAATTCAGATGCAAATCTTTCAACTTTAAATCTTCTATAACCTAACTACAAGACTGTGACTTCTCGCTAAACTTCATTTCAATATGTTTATATATTTCATTTGTAAAAAAAAAAATTGACCAACATGCAAAACACACACACACACACACACACCACTGTAGTACTGGAAGAGCTACATAAGTGTGCTTCTGAATAACTCATTAAACAATGACCACCTCTTGACATCCTCTTGTCTTTCCTCTCCATTCCAAGTTTTACCAGCAATGCAAACATTTGATACTACAGCGTTTTTACAAATTGAAGGTTCGTGTCAATCCTGCGTTGAGCAAATATATCGCTCACTTTGTGTATATGTGCTCACTTTGTGTCTCTGTGTCACATTTTGGTAATTCTCACAATATTCAAATTTCAAAGTTTGAAATATTTCAAACATTTTAATTATTACTATATCTGTTTTGGTGATCTGAGAGCAGTGATCTTTGATGTTACTATTGTGATTGTTTTGGGGTGCCATGAGCTACACCTATATATGACAATTAACTTAATTGATAAATGTTTTTGTTCTGACTGCTCCACTGACCATCTGTTCCCCCATCTCTCCCCCTCTCCTTGGGCCTCCCTATTTCCCTGAGACACAGTGATATTAAAATTAGGCCAATTAATAGCCCCTACAATGACCTCTAAGTGTTCAGGTGAAAGGAAGGGGTACAAGTCTCCCACTTTAAGTCAAAAGCTAGAAATAATTAAGCTTCAATCAGTGAAGGCTGAGAAAGGTAAGGAGGCTGCAGAAGAAAAACTGACAGCTGGCAGAGTTTGTTTGTTAGGTTTAAGTAATAAAGTTTTCTCCATAACATAAAAGTGCAAAGTGAAGCAGTGAGTGCTGATGGGGAAGCTGCAACAAGCTATCCAGAAGATCTAGCTACGATCATTGATGAAGGTAGCTATACTAACAAATTTTCGATGGAGACAAAACAGCCTTGGATTGGAAGAAGATGCCATCTAGGACTTTCATACCTAAAGAGAAGACAATGCTTGGCTTTGAAACCTCAAAGGAGAGGCTGACTCTCTTGTTAGGGGCTAATGCGGCTGGAGACTTTAAGTTGAAGCCGATGCTCATTAACCATTCTGAAAATCCTAGGGTCCTTAGGAATGACACTAAATCTACTCTCCTTGTGCTTGAAAAGGGGACAGTAAAGCCCAGATGACAGCACATTTATTTAAGACATGGTTTACTTAATATTTTACGCCCACTATTGAGAACTACTGCTCAGAAAAACATTGCTTTTTCCAAACAGTACTGCTGATTGACAGTATACCAGGTCACCTATGAGCTCTGATGGAGATGTACAAAGAAATTAGTGTTGTTTTCATGCCTGTTGAGGTAGTTTGGATCCGTGTCCCCACCCATATCTCATGTTGAACTGTAATCCCCAGTGTTGGAAGTGGAGCCTGATGCAAGGTGATTGGATCATGGAGATGTTTCTCGTGAATGGTTTGGCACCATCCCCTTCGTGCTGTTCTGGTGACAGTGAGTGAGTCCTCATGGGATCTCATTGTTTAAAAGTGTGTGACACCTTTCCCTTTGCTCTTGCTGCTGCTGCCATGTGAGACCCCTCTCTCCCCCTTCACCTTCTGCCATTATTGTAAGTTTCCTGAGGCCTCTTCAAGTCATGCAGATGCCAGCATCATGTTTCCTGTACAGCCTGCAGAACCCGGAGCCAATTAACCCTCTTTTATGTATAAAATACATAAAAGATATTTTATGTATAAAATACATA
>NC_045455.1:21518667-21522712 GCF_002776525.5 Piliocolobus tephrosceles | reverse complement strand
ATGTATAAAATACATAAAAGATATTTTATGTATAAAATACATAAAAGTCTCAAGTATTTCTTTAAAGCAGTGTGAGAACTGACTAATATATCTGCTAATGCAACATCCATCCTGCAGCCCATGGATCGAGAAGTATTTTGACTTTCAAGTGTTATTACTTAAGAAATACATTTTGTAAGGCTGTAGCTGCCATAGTTGGCCATTCCCCTAATGGACCTGGGCAAAGTTAATTGAAAACCTTCTGGAAAGGATTCACTATTATACATGCCATTAAAAACAGTCACGATTCATGGGAGGAGGTCAAAATATCAATATTGACAGGAATTTGGAAGAAGCTGATTCCAACCCTCATGGATGACTTTGAGGGGTTCAAGCCTTCAGTGGAGGAAGTCACTACAGGTGTAGTGGAAATAGCAAGAGAAGTAGAATTAGAACTGGGAGCCTGAAGATGTAGTCGTATTGCTTCAGTCTAATGATAAAACTTGAGTGGATGAGGAGTTGCTTCTTATGAATGAGCAAAGAAAGTGTTTACTTGAGAGGGAATCTACTCCTGATGAAGATCCTGTGAGTATTGTTAAAATGACAACAAAGGATTTAAATACTACACGAGGCCGGGCGCGGTGGCTCAAGCCTGTAATCCCAGCACTTTGGGAGGCCGAGACGGGCGGATCACGAGGTCAGGAGATCGAGACCATCCTGGCTAATATGGTGAAACCCCGTCTCTAATAGAAAATACAAAAAACTAGCCGGGCGACGAGGCGGGCGCCTGTAGTCCCAGCTACTCGGGAGGCTGAGACAGGAGAATGGCGTGAACCCGGGAGGTGGAGCTTGCAGTGAGCTGAGATCCGGCCACTGCACTCCAGCCTGGGCGGCAGAGCAAGACTCCGTCTCAAAAAAAAAATAAAATAAAATAAATAAATAAATAAATAAATAAATACTACACGAATGTTGTTGACAAAGCAACGGCAGGACTTGAGAACATTGACTCCAATATTTAAAGAAGTTCAACTGTGGGTAAAATACTATCAAACAGCATTGCATGCTACGAGAAATCTTTCATGAAAGGAAGACTCATTTGATGTGGCAAACCTCATTTTTTTTTCATTTTAAGAAATTGCCATAGTCACCCCAACCTTCAGCAACCACCCCCTGATGAGTCATCGTCCATCAACATGGAGGCAAAATCCTCCACTAGCAAAAAGATTATCACTCACTGAAGGCTCAGATGGCGATGACCATTAGCATTTTATAGCAATAAATTATTATAAAATTAAAATATGTTCATTGTTTCAGACATAATGCCACTGTACACTTAATAGATTATAGTATAGTGTAAACATAACGTTCATATGCACTGGGATACCAAAATATTTGGGTGACTCACTTTATTGAGAGACTAACTTGATTGTGGTGGTCTGGAATGGAACCCACAATATCTTTGAGGTATGCCTGTAGTGAAATATCCCAGCACTGTGTCAGTCAACAACGACAACAGTCATGGGTGTTGAGGAAGTTCAGGAATTGTGTATTCCATGAATATGCCTTCTGAGTTCCTGTCCTCTTAACAAACCCTCTAGAGTGGTTCCCATGGCACCCCCTGTTCATGTGGCAAAACAGCAGTTCAGCACGGCTGAGGGAGCTCTGGCAAAGATGTCCTGAAGGCTCTGTCCTGCATGTGCCCTGTTTGGGAAAACTGACGGAAACCTTAAGGCTACAGTTAATTAGGAATGAATTTTTTAAATCAATGGTTAGGAACAATGGACTTTACTGTTAACATTTTTTGAAGAATGAATTTTAAGACTATGATTATTATCAAGAGTTTTAAATGACATGATAAAATGCTTGTAAAATTATCTCAAGTGTTAACTGCAAAGTACAAAAGTGTGATGCCAACTTTGTAAGTATAGACACAAATATTTATGGAGATCTGCATAGGAGATTGAAAGGAAATATGCCAGAATCTTTACAGTGATTATTTCTAGAAAGGGGATTATGAAAGATTGTTTTTATGTCCCTGTTCTTTTAAAATGTTCCATAAGTAGGTGTTACTCTTAAAATTATAAAAAATAACATTTTTTCTTTAGAAACATTATTTGTTGGATTTTGTTTGAAGAGTTATACATTTGTACGATTTAAATATCAAAATACTTTAACAGGGTAAATACTGAGAAGTCTTATTGAGGGTGGAAGCAGGAGGTGACTCAGGAGGCAGCACTCAATCAACTTCAGAGGCAGGACCCAGACACCGGACCAACTGAAGACTAATTAAAACAGGGAGGAGTTGGAAGCACCTTTCCATAAGACACACCTACCAGTGTGCCATGTCAATTTACCATTGCCATGGCAACAACCGGAAGTTACCACCCCTTTCCATGGCAACAACCCAACAACCCAGATGTTACCATCATTTTCCTAGAAATGTGTGCATAATCTGCCCCTTAGTTTGCACATAATTAAAAGTAGGTATAAATATGACTGCAGCACTGCCTCTGAGCAGCTATTTTGGGCACACTGCCTATGGGGTAGGCCTACTCTACAGGGAGCAGTACTTCTGCTGCTGTACACTGTTGGTTCAGAAAAAGTTGCTAATGCCACTGGCTTGCCCTTGAATTCTTTCCTGGGGGAAGCCACGGACCTTCCCGGGCTAAATCGCAATTTGAGGGCTCACTTGCCCTATGTCGTCACCTCTACTCTGATTTTCATCTCTTCCGCTTCTCTATGAACAACTACTCATTTAGTTTCCTCTGCATTCTTCCCGAGTTCTTTTTGCAGATATAAGCAAATATGAAAGCATGTTGTTATCCTCTCCCCTTTCTTACACAAAACATTACAGACACTGCTTTGCACTTTGTTCTTTTCAGTTCATTTACCCCAGTGATATTTCCATAAGAGTACGTGCATAAAGCTTCCTCGTTTATTGTCACAGCTGCATAGCAGTCCACTGTGTGGATGTTTCACTATAATTGTTTCTTCTTTTTGACTATTACCAAAATAATGCCGCCATGAAGAATCTTGTGTATACCTCAATTTTTAAAGTTTGCAGGTGTCTTTGTAGGATAAATATGTAGAAAGGGGTTTGCGGTTCCAAGGGTATTTTTCATTTTGATGATGGCCAAATTGTCCTCCATAGCAGCGACACTATTTTACACTCTCCTCAGTAATGCTTGTGAGCATCTGTTTTCCACATCCTTGCCAACGTGTGTGTTGCCCAACTGATTTGTTGAATCTAATCTTATAAATTAAAACTGGCTTTTAGCAAAGTTTTATTCATATTTTTCTTACATAAGGTAGATAAGTATTTTCTCACCTATTTAAGAACCATTTGTGTTTCTTTTTTGTTCAGGTCCTTTGCCTTATTTTTCTAATGGATCGTGGATTCTTGTTTATTTAAAGTCGGGAAATTATCCTTTGGTTAATTGCAAATTCTATTTTTTTTCAGTTTATTATTTGTATGGTGATATGTGGTAGTCACATCAAATAGTCGGTTTGGGTTTTTGTTTTTTTTTTTTTATTATACTTTAAGTTCTAGGGTACATGTGCATAACGTGCAGGTTTGTTACATATGTATACATGTGCCATGTTGGTGTGCTGCACCCATCAACTCGTCAGCACCCATCAATTCATCATTTATATCGGGTATAACTCCCCAATGCAATCCCTCCCCCCCCCCCCATGATAGGCCCCATTGTGTGATGTTCCCCTTCCCGAGTCCAAGTGAGCTCATTGTTCAGTTCCCACCTATGAGTGAGAACATGCGGTGTTTGGTTTTCTCTTCTTGTGACAGTTTGCTAAGAATGATGGTTTCCAGCTGCATCCATGTCCCTACAAAGGACGCAAACTCATCCTTTTTTATGGCTGCATAGTATTCCATGGTGTATATGTGCCACATTTTCTTAATCCAGTCTGTCACAGATGGACATTTGGGTTGATTCCAAGTCTTTGCTATTGTGAATAGTGCCGCAATAAATATACATGTGCATGTGTCTTTGTAGTAGCATAATTTATAATCCTTTGGGTATATACCCAGTAGTGGGATGGCTGGGTC
>NC_045455.1:21489042-21513667 GCF_002776525.5 Piliocolobus tephrosceles | reverse complement strand
ATCTTTGTGGCATTCTCTGTATTTCCTGAATTTGAATGTTGGCCTGCTCTGCTAGGTTGGGGAAGTTCTCCTGGATGATATCCTGTAGAGTGTTTTCCAATTTGGTTCCATTTTCCCCCTCACTTTCAGGCACCCCAATCAGACGTAGATTTGGTCTTTTGACATAATCCCATACTTCTTGCAGGCTTTGTTCATTTCTTTTTCTTCTTTTTTCTTTTGGTTTCTCTTCTCGCTTCATTTCATTCATTTGATCCTCCATCGCTGATACTCTTTCTTCCAGTTGATCGAGTCGGTTACTGAAGCTTGTGCATTTGTCACGTATTTCTCGTGTCATGGTTTTCATCTCTGTCATTTCGTTTATGACCTTCTCTGCATTAATTAGTCTAGCTGTCAATTCTTCCACTCTTTTTTCAAGATTTTTAGTTTCTTTGCGCTGGGTACGTAATTCCTCCTTTAGCTCTGAGAGGTTTGATGGACTGAAGCCTTCTTCTCTCATCTCGTCAAAATCGTTCTCTGACCAGCTTTGATCCGTTGCTGGCGATGGGCTGTGCTCCTTTGCAGGAGGAGATGCGCTCTTATTTTTTGAATTTCCAGCTTTTCTGCCCTGCTTTTTCCCCATCTTTGTGGTTTTATCTGTCTCTGGTCTTTGATGATGGTGACGCACTGATGGGGTTTTGGTATAGGTGTCCTTCCTGTTTGATAGTTTTCCTTCTGACAGTCAGGACCCTCAGCTATAGGTCTGTTGGAGATTGCTTGAGGTCCACTCCAGACCCTGTTTGTCTGGGAATCAGCAGCAGAGGTTGCAGAAGATAGAATATTGCTGAACAGCGAGTGCACCTGTCTGATTCTTGCTTTGGAAGCTTCCTCTCAGGGGTGTACTCCACCCTGTGAGGTGTGGGGTGTCAGACTGCCCCTAGTGGGGGATGTCTCCCAGTTAGGCTACTCAGGGGTCAGGGACTCACTTGAGCAGGCAGTCTGCCCCTTCTCAGATCTCAACCTCCGTGTTGGGAGATCCACTGCTGTCTTCAAAGCTGTCAGACAGAGTCGTTCGCGTCTGCACAGGCTTCTGCTCCTTTAGCTGAGCCCTGTCCCCAGAGGCGGAGTCTACAGAGACAGGCAGGTTTCCTTGAGCTGCCGTGAGCTCCACCCAGTTCGAGCTTTCCAGCGGCTTTATTTCCCTACTTAAGCCTCAGCGATGGCGGGCGCCCCTCCCCCAGCCTCGCTGCTGCCTTGCGGTTAGATTGCCGCAGACTGCTGTGTTAGCAAGGAGGGAGGCTCCGTGGGCGTGGGACCCTCCCGGCCAGGTGTGGGATATATTCTCCGGTGTGCCGGTGTTACAGCGCAGTATTGGGGTGGGAGTTACCTGATTTTCCAGGTGTTGTGCGTCTCAGTTCCCCTGGCTAGGAAAAGGGACTCCCTTCCCCCTCGCGCTTCCCAGGTGAAGCGATGCCTTGCCCTGCTTCAGCTCTCGCTGGTCAGGCTGCAGCAGCTGACCCGCACGGATTGTCCGGCACTCCCGAGTGAGATGACCCCAGTACCTCAGTTGAAAATGCAGAAATCACCGGTCTTCTGTGTCGCTCGCGCTGGGAGATGGAGACTGGAGCTGTTCCTATTCGGCCATCTTGCTCCGCCCCCGGTTTGGGTTTTTTAAATGAAGTTAAAATTAGGAATCTCTTTAGAGTGGCTCTGACATTTGAATCATAATTAGAAAGACCTTTCCTACTTCAAGTTTATAAATGAATTTCCACATTTTTTATAGCACTTCCATGTCTTCGGTATTGACACTTAGATCTTCAGCATTTTTCATGATCTACATTGTAAGAATCCAACTTTAAGTTTCTTGAATGGCTACCTCAGGCCCCAGCACCACCAATTCATTTTTTAAAAAGCTCTTTATATCACACGAATTTGAGTTTCCACCTTTTTCATATACTTTCTTAAAAGTAATATAATTTTCAAGAAAGAAAGAATGCTCTGTGGAAGCTCAAGAAAAGAGCTCCTTCAGATCAACTACTTGGTGATGCAGAGAATAATAACATTTTTTTTTTTTCTTTTTGATACAAGGTCTTACTCTGTTGTTCAGGCTGGAATGCAGTGGCACAATCACGGCTCACTGCAGCCTCAACCTCCCTGGGCTCAGGTGATTCTCCCAGCTCAGCCTCCTGAGTAGCTGGGACTACAGGTGTGCTCCATCATGCCCATCCAATTCTTTTGTATCTTTTGTAGCGATGGGGTCCCGCCATGTTGCCCAGGCTGGTCTTGAACTCTGGGGCTCAAGTGACCCACCTTCGTGGCCTCCCAAAGTGCCGGGATTACAGACATGAACCACCAAGCCCAACCAATATATTTTTTTACAACACAGTACTATTAAATTTTTCTGCATGTTTTTTTAAAAAAGTAAAGATCACCTAAATTACATTATCACAGACAACACCTTGGCATATAGCTAGTTTTCTTCTATGTAATGTAAATATGTGCAAAACATTTTTTCAAGAGGTTTCCATTAGAAAAAGAAATAGGATAGACATAGTAGGAGGCTACCTAACTCTCAAATAACAAAGATGGGATCGAGAAACCAGCTTAACACAAATGAGAGTGATTAAAGCCATTTAAATCGCTTAGAGCCGTGGTTCCCAAACTTATGAAGAATCAGAAACACCTGGAGGGTTTGTTCTATCACAGACACCTTGGCTCCTCCCCAAAGCCAGAAGCAGTAGATCTGGGGCAGAACCTCAAAATTTGCATTTCTAAGGAGTTCTCAGGTGATGCTAATGGCTCTGCTCTGGAAGCCACAATTTAGGACCGACCAAATTAGAGTAAAATTTGAGTGCATGAAGATTCAGATAAAATGACTATGTAATTTTAGGTTGATTTAAGGCCAGCCAGAAATTTCTTAATTTGGCCCCTGTGGAAATGGTTCCAAAAGGTGTTGATCCCCTTCCCGCCTAAGGAGATTCAATGCTCTAACCCTCATTGTGGACGCCCTGGCTGAGTAAGAATCTTGCCATGTCCTGGGGTGATCCTTCTAATAGGAGTAGATGGAGACGGTGCTGGAATGCTTGCTTTGGTTCAGATCCCCAGAGTTACCTGCAAAGTTCGTTTTAAATTCTATGTTCCTGATGTCCATCTTAACTTTTTCTCATACACACACACACACACACACACACACGCAAAATGCTCTGATGGCACCTACGTTCCAACGCTGAGCGAGGAGACAGCCGGTAAACCTAGGAACCACAAATACATTATCCTTTCATCATGTGCGCTGTATGGGGGCATTAGGCAGAGAGACCTCACCAGGGCTCTGGTCTGCTCTTGAACAGCTTCCACTCTGGCTGCTGTGAAGGACAGGGTGAGTCAGGGAGGATATAGAGGAGGCTACAGCAAGAATCTGGGTAAAAACCAGTGCTGTTGAGACCAGAGTGGAAGCAGTGGAGAAAGACAAAAAAATCCATTTGAGATGTATCTTGAAGGAAGAGCTGAAAGGAGCTGCTGCTGGTTACATGTGGGTGATGGGGGTCGGGGCAGGGGACAGAGAAAAAGCAAGAGGGATATTAAAAACAAGTCCATAACTGGCCATGGACAAAACAGAATATGATTTTTCAAAAAATAAAAATAAGTGAATTGGGTACTTTCAAAAAATATTGGAAACTTCCTCTACATACATAGAGTCAGGGGATGTGGTAGGTCAAAAAATGGTCCCCTCCAAGATATTACTTTAAATCCCTGGAACTTGGCATTGCGACCTGATTTGGGGGACAAAACAAAAAGGTCTTTGCAGAGTTAATTAAGAATCTTGAAAGGAGATCATCCTGGATTATCTGGGTGGGCATTAATCCAATGACAAGTGTCCTTATGAGAGGGAGAATCAGAGGGAGACTTCACACAGACACTCAGGCAGAAGAGGAGCAGGCAGTGTGACCACCAAGGCAGACTGGAGTGATATTGCCTCCAGGACAGTCTGCAGCCCATAGAAACTGCACGAGGCAAGGAAGGATCCTCCCAGAGACAGCAGGGTACAGTGGCACGATCTCAGCTCACTGCAACCTCCACCTCCCAGGTTCAAGCAATTCTCCTGCCTCAGCCTCCCGAGTAGCTGGGATTACAGGCGCGTGACACCACCAGCTAATTTTTGTATTTTGAGTAGAGACAAGGTTTCACCATGTTGGCCAGGCTGGTCTCGAACTCCTGACCTCAGGTGATTTGCCCACCTCAGCCTCCCAAAGTGCTGGGATTATAGGCGTGAGCCACGTCTGCTGGCCGAAAGAATACATTTCTGTTGTTTTAATCACCCAGTTTTTGGTAATTGGTTGCAGCAGCCTTGGGAAACTAACACAGGAGAGAGAGGGAAATGCTTCATGGATATTATCTGTCTATTCATTGGATGTCTCCCTCACCACTCCCTCATTGATGGATTTCTGTCTGTCCTTTCACTGCTGTGTCCCCAGAGTCTAGAGAAGTCCAAGTACCTACTAGGCAGTCCATAAATACTTGCTGAACCAAGTAATAGTGGAGAATGTGATTTCCGACATACTTGATAGTATGAAATATAAAGGCTGAAATGAGGAGAGGACATTTCTTCAAGGTGGGGGCACAGATCTTAATAAAGAGGCAGGAAGGAGCTCTGAGCAGAAATGGGCCATGATTTTGCCCTTTTGGAAGTTGGTTCACGTGGGGGGAATGGCAGCCTTTGGAGGAAGCAGGATGAGTGCTTTAGGACAGGTTCTGGGAGTGTGGGTTAGTTCAGCAGTGGGAGCATTGAGAGCTTTTAGCAGCAGACTGACCTGGTAGAAACGGTATTAAGAATTTTATATGTTTCTGTACATGCCACAGATATTATTATTACTATTATTTGAGATGGTGTCTTGCTTTGTCACCCATGCTGGGGTGCACTGGCGTGATCTCAGCTCACTGCAACCTCCGCCTCCCAGGTTCAAGCGATTCTCCTGCCTCAGCCTCCTGAGTAACTGGGACTACAGGCACATGCTACCATGCCCAGCTAATTTTTGCATTTTTAGTAAAGACAGGGTCTCACTGTGTTGGCCAGGCTGGTCTTGAACTCCTAGCCTCAGGTGATCCACCCGCCTTGGCCTCCCAAAGTGCTGAGATTACAGGTGTGAGCCACCACCCCTGGCCAGATATTATTCTTTAGGTCTTATGTGCCAGTGGCTTTTTCTTTTTCCAAGTCTGAATTTGGCTATAATTGTAAAATATAATTAGTTCTTATTTAATGCCAGCATAACTCTGAGAGGGCAATTTTTCAGTTCTTTTGATCCAGCATTTACCCTACATTCTCAACATTTTCATGCCATTCACCATTTCCTTGCATTTTGCCTCAACTGTCCTAAATACTAGCCCCCTCCACTTTTTTGTTTCTGCAATTAATAAATGCTGTTTTATTGGATGCTGAGTTGGTCACATTGCGTTTGTCAGTTCTCTTGGTCACAAAACATATGGCTTTGTTATGGCTGATTATAACTGACTAGCAATGTTTATATAACATTTTATCTCCAGAACTTCCCCAGCCACGTGGAACTGTAAGTCCAATTAAACTTCTTTCTTTTGTAAATTGCCCAGTCTCAGGTATGTCTTTATTAGCAGCGTGAAAACAGACTAATACACTTTACACTTCACAACCATCCTAGGAAACACGTACTTATTTTATGAATGAAAAAGCTGATCATCAGAGAGGCTGAAGACCTTGTCCGTCTGTCTCACTCCAGAGTTTTTACTCTGGTCTACCACAGCGCATTGGCTCTGGCTGGAATTGTTTTTCAAACACATTTATGGCTTCTAGGATATTTGTATCAAATATTGCTTGAAGGGAGCGAGTGGCTAGGACTCATTTTAATACACACACACACACAAACACACACATATATACAGATTTTCTGGTATGGTCCTTGTTGCAATGATACTGTTGCTCCATTTGTACTCATTGCCTTGGACCCAGTCCTCCATACAGTCAACATACACACATGCTCAGGGAACATATATTTGGGCCCAATATGGGTTACATATTTCCTCCTCCACAAAAAGAGTTATGAAATAATTTTAAAATTTAAATGATTTTAAAGTACTTTTAAAATTTAAATGATTTTAAAGTAAAATCATTTGTGGTATACACTGAAGGCAAAAAGTGTTATATAAATGCTAAATAATAATATTGTAAAGCCCCTATATTCTGTGAGAATGAGCGCTATATAAATGCTAACTAGAATAGAATAGAAAATGTATTGATACATGGATAAATGGCTTATCAATGTATCAGGCTTCTTGAGTTTCATATGCACAAAATACATATATATATATATATAGAACTTGCAGCAAAAATGCAAAAGTTAATACTTATCTATTTTAATAATTATATAGCTATACTATTCATTATAACACTGTGACTCTCTAAATCATTTTGTACCTAAGAAGAAGAGGCCTTTTCCTGTTACCTATTACTGTGAAACAAACTACCCCAGACCTCAGTGGCTTAAGTCATCAGGCATTTTATTACCTCTTAAGATGCTGTGAATTACCTGGGCTCAGATGCCTGCTCCACATGGTTCACCTGAGGCTGGAGTCATTTGGAGGCTCAACTAGGCTGGACTACCCAAGATGGCTTACTTGCATAGGTGGCAGTTGCTGGTAGGGGCTGGCTGGTTGCTCAGTTGGGAGTCAACTGGAGGGTCTCAGTTTTCTTCTACTGGCTTCACTGTAGGGCTTGGGTTTCGCATACTATGGTGGCTGGGAACATTCCAAGCAGACCAGTCCCAATGTACAGCACCTTATTTGAGCCTCTGCTTGCCCTGTTTGTTAATGACCCATCAGCCAAAGTAAGTCATGAGACCAAGTCTAGAGTCAATGTGGGGAGGACTGTTTAAGGCATGAATACCTTAAGGTGTGGTTAAATCAGAGCCATCATTGTAATAGTCCACCAAAGAGCCACAGCCAGCCTTAAAAATATCCTTGTATCCCTGAGTGGCACAGAAATAGATGGGACCCTTGCCATCAACACCATCATAGCGAAGATCTAGAATAGAAGGTTGCAGGGCTTACAACAGTCATTCCGTACAAGACACCTCAGTGATGACCTGTGTGGAATGGTAATGAAGGACCAGACGGGATAATAGTGACCCTAATACAAAATAGAACCATGACACCCATGGCACTCTATAACTCTCATGTATTACTTCAGAATACATTCAGCTGCAAGTAGCATAAAGACAATTCTAATGACTTTAGAAAGAGATCTTTATTTCTCTCACATAATAAGATGTCCAAAAAACAGATGGTTACACAAATTGGTTCTATAGTTCAACAATGTGTTTGTAATTTTTGGCTTTTCCTGCATGGTCATAAGATTGCTGCCCCAGCTCCAGGCATCACATCTGAGATCAAAGCAGGAAGAAGGAAGAGGGAGGGAGGAGCTAGCATCAAGCCATCTGAAATCAAAAGCTTTGCTAGAAATTTTCAGCTGACTTCTTCTTATGTCTCACTGGCCAGAATTGGTTACCCCAGCTGGAAAGAAGGCAAAGAAAAGGAATAGTCAGCTGACACTTCGCTGCTCAACATGGTATCAAGAGTCTGTAAATAAAAGAGTTGGGGTGGGGGCAGTTATACTGGTTTAAAAAAAGTGTCTGTCACTACCCTGAAACTTAGAAAAACAAACCCAAAAACAACCCAGAAGTGTCTGAGATAAAAGCATCTATAACCTTGATAGAATGAGATCTTGAAATCCAAATTAAGTTATTTTAAAGAAAAACAAAGTTACATACAGTTGCTATGATTAGATAATATCTCTGAAGGATTATTCCCTGGCACATAGCAAGTGCCAATACATGTTAGCTGTTGCGGTAAATATGATGTAACAGTAGTGGTGATGAAGATATTAATTATTATTACAACTGGCATGAGATAAATTAAGGTTTACCCATTCATCCGACAAACACTTATTGAGCTTTTTCTTCATACAAGAACCCTTACAACTCAAATCTTAGGAAGCAAAGAGTTTAGTGGGTGACTCATATTATTAGGGGAAAAAACATTTATTTTGGATGCAGTATTAAGAGAAAAAGATAAGTGCTTTTGGAAAACATTCCTAATGATTCAGAATGCAATTCATTCTCCTTAAGAACATACCTATGGAGATGGAAAACATTGTGACCTCAATTAAAAATTTTTTGTGTGTGGTAAAAAGCACATAATAGTCAATTGAAGGTCAGGAGTGCTGGCTCATGCCTGTAATCCTAGCACTTTGGGAGGCTGAGGCAGGAGGATCACTTGATCTCAGGAGTTTGAGACCAGCATGGGCAACATAGTGAGACCTCATCTCTACTCAAATTAAAAAAAAAAAAAAAAAAAAAAAAAAGCTGGGCATGATGGTGTACACCTGTAGTCCCAGCTACTCAGGAAGCTGAGGCAGGAGGAACACTTCAGCCTGGGAGGTCAAGACTGCAGTGAGCTGTGTTGACACCACTGCACTCCAGTCTGGGTGACAGAGTGAGACCCTGTCTCAAAAATAAATAAATAAATAAATAAATAAAATTAAAAATACTCAGTTGACCATCTTAGCCATTTTAAAGTCTACAGTACAGTAATAAAAAGATATTTTTGTTGCAGTACCAGTTTCAGTAAAAAATAACAGTAAACATTTTATTGGAATAAGGAAATATATCATATAGACTTGAAGAAAGAGGGAATATCACTGTTCAAAACCTGTCAGTTTGGGGCTGTTTTATGATTTTCTTTAACTTGGTTTGACTTTTTGAGTCAGCAAAAGATTAAAGTTGATACAGAAACACACACACATCCCCCCCGACACACACACATTCCTCTGTGAGAATGTCTTGGTTATGGAGATGTGTCTGCTCTTTGTAATAAAAAAGGACACAGGTGTACTGCTAAGCCCAGGCAGGTTTGCTGGGCCAGCTCTGAGGGCTCAGAATGAAAACACAGAAGAAAAAAACAAAACAGGTAACATGCCGCAAAAAGTGCACAGAACTTTCCTGAGTGTAAGAGAAGGGCACAGGGAGAAGAGAATGAGATGAGGTTGTGAGGGGTGGAATGTCAGGGAGGATTGACAGGATGGATTTCAGGAGGGAACATGAGAAAAAACAAAACTCAAATGATGGTTTGGCGTGATCCAAAAACAACAGATAGAAAGTAAATAAATATTTCCTTAAAAGAGAGAACCTTGAAGTTTCCCCAAAAAAAGGAAGAAAAATAAAGGGAAAGAAAGAGAAGCAAAGGAGATGGGGAAAAAGGGGAAGGAAAGGAGATATCAATAAAGGTAAAAGCCAAAGAAAACAAGAAGCAAGTCTAATGGTTGGAATTCGAGTCCCAGGGGAAGAAGAATACAGGAAATAGCACAATTCTAGGCAAGAAGAGATACAACACTCAGGTTACTTTTAAGAAGAGGAAAGTACCTTTTGGCCTCAACTCCCAGCTTCCAGTAATTTGATAAAATGATGAACACAGAGGAAAGAAGAGAGGCAACTGCTGAGGTCCCCTAGGCCTTTGAGAAAACGGAGTTGTACCTTTGGACACATCAGTGCATATCTACAAGGAAGGCGATAATGTAGACACCAAGGGAATGGGCACTGTCCAAAAAGAAATGCCCCACAAATGTCACCATGGCAAAACTAAAAGAGTCTACAAAGTTACCTAGCATGCTATTGGCATCATTGTAAACAAACAAGGGCAAGATTCTTGCCAAGAGAGTTAATATGCATATTGGGCATATTAAACACTCTAAGAGCCAAGATGACTTCCTGAAAGTGTGTGAAGGAAAATCATCAGAATAAAGAGTGAAGCTAAAGAGAACCCTGAAGCTGCAGCCTTTTCCACCCAGAGAAGCACACTTGGTGAGAACCAGTGAAAAGGAGCCTGAGCTGCTGCAGTCTATTAATAGAATTCATGGTATAACAGGTGAAGGAATATAAAGAAGAAGAAGAAGACTTCCATTCCGGATTGTAAAGGAAGAAAGAGAAAGAGGAGGAGGAAGGGAAAGAGGAGGCAAAAATAAATTTGAAAGCTCTTTGCAGCCACAAAATCTGATAAAATGAATAATGTTAAGAAGAGAGTACACTGTAAATCTTATCTTAATATTATGTAAAAATTATGTATAATGGCTAGAGATAAGTCTGCAGAACTCAAAGAGAAGAGAAACCTAATGTAAACATTAGTACAATTACATTATATATTAAGAGTCTGGATCATAACTACAAAAAAATGAAAGTAGGCAAGCAGAATTAGTAAAATTTTTTGACAGATAGTAATTGAGGTTGAAAAACTGGGGTGTATAATATACTACTTTTCTAATCATATTATGCATTTGTTAATTATCCTTTCTTTCAGGTATCTAATCATGAAATCGTTATCTAAGGCTGGCTCTGTAGCAAGTCTTATGCTAGGAGCTAGAGCTTGAAAGGCAGGTGGTAGCCTCTGCCAATGAGAAATGTATATCTCATGTGGAGACATAGATATATTGTAATATAGGAAATGCAGGAAGGAACCTCACATTTTGGGGGTGCCTACTATGTGACAAAGACCATGCAATGTACTAAATACCTGCATATATTATTTCATGACAACATCTAAAGCCAATTTCTTATAAGTTTAAAACTTTATCAGAGACCTAGAAAATTGTTCACTCAATATACTAACTAGACAAAATTTTAAACTTACATCTTAATAAATTGTCAAAGGACTTTATTTTTAATGGCAAGGGAAGCTTTCAAGGGAACTAGTCTCTACGCATGTAGAAGAAAACGAACTGAAAAGAAAGAGGTTGGGATGGGTTTCAGAGAGAAAAGGGGATTACATAAAATAATGTCTGGAGTGAGGTTGAGCAATGGAGACATTCTTGAGAATGGTTTTTACAAAAGTAAAAGAAATTCTGAAATGTATTAATGTTGAAATCAAATAATAAAGGAAATAATTTAACTGAAGACTACACAACTCAAGAACTGAGCTGAATTATTATTTTCTGTTGAAAACAGAATGTGCTCCTGGATATCACGGCCCCACTACTAAGGTCTACAAGATGTCTGAACATAGCCGAAAGGATGCCTAGAACTGAGATCCCAAAAGCACATGGAGGGAAGCTTATGTGGGGCCCAGGTGTTCACGGGTCCACAGGCATGCATTATTTTGTATCAGACATACACAAAAGGATCTTTAAAAAGTTGACAGTTTTCAAGAGCAAACCAACTGCAAAACTAGCAGAAGAAAAGAAATAACCAAAATCAGAGCTAAAATGAATGAAATTTCATACAAAAAAATCAATGAAACTAAAAGTTACTTCTTTGAAAGAATAAATAAGATTGATAGACCACTACCTAGATTAATAAAGAAAAAAGAGAGAACATCCAAATAAACAAAATCAGAAAGCACAAAGGTGACATTACCACCAACTCCACAGAAATACAAAAACCCTCAGAGACTATTATGAACACCTCTATGCACACAATCTAGAAAACTTAGAAGTAATGGGTAAATTCTTGGATACATACAACCTCTCATGATTCAACCAAGAAGAATTTGAAATCCTGAACAGACCAATGATGAGTTCTGAAATTGAATCTGTAATAAAAAACCTGCCAACCCAAACAAGCTCTGGACCACACAAATTCACAGCTGAATTATATCAGACATATAAAGAAGAGCTTGTACCAATCCTACTGAAATTATTCCAAAACACTGAAGAGGAGGGAAGCCTCCCTAACTCATTCTATGAGGCCAGCATCATCCTGATACCAAAACCTGGCAGAGACATGACAAAAAAAACTTCAGGTCAATATCCTGGTGAACATAGACACAAAAAAATCTTCAACACAATACAAGCAAAGTGAATCCAGCAACCTATCAAAAAGCTAATTCACCATGATTGAGTAGGCTTTATCCCTGCCATACAAGGTTGGTTCAACATATGCAAATCAATAAATGTGATTCATTACAGAAACAGAACTAAAAACAAAAACCACATGACCATCTCAATAGATGCAGAAAAGACTTGATGAAATACAGCATCTCTTCATGTTGAAAACATTCAACCTAAGAAATGAAGGAACGTAACTCAAATAGTAAGAATCATCTATGACAAACCCACGGCCAACATCATACTGAACAGGCAAAAACTGGAAGCATTTTCCCTGAGAACTGAAATAAGAGAAGGATCCTCACTCTCATGACTCCTATTCAATATAATACTGGAAGTCCTAGCCAAAGCAACCAGGCAAGAGGAAGAAATAAAAGGAATCCAAATAGGAAAAGAGTAAGTTGAATGATCTCTCTTCATAGACAATATGATTCTATACCTAGAAATCCCCATGGCTTCTGCCCAAAGCCTCCTAGAATTGATAAACAACTTCAGTAAAATTTCAGGATACAAAATCAACACACAAATATCAGTAGTATTTCTATACATCAAAAACATCCACAATGAGGACCAAATCAAAAATGCAATTCTATGCTGCAGAAGGATGGTGTATAACAATAATAATAATAATAAAGAATACAATTCTATTCACAAGAGCCACAAAAAGAATAAAACACCTAGGAATACAGCTAATCACAGAGGTGAACAATCTCTCCAACAAGAGTTATAAAACACGGCTGAAAGAAATCAGAGACAACAAAAACAAATGGAAAAACATTCCATGCTCATGAATAAGAAGAATCAATGCTGCTATGGTCATACTGCCCAAAGCAATTTACAGATTCAGTGCTATTTCCTATCAAATTACCAATATCGTTTTTCACAGAATTAGAAAAAACTATTCTTAAATTCACATGGGGCCTCTGCGGGCCGCTCCTGCCCTCCGCTGGCCTGGCCTGGACCAGAAGCTGCGCTGTGGGCCTGGTCTTGGCTCTGGGAGCGGGCACCGGGGCTGGCAGGACATGGGCAGGATGCACAAGGAGCGCCAAGTCGAAAAAACACTTCTATGAAGAGTATGTATAGAAGCCCTTGAGGCTGGTCCTCAAAGTAGGAGGGAACGAAGTCACTGAACTCTCCACAGGCAGCTCAGGGCACGACTCCAGCCTCTTCGAAGGCAAGTAAGATCATGACAAACACAAGGACAGAATGCGGAAAAAGAGAAAGAAAGGAGAGAAACAGGTTCCAGGGGAGGATAAAGAGACAAAACGGAGAAGAGTTAAGGAGGATAAAAAGAAGCGGGATTGAGACCTTGTGGAGAATGAGGCAGAAAAACACCTCCAGTGTCATGCCCCTGTGAGATCCTCTCACAAGCTCTTTAGCCAAACAAGAAGTAGAACAGACACCCCTTCAAGAAACTTTGAATCAACTGATGAGACAATTGCAGAGAAAAGACCCAAGTGCTTTCTTTTCATTTCCTGTGACTGATTTTATTGCTCCTGGCTACTCCATGATCATTAAACACCCAAGGGATTTTAGTACTATGAAAGCAAAGGTCAAGAACAATGACTAGCAGTCGATAGAACTAAAGGATAACTTCAAACTAATGTGCACTAATGCCATGATTTACAACAAACCTGAGAGCATTTACTATACAGCTGCAAAGAAGCTGTTGCACTCGGGGATGACAATTCTTAGCCAGGAAAGAATTCAGAGCCTGAAGCAGAGTATAGACTTCATGGATGACTTGCAAGAAACTCAAAAGCAGAAAGATAGAACAGACTGGGGAGGATGGAGGCAGAGTGGGGAGGATGGAGGTTGCTGGTCGAGAGAGAGAGGACTCTGGAGATGCCAAAGCACAAGCCTTCAAGAGTCCCGGCAAAGAAAATTAAAATGTAGAAAAAGATGTGCTTGAAGATAAGTTTAAAAGCAATAATTCAGAGAAAGAGCAGAAGCAGCTTGACCAAATCGTGAAGGAATCTGGAGGAAAGTTGACCAGACAGCTTGTGAACAGTCAGTGCGAATTTGAAAGAAGAAAACCAGATGGAACAACAACGTTGGGACTTCTCCATCCTGTGGATCTCATTGTAGAAGTGTGAGATTTGAATTATGGACCCTATAGTTCTTATGCACCATGTTATGACTCCACGTTTGGAAATATCAGCAAGGATGATTCTGATTTAATATATCCAACCCATGGGGAAGACTCTGATCTTCCAACTGATTTCAGCATCCATGAGTTTTGGGCCACATGCCAAGACTATCTATATGTTATGGCAGATAGTTTACTGGATGTTTTAACAAAAGGAGGGAATTTCAGGACCCTTTAAGAGTTGGAGATGTCATTGCCTGAAGATGAAGGCCATACTAGGACACTTGACACAGCAAAAGAAATGGAGATTATAAAACTAGAACCAGCAGGGCGTTTGGACCCCAATACTCAAGACAGGCTCACAGCACTGAAAGTAGTAAACTTTGGCGTTCCAGTTGAAGTTTTTGACTCTGAAGAACCTGAAGTATTCAGAAGAAACTTGATGAGGCCACCAAATCATTCAGGGAGCTCCAGGAAGCCCAGAACGAGTATTTGAGCACCAGACCCCCTCCCAGTATGATCTGTCTCTTGGGTGCCTCCTGCAGAGAAATGCATCTCGCTGAACAAGTGACCAACAATCTTAAAAACCTGCACAGCAAGTAACTCCAGGTGATATTGTAAGCATGTATGAATTTCAAAAAGCAATGGGGATTTCCATTCTTTCCCCCATCATGGAAAACAACTTTGTAGATTTAACAGAAGATCTTGAAGAACCTAAAAAGATGGATGTTGCTGAGTGTAGACCTGGTGGGAGTTGGTATTTGATTATATATTATTATATACTTTTTCATTCTTAACTTAGAAATACTTTTCAGAAGATATTAAGTATTTGTAAATTGTGTTTTTAATTAAACTTTGGAACAGTGAATTTGAATGTTCCAGAGGGGAAAGAAATAAATAAGTATAAATAAAATTCACATGGAACCAACAAAGAACGTGAACAGCTAAAGCAATCCTAAGCAAAAAGAACAAATCTTGGGGTATCATATTATCCAACTTCAAACTGTACTACAAGGCTATGGTAACCAAAACAAACAAACAAACAACAACAACAGAAAAGCATCATACAAAAACAGACACATAGACCAATGAAACAGGTTAGAGAACCCAGAAATAAAGCTTCACATTTACAACTATCTGATCTTCAACAAAGTTGACAATAACAAGCAATGAGAAAAGGACTTCCTATTCAATAAATGGTCCTGGGATAACTGGCTAGTCATCCACAGAAGATTGAAACTGGACCCCTTCACTGTATATACAAATCAACTCAAGATAGATGAATACTTAAATGTAAGACCTCAAACTCTACAAACCCTAGAAGAAAACCTAGGAAATACCATTCTAGACAAGCCTTTGCAAAGATTTCGTCACAATCTCCAAAAGCAGTTACAACAACAAAGTAAACAGACAATCTGTAGGAGAAAATATTTGTAAACTATGCATCTGATAAAGGCCTAATATCCAGAATATGTAAGGAACAGATCAACAAGTGAAAAACAACCCCATTAAAAAATGGGCAAAGGATATGAACAGACTCTTTTCAGAAGAAGACATACATATTGCCAAAAAGCATAGGAAAAATGCTCAACATTACTAATAATTACAGAAATGCAAATCAAAACCACAATGAGATACCATCTGCCACTAGTCAGAATGGCTATTAACAGATGTTTGGGAGGCTGCAGAGAAAAGAGAACTCTTACACATTGCTGGTGGGAATGTAAATTAGTTCAGCCACTGTGGAAAGCATTTTTGAGATTTCTCAAAGGACTCAGAACTACCATTCAACCTGGCAATCCCATTACTGAGTATACACCCAAAGGAATATAAATCATTCTACCAAAGAGATACATGCATTCATATGTTCATTTTAGCACTATGTATAATAGCAAAGACATGGAATCAACGTAGATGCCCATCAACAATGGACTGGATAAAAAAAATGCAGTACACCATGGTATACTATGTAGCTATAAAAAGGAACAAAATTGTGCCCTTGCAGCAACATAGATGCAGCTAGAGGCCATTATCTTGAGCGAATTAGCACAGGAACCAAATATTGCATGTTCTCACGTATAAGTGAGAGCTAAACGTTGAGTACACATGGACACAGAGGGGAGAACAATAGACACCAGGGCCTACTTGAGGGTGAAGAGAGGGAGGAGGGTGAGGGTTGAGAAACTACCTGTCAAGTACCATGCTCATTACCTGGGTGACGACATTATTTGTATGTCAGTCTCCAGCAACATGCAACTTATTCATGTAACAAATCTGCATATGTACCCCCTGGACCTAAAATAAAAGTTGAAAAGGGGGAAAAAAAAAAGATAATGCCTTCTGCTGTAACAAACAAAGCTGAAAAAACACCAGTGACTTAATAAGAGTTTATTTTGAGCACCAAAAAACGTTCAAAGATTTGTTTCAAATCTGGAGACACCGATTTTACTCTATTTTTCATAGTAAGACTTGTGGATGGCTATTCCTGGAATAACTGACAAGAATAGCAAAACACACAGGATTTTAGCGTATCCATGAATGAAAGTAACTGAATTATTCTAGTTCAGGTAGAAATGTGGTGTTTTATAAAGACGTCATAAATCACTTACAAAAGGAAGATTTACTTAGTAAATGAGACAATTTACATAGCTATTGGAGAAAAAGTGAAGTTGAATATCTACATTGCTATATGCCAAAATAAATTTCAAAGAGATTAAAGATTTAAATATAAAAATAAGCATAGCAACCAGAAGAAAAATAGTTGAATTTCTTTTACTTTACATTGGAGAAAGACATTCAAGCATGAAATCAAAGGCAGAAAGCCATGAAGAAAAATATTAACAAATGAAACTTAAAACATTCAAAACTCCTATATATTTTTTTAAAGCCATAATTCATTTAAAGGCAAAAAACAAAGTAGAATAGTTGAGTCATATCTGACAGATGATTTGATATATAAAGAGTACTTATCAATCAATAAAAGACAAAAAATGGGCAAAGACAAGAATAGTCAAATCATACATAATACATGCAAATGGCCAATAAACATGAAAATCTTCAACTTTGCCAATAATTAAAGATAGGATATTTGCCTACAAAGTTAGCTAAAAATGTTTACAATTATAATAGCAGTGTTTTTGAATAAATAGAGAAGTGAATACTCTCAAAGTCTCAAATACTCAATACTTATGAGTATAAGTTGGTATAATTTTGTAGGTAATTTAGCAATGTGTATAAATATGCTTAAGATAAAGATATACTTGACTTAGTAATTCTCTAATCAATTTGTTCTAAGGATTAATTAATTTATTGAATAATTATAAATTATTATTTTTTGAAAATTTATGATTTTGAAAATTTTATATACAAAACTGAAAATTTTATATACAAGTTTATTCAACTTATTTTTGACAGCATTATTTTTAATAATAAAAAATGGAAAACAACATAAATGATCACAATTTGGAAATTATAGCCCAATCAATGCAGGTATTAAAATTCATGTTTTTAAAAGAATATTTCAAAATACGGGAAAGTATACTCACTGCAATGTTTATGTAGGCAATACAAACCTTATAACCTGTGTGATCATAATTTTTTTAAATTGCCAAAGATTTGTTCTTATCCTCCACTGATTTCCCCCTAGGTCATAACAGACATTCAATAATTTTTTTTGAATTTAAAAGAAATGAAATTTTTTGTACACAAAAACAAACTATGAGTTTATTCTAGGTGGCAGGCTTATAAGTGATTCTTATTTCTTCTGTATGATTTAGTTTTCAAGTTTCCACAGAGAATGTTCACAACTTTTATGAGTAAAGAAATCTTATTGATTTGGGTTATAAAACATGATCCCAGAATATATTAAAGGAGCTAAGAGAAAATGAATTTTTTGTTGTTATGTGAATTTTTAAGAGACAATTTTTAATTCTAGACTACCAGAATATTGCCTTTCATATCCTACAACAGGCTGCACTCTGGGGCAATGGGCTGTATGTAATGTGTGCTAGTGTTGGCAGCTAACATCACAGCATCTTACTCCATGAATGGATGAAAAACTAACCTCTCAAGAGGGAAGTGAGGCAACCCTGCCCATCGTATTAAAGGCAACTTAAAAGTGACCCATGAGGCCGGGCACGGTGGCTCACGCCTATAATCCTAGCATTTTTCAGGGCCAAGGTGGGTGGATCACGAGGTCAGGAGATCCAGACCATCCTGGCTAACACGGTGAAACCCCGTCTCTACTAAAAATACACAAAATTAGCCGGGCATGGTGGCGGGCGCCTGTAGTCCCAGCTACTCGGGAGGCTGAGGCAGGAGAATGGTGAGAACCCGGGAGGCTGAGCTTGCAATGGGCCGAGATCGCGCCACTGCACTCCAGCCTAGGTGACAAAGCGAGAGTCCGTCTCAGAAAAAAAAAATAGTGACCCATGAATCCATCATCGGTGTTTATGTTCTCTTGATCCTTAATTAAGAAATAGGATGGGCATGGTGGCTTATGCCTGTAATCCCAGCACTTTGGGAGGCCGAGGTGGGCGGATCACTTGAGGTCAGGAGTTCGATACCAGGCTGGCCAACATAGTGAAACCCCATCTTTACTAAAAATACAAAAATTAGCGGGCATAGTGGCGAGCGTCTGTAATTCCAGCTACTCAGGAGGCTGAGGCAGGAGAATCACTTGAGCCTGGGAGGCAGAGTTTGCAGTGAACCTAGATCGAGCCACTGCACTCCAGCCTGGGCAACAGAGCGAGACTGTCTCAAAAAAAAAAAAAGAAAAAAGAAAAAAAAGGTTGAAGGCAAAACTTGAGCATAAAGTGTAAAGATAAGAGCCTTTTATCATCTTAGCCTAGTTCTGGTTTATGCAGGTAATGTCACCCTGGCAACCACATAATGGGGCCATTACTTTGTATTTATAAATTGTACAGCAGAGGAACTGGAGACAGATCGAGGAAAAATGTGTTGCCCATACAGTGTACAGCACATATTTACTTAGCCTGCTTGTCCTGCAATCTTCTAACCCCCATGAGAACAGAAAAGTTTTCTTCCATCCTATCTGCATCTACTTTGGAGCAGAGAGAATAGCACATAGTGAAAGAAGCCAAACACAAAAAGCCACATACTGTATGATTCCATTTGTGTAAAATGTTCACAATAGCCAAATCCATGAGGACAGAAAATCGATTAGCATTGTCTGGGCTGGAGGGAGGGGGAACAGGGAGTGACTGTTAACTGGTACAGATTTCTTTCTGGAGTGAAGAAGGTATTCTGGAATTAGATAGTAATGGTGGCTGCACAATTCTGGGAATACACAAAATCCACTCAGTGGTAGATGTGAAAATGGTGAGCTTTATGGCATGTAAATTATATCTAGATTTAAAAGGAAAACATATTGAATAGAATATAAAAGACCAGAAAGACTCATGTGGAGGAGGCTGGGTCTGGCAGAGGGAGGAACTACTCCAGCTGGGTCTACCCAGCCTAATCATCCTTCTGTGGCAAATCCTGGAGGGGTCCTTAACCCTGCAATTCTAAAAACAGCAAAATGGTTCCTTGATAACAAATGACTCAAACTACACCATATGCAAGGACAAAAGACATGTTATCACATAAAAAGTATTCTATGTCTATATATATTTAATATATAAAACATATATTAGTATCTAAACATTCCAATGTTTACTTACAGTTTCTCTTCACTAAAAAGTTGATGGGGAGAATTATAAGGCCTGATTAGGGCATAGTTTCTGTTACAGAACTTTCTGGATTCATACCCTCTCTGTTTCTGTTGGTTCTCTCCTATGGGACACACTGTCAGTGGCTTCACGGCGTCTGCTCTGGTAAGCGTTATGTCCCTATCTTATCTGTTATTTTCTACATGTTAATGAAAACGTTGCACTAATTGCTGACATCTTTGCACCATTATTGATTGTCAACATTTGATTGCAAACATTTATGTCTTCCTAAAGAACAAAATGCCAGAACGAAATAATTAATATGTGCTAAGCCAAGTGTGTGTGCTCACAATTTAAAAACTGTGTGTCATAAACATTTTTAGGCCAAATGAAATGAACTACAAAAAGAAGGCAATAAGTTTTATCCAAGTATTTTGAATGCAAATGAATATGAAGGCAACTGTAATTCATACCTCATTAAAGAACAATTGCAAAAACGTCACCAAACTGTGACATAATTATTGAACCATGTCAGAAACTCATATTTTTTTCTTCTTTCCTGATTTGTATTTCTTCTGCACGTTAGTAGGAGAATGTGCAAGTGTGGGGAAGAAAATAGGTTATTTAAAATAAATGAAAGTTATATAACAATTGAGTCACCTCCAGTGTTTAATAAAGCATTTAGCCTGGTTATTACTCCATGCATGAAAACTGCAAGTTTAATATTTTTGTTAACTATGAGTGAAGTTTAAAATTCAAAACCTGTAGTCAAAAGATGAATCAAGACCACACAGATACGATTTTTTTTTTTCTTTTGAGATAGGGTCTTGCTCTGTCACCCAGGCTGTAGTGCAGTGGCATAATCATAGATCACTGCAGCTTCGAACTCCTGGGTTCGTACAATCCCATCTCAGTCTCCGGAGTAGCTGGAATTACAGCCGTGAGCCATCATGCTCCCCCTGGATATGATTCTTAAAAGGATCAATGAAATAAAATGTATTAAAGATGAAATTAAATAAAAAATGTAATAAAACAGATCACTTGCAAGACTAGTATTTGGCAACTGATCCTATTAAAATCCAGTTTGTCAGAGAATGCATGAATGCATATATATTATCCATGCATCAAAAACAATACATTTATTAAAAACCCTGGGATATAAATTTTTATGGTAACTGAAGATTTAAGCATGAAAAACTACTTCTAGAGGTGCTTCCAAAACATTCTGTTGTCGGAGAACCCTGAAAATAGTTTTGATACTCTCTAGGATGCAGTTTCATGGGTTGTTATATTCTGAAGTATTTACTACTTTGCTGTGTGTGTGGTTCGGTGGAATGTCATTCCTGATCTGAATCTCTCTGCTTATGTAACTCAACAGCGGACTGAAATCTGCAGGTCTTCCATTCCATTTGGTCAACATGGGCTTGCCTGTCACCCTTCATTGTGCTTCATCAAAGAACAGTTGCCACCTTATCTGGGAACAGCTCTCTTTATGAGTGCTACTCATGTGAAATAATCTTTCACCACTGAGGCCACTATTTCCTTAGCACAAGAAGAGACATTTATCTTGCTGCTAATGGATAATTAATTTTAAAAATGTATATTATGACACAATTTTTTAAAAAGGAAAAGGCAAGCTGGACAATGGGACTAAATGTCCCTTCTTCAAATTGACTCCTATTTAGCTCTTCCAATGTCATCCCAAACACAGATAACTTTTCTTTCATGAATTGTTCTCCTGAATGATTTATACGTGTCGTGTTATCTGAGGCTCTCTCCCGGTCCCCTGGTGGATTTAACCAGCCATCAGCTGCATAATTGTTAATTTTAACACTATAAAAGGTTCTGATGCAGAAGAGATATGGTGTTGGTAGAAGAATTAATTGAAATGTATCTCCCAATCACACTAGTCTGCTACTGCTGGTTTCCCACACACAGAAATTATACTTTAGATTTAAGGTTAAAATAAATTTACATCTTTGCTGCTCATAAAGCTTTGGGTCTAGTGGTAAATGGAAACGTTAATTGTTTCTAATACCCATGAAGGTTTTTCACCCTGAGAACAATTCCGGGAACCGTCCAGGTCACGGTCCAATGCACGTTTTCATAGGTAGAGTAGCTTTTGCAGTCAAAGGCTGACAAGAGATAGGGTGGGAAGGAAGGTTATGGGAAAAAAAAATGAGGGAGAGAGGAGAAACTGGGAAGGCTGAGAAGAAAGAAAATAATATGTGTCATTTATTACTAAATCTGCAGTCCTTCTTTTACACTTCTCAACAAGAATAATATTCCAGATTCTCCATGAAGCCAAAAAAAAGCAGTAAGAGGTAATATGGGCAACATTTCAGCCCTGACATTTCCTTTCTAAGAATATAAGTGTACATGAGATATGGTCAAAAAGAAGGCCTTTGGAATAATTATATTTAAATATTTGAGGTGATGGAAAACAAAAGTGTATTAAATGTAAGTGGGGGTCACTTTAATTTTCCGGTCTACAAATCCCAAATCTGAATGCTTCCAGGATACTCCTCTCAGCTAAGTAGGCAACAAAGTTATGTGTATTCATGATGTGTGGGGCACAGTGAAAGGCTTGATCCATGGAACTCATAGATGGGAGTAAAAGAATATATCAGGCCTGGCCAGGCATGGTGGCCCACGCCTGTAATCCCAGGACTTTGGGAGGCCAAGGCAGGCAGATTTCTGGAGCCCAGGAGTTTGAGACCAGCCTGGGCAATATGATGAAACTTCATCTCTACCAAAAAATACAAAAATTATCCAGCCATGGTGATGAGCGCCTGTAGTCCCAGCTACTCAGGAGACTGAGGTGGGAGGAGAGCTTGAACCCGGGAGGCAGAGGTTGTGGTGAGCCAAGATCGATCGTGCCATTGCACTCCAGCCTGGGTGACAGAGTGAGACCCTGCAAAAAAGAAAAAGAAGAAAAGAGAGAGAGAGAGGGAGGGAGGGAGGGAGGGAGGGAGGGAGGGAAAGGGAGAGAGAAAGAGAAAAAGAGAAGGAAGGAAGGAAAGAAGGGAAAGAGAAAGAGAAACAGAGAAAGAAAAGAAAAGAGAATATTTCGAGCCAAGCCTGCCACTCACGCATTCACGCATTTCATTCAACAAACATATTTTAAGCACCTAGTAAGTGCCTGACACTGAGCCAGTCACTGTCACTGTGCTATATAAACTGAGTCCTTGCCCCTGTGGAGTTCACAGATTAACAGAAAAGAGGGGTAAGTAGAGCAGTAATCACAAGGGAATAGCAGTGCAGAGGAGGGACACCAGAAACCAGCATTTTAAACTCTCACTTCTCATTGTTTCCAAATAAAAATGTTACCAGACTTTACAAATCAGGACAATTTCCAGACATATTTTCCTCCATACCAAAACCTTCACCAGTGCCCATTTCTTCCCAGTTTGCAGTTCTGAATTGGCATACACACTATTTTCAGCAGACTATAGCCAGCTCCTCAAAACTGCAAGGAAGTTTCAAAGCCTCATCACCTTGAACTGACTTTAACCAGTTCATCTAGTCTGTTTTCCTTAAACATGAAAGCCAGAAACTGCTAAGTGCTGAAGGCTGTTATCACTTGAATGACACTTTATCATTTAGTAAAATACTAAACATTTTGCTTTCATAATGCATATTGAGTCTTCAACAAACAAAAGGAGCATGCTCAACTTTTTTATTTTTTTTTATTTTGTTTTGTTGTTTTGTTTTGGCCACACAGCAGATTTGAGGATTATATACCTATAATTTTAGGACACAAAGGCTCAGCTTCTTACAGCCAAAAGAAATGCCAAATGATCTGTGAACATTCTTATATATTACGTATTATATTAAAACATAAGAGTATCATCCATGTCTTTCTACAGTGAAGCTCAAATACGGTCTTTAGGGTCAGGAATGGGGAAAGTTTACTCATTACTATTGGTAGAATATAATTCCTTGTTCACAGCTATCTACGTCTTTAATTGCATTTTCTTTTTAAAGCCCAGTGTAGGTGGGTAAATCTATACACAGAATTACAATGCAGCAATTTAGAACCAATGATTTTCTAAGCCAGAGATATTGGGTATTTAATGTTGCTTCTTAAATCCATACTATGATGGGCTCTTATGAACACAATAGAGAAAGAGTTATGTCCTAATCAGTTTATAAGATAATATAGAAAAAAATGCATAATAGACCAACCAGATGTGTAAATACAGTAATACAGAGAAACCTAATCTACTGCAAAGCTATAATTTAATCCTTCTATAACACAAGGGTATTGAAAACTGGCTTTATGAATAGCTCAAAAATAGCATAACTGAACTTTATAGTATTGGTTCAGTTTAAAGCATTCAAATCTAACTTATAATTTATATAAAGTATTATTTAACTTTTACATAAAAAAGAATCATGAATTATATCTAAAGAGGAGAAGATTTATGAATAATGACCTAAGTATTTAAAAACAGTGCAAGACCAAGTTCTTAATGTCAGCAAGGGTGAAAATGATTTGCACAGGCATTCAGATCTGTGTGTATATGTGTGTTTGTCTAACAAAGGGTTAAGATGCCTGAGTGTCATGTGAAACAGCAAAAAGTCACCTTTTAAAATTTTGTTTTATTTTTGGATCTGGATAACAATAATAAAGGAATCAAGGTTACATTTATAAAATAATATCTATGAAACAAAATGACCTTGTAACCAATAAAGATATTATTTGACTTTTTAAAAACAGAATTATGAAAAGTTGAGCTGATGAATACACTAGGACTTAAAAATAGGAGAATAAAATAGAAGCCTGTTGTGATTTTAGCAAAAATTGCCTTTTACTCAAGCCCAGTATTCACAATTTATAAGCTTTTGTTAGTGAGCTTTGAGTTCCTCTTCCTAAGATTCTGTTGCACATAGTCATCTCCATTGGTTTTCTCATTATTTATCCATAGTCTCTTTAGACACTCCTCTTTTTCCTTTTTAACCCTCCTTTATTTTTCCTTCCTTCCTTCC
>NC_045455.1:21484259-21488942 GCF_002776525.5 Piliocolobus tephrosceles | reverse complement strand
TTCCTTCCTTCCTTCCTTCCTTCCTTCCTTCCTTCCTTCCTTCCTTCCTTCCTTCCCTCCCTCCCTCCTTCCTTCCTTCCTCTCTCTTTCTCTCTCTCTCTTTTTTTTGATGGAGTTTCACCCTCATTGCCCAAGCTGGAGTGCAATGGTGCAATCCTGGCTCACTGTAACCTCCGCCTCTCAGGTTCAAGCAGTTCTCCTGTCTCAGCCTCCCAAGTAGTTAGGATTACAGGTGGCATCACCATGCCCAGCTAATTTTTTATATTTTTAGTAGAAACGGGGTTTCATCCTGTTAGCCAGGCTGATCTCGAACTCCTGATCTCAGGTGATCCACCCGCCTCGGCCTCCCACAATGCTGGGATTACAGGCATGAGCAACTGCGCCCGGCCTCTTTTTTTAATCGTCCCCCCCATAACTGAATGAAGTTGAAACAAACATCATTTCATCAGCTTTCAACAGCACTGCCCTTCCTTGGATGCAGATTAAAACCCTTTGCCCAAACATACCAGAAACATACGAAGAGTCGGTAAAGAAGAGAGTTATGAAAAGAAATACTCTTTTTAATTGCACTTCCTTGATCCCCTTTTTGACTCCCTGTAAATAAAGAAGCTCAGGTATGTTATATGTATACTCCAGACAGCACATATATATTATATACATGAGAGTCACTTGATCAATAATGTTTTGCCTAATGAAAGCCAGTGTGTGAAAGTCAAACATCCCAGCTGTTATGTTGATTCATTACTTTGCTGGATAATGTCACCACCTGTAATCGGAGGAAAAGTTCATGAAAAAGAAGGAAAACTTCTCAAAATAAAATCATGAATACTAACTGCATCAGAAATAGATGCTGGCTCTAAAAGCGAAGGTGGACATATAGAGTACACACTGGAATACAATAGTCATATGTCTATGATGGTGGGAAAGAAGGTAGTGGAGAAGAACTGGGGGCTCTGCAGATCACGGTCATGTTGTATGGTTAGTAGATGAGTGGCTCCTGACAATCTTTTAATTTCTCTATATCAAATTCAAATACACCATCAGTTTAGTGGGAGTTCCACACTAGGGACTCTGGCAGGCCATCCTAACTCCTTGTGGAGAGAAGGCGAGATGAGTCGGCCCCATGTCTGCTAATCACTGCTCTAGGCTTCCAGACCCCCCCTCATAAGACTTTAACCTCTGAGCCCAGATGCCTCTACAGGGAAGCGGAGAAAGCAGGAAGAGGGGTGGAAGAAACATTATGCATTTATCTCAGAAGACTGAGCATTATGTAAAGGAGTTGTTTAAATTATTAGTTCAGACAGATGTCTAAATTGGATTAGACATCCTAGGAGGTGAGAGCTCATTAGGAAAACTAGATAGATTTTCAAGAAAATACAGAAACCTTGGGCTGGATGTGGTGGCTCATGCCAGTAATCCTAGCACTCTGAGAGTTCGAGGCAGGTAGATCACCTGAGGTCAGGAGTTTGAGACTAGCCTGGTCAACATGATGAAACCCTGTCTCTACTAAAAATACACAAATTAGCTGGGCATGGTGGTGCATGCCTATAATCCCAGCTACTCGGGCGGCTGAGGCATGAGAATCACTTGAGCCGAGAAAGTGGAGGTTGCAGTGAGTTGAGATTGTACTGCTGCACTCCAGCTTGGGCAACAGAGCAAGACTCTGTCTCAAAAAAAAAAAACCAAAAACAAAAACAAAACTCAAAATACAGGAACCATATATGTGTGTGTGTGTGTGTGTGTATACACACACAGAGGGAGAGAGTATATGTGTGTGTGTGTGTGTACATATATATACACATACACATAAGACCATATATATATATGGTCTTGCTCTGTTGCCCAGGCTAGAGTGCAGTGGCATGACAACAGCTCACTGTAACCCTAAACTCTTGGCCTTAAGCGCTACTTCTGCCTCAGAGAAACTATATTTTTTATGTACACCTTTGTTGTAGAGTAGGTTAAGTTTGTATCCCTGTCACAGATCTCAAACTCTTGCATCTTGTACTAATTTTGGAACATAAGCTTATGATCAATTAATATTCGTTTTCTTATTAGTATTTATTAGTTTTCTAAGCACACCTAGAAACTTTTGGATTAAGAAGTATAGTTTTGCCTCAACTATACTATAGCTCACCCCATAGCTTGCTACTGTTGAAGGAACAATAACATGGCTTTGTGTTTCTTTTACCTGTGAATTTTGTGTAGGTTCCTGTCACTGACAGAGTCTAACCTAAAATCTTGCTAGCAAAGGATTCAGGAAAATGAAGCTCCTCGTTTTCTAAGGCCTGAGATGCAGAGGAATGACAGAAGAGAACAGAAAGTAATCTAACTTGTGAACAGACAATAGACATTCTGCTTTTCTTGAATAGTCTGGTCATAAACCTAGCCACTTCTCTAAAATAGTAACGCACCTACTTTATACCCCTTTTTTAAAAAACTTCTTACATAAGACCTTATATTGTAGCCATTTGTGAATGTGAATTGTTTCTTAGGAGACATAAGCTTCTAAAAAATTGGAACAGTGCTCTGAATATAACAGATTCAGTACATATCTATTAAATAAATGAGTATATAAATTTTTTAAAAGTAAGGTTTTGTTTTGTTTTTAAGCCTGTAATCCTCAAAAACTCTACCAGTCTCCTGGTTGCTACAAAGATTTCATTTCCTATAATTTTAAAGTAATAATATTCTGCTTAGACTTGTATTCTTAAGTAACATGTCTGTATATAAAAATGGATTTAAACTTCATTTGATTCCATTGATTCTGAATTTATAGGTTAATCCACTCTGTTTGAAATTTACTTCTGCAACAATTGTTTTTTCAGAAAGGTCCTCAAAAAAATTAACATCATAAACAAAACTTCAAGGTGCATTTCAGTCTATTTTTTGCACTTCATTGCTTTAATTGCCAGTATGTAAATACGTATACATAATCAGAATGGTTTACCTTTTGTAATCCTTAAAGGATATGTGGAGGACTTATTCCCGGGGCTGGTTGCCAGGATCCAGGTGGAGGCAGTTCTCATGATGGTTAGCACAGGCTTCCTGGTGGCCTCCATGTGCCAGCGGCATCCATACTGACCACACTGCTTAGGCAGTCTAGGACGTCTATTCAATGTTCTCTGAGTCTCGTTGTTTTCATCTGTGAAATGAGAATCATACCTTAAACCTCATAGAATTGTCGAGTGAATTAAAGGCAGCCAGTGCTTGCTCAGCTTCCAGTCCAGAACCTGAGGCTCAGCTGTGGTTAGCATATAAGTTTCTTACTACTGCTGTAACAAACTGCCATAAACATGGTGGATTAGAACTGCACAAGTGTATTAGTTTAGCATTCTGGAGGTCAGAAGTTCAAAGTTTGACTCTCTAAGCTGACATCAAAGTGTTGGCAGGGCAGCATTCCTTCTGGAGGTTCTGGGGAAGAGTCTGTCTCCCGACCTCTTCAGCTTCTAGAGACCACCAGCATTCCCTGACTCTGTCTCACATAACCCAGACTTCTTCTGTGGTCACATCGTCCCTGACTCTGACTCTCCCAATTTTTTCATAAAGAACCCTTAGGGCCTGGGCGCGGTGGCTCAAGCCTGTAATCCCAGAACTTTGGGAGGCCGAGACGGGCGGATCACGAGGTCAGGAGATCGAGATCATCCTGGCTAACACGGTGAAACCCCGTCTCTACTAAAAAATACAAAAAACTAGCCAGGCGAGGTGGCAGGCGCCTGTAGTCCCAGCTACTGGGGAGGCTGAGGCAGGAGAATGACGTAAACCCGGGAGGCGGAGCTTGCAGTGAGCTGAGATCCGGCCACTGCACTCCAGCCTGGGCGACAGAGCAAGACTCTGTTTCAAAAAAAAAAAAAAAAAAAAAGAACCCTTAGATGATACTGGGTTTACTGAGAGAATCTAGAATAATTCCCCCCATCTCAGAGTCCTTAACTTAATCACCGCTGCAAAGCCCCTTTGGCCAGGTAAGGGAACAACACCCCTGCAGATTCCAGGGATTCGGCTGTGGATATCATCAGGGGTCCTTATTGAGACTACCACAGTCAGTATTATGACTGTGGTCACAGTTGGCTGTTTTGCTTTGTTATAGAAGGTAACTTCTTTGTTTTCTTTCTTTTTCTCTTCTTTATAAGGATAGAATGCAACTATTTAACCTCACCTGCTTGGAGATCTGTCCTCAAGGAGATCAAAACTAATCTTTTGCTTGTTAATGATTCAGGCTCTAGTTCTAATGGACATCAGCATTTATTGTAGATGATCAAGATGAGAGATAGAGTTGGAGAAGGATTTGAGAGACTTTGAAAAGCCAAGGGCAATGGTGACTACAGTGAATAATAATGTATATTTCAAAATTGCTAAGAGAGTACATTTCAAACATTCTCACCACAAAAAAAATGAGAATTATTTGAGATGATGGGTATGTTCACTAGCCTGACTTAATCATTCCACAGTGTATACATATATCATAATATTGCTTTGTACTCTGTAAATACATATAATTATAATTTGTCTATTTACAGTAAAATTTTAAAAGGAAAAGAAAAGAAAGGCCAAGGGCAGAATGGAGCTACCTCAGGTTAGAGGGAGGGGAGGGCTGCAGGAAGAAGAGAGGGCTATGAGTCCTGGAGTAGCAAGGCTGCCAGCAATATAGTCCCCTAGTAAGTCTGTCCTTTACCTAATGTGTTT
>NC_045455.1:21481889-21484249 GCF_002776525.5 Piliocolobus tephrosceles | reverse complement strand
CCAGCAATATAGTCCCCTAGTAAGTCTGTCCTTTACCTAATGTGTTTCATCTCTAAACTACCCTTCCATATTCTGCCTATATTGCTGGAACTGAGACTTTGCAAATTTCATTTCCCAGACTCCTTTGGCAACTGGTAGTCCTTGTTATGTTCCAGCAATAAGAGGCTTCATATGGACGGAATGAATGTGTTCTTCCAAAATGCATATATCAATCCAAAAATTTCATGTATCAAAATCCTAATGCCAATGCAGTAGGTATTAGGAGGTGCAGCCTTTGGGAGATAATTTAGGTCATGAGGGTGGAATCCTCATAAATGGGACTAATGCCCATATAAAAGGGACCTTAGAGAGGTCTCTAGCACTCTTTCCACCATGTGAGGATACAACAAGAAAATGGCAGTCTGAACCCAGAAGAGGGCAGCTATGGTCTGAATGTTTGGGTCACCCCAGATTCATGTTGAAACCTAATCCCCAATGTGATAGTATCAAGAGATGGGGCCTTTTGGAAAGTGACCAATTAATTAGAGTGAAGTCTTCATGAATGAGATTAGCATCCTTATAAAAGAGGCCTGACGGAAGCCTGTTTGCCTTTTCCACCATGTGGGAACACAGCTAGAAGATGCCATTTATAAACCAGAAGAATGAGCACTCACCAGATAGCACATTTGCTGTTGCTTTGATTTCTTGATCTTGACTTCCCAGCCTCTAGAACTGATGATTTGTTATAGCAGTCCAAGCTAACTAAGACCAAGTTTTATAGGTAAATTAAAAGATGGAAGGCTGGGTGTGGTGGCTCACGCCTGTAATCCCAGCACTTTGGGAGGCCGAGGCAGGTGGATCATTTGAGGTCAGGAGTTTGAGACTAGCCTAGCCCACACGGTGGTTTTAGACTTCCCAGCCTCCCAAACTTTGAGAAATTAATTTATGTTATTTATAAATTATCCAGTCTGTGGTATTTTGTTGTAGTAGCAGGAACAGACTAAGATGAGCATCAATTTCACTTCCTTAGGAAAGTCTTCACTGAAATGCCAGGGTTGGTTCTCACCAGGGTTGGTTAGAAAATCCTGACATATCCACATAGCACTCTATGCTTCCCTTTCTTGAAGCCATCAGTCTTCTTCTTATTTATTTAAATGTCCATTACTTTCAGTAAGGCAGTAATTATGTCTAAAATATCCATGTCCCTAACACAGTGTTTCATGCCTAGAAATATTTGTTGAATTAATGAAATAATAATTACTTCTACTCTGCCACTTAGGATTTTAGAGCTGGAAAAAAATATTCTAGAGTTCCAATCTTTTTGTTTTGTGAATTAAGTTAGTTTGTCCAGAAAATGTCATATACTTCCTTGCAGTTACAATATGCTTTACACATAATGAATAAATGAGTAAAAGAATGATAGCAGAGGTAGATCTAACATCTAACCCTGATTTTGAAATATTATCTGTGCGGATTCCATATAATTCCAAGGGCATTGATAAATTATACCAGCTCCAAGAAAATAATTACATCAAATAATAATTTGGGCTCTTGTAGCATTTATAAATTATATGTCAACTTTTCACAGACATATATTCCTTCTTAAGTTAATTCTCAGTACATTCAATCATATTATTTTTAGTCTTTAAGCAGAATTTCCTGTCTTGTATAATAAGATCTGTATTTCCTCCCTGTATTTTTCCATGCCATGGGAATTGTTTGCTCTTTTATTTACTATTTATCTAATCTCTTTCCTCATTAATGGAAAATGTTTGAGTTAATTTACTCAGCAGTAGTGGTAGATTTACACATATACACCTCCTTTTCTTAGTCCCATCCCAATTGGCACACAACCTCAAGATAAATAAAAGCTGAATAACAACTGTGAGATCACACCCAGAGCCTTCATTTTATTTGCATTGTATTTGGATCAATAGAACTAACAAGACTACTCTAGAAAGTTTTTTCTTCCCAGTAAAACAACTAGTTAAAAATTATTTAAAACACATAATAATTGAAAGCCTCCATAAGTTATCCTAAGAGCATACAGCAAATGGAAAAACATTTATTCAAGAAAATCTACTACAGGGCTAGGCATGAGATGTACACACCTGTAATCCCAGCAGTTTGGGAGGCTGAGGTAGGAGGATTGCTTGAGCTCAGAAGTTTGAGACCAGCCTAGTCAATGTAGTGAAACCTTATTTCCACACATACAATTTTTTTTTTTTTTTAATTAGCAGTGCATAGGGGCACATCTGTGTAATCCCAGCTGCTCAGGAGGCTAAGGTGAGAGGATCGCTTGAGCCTAGGAGTTCATGGCTGCAGTGAGCTGTGGTCACACCATTGCACTCCAGCCTGAGCAACAGAGCAAGATGAAAGAA
>NC_045455.1:21465123-21481789 GCF_002776525.5 Piliocolobus tephrosceles | reverse complement strand
GGGGGAGGAGAGAGAAAGAGAGAAAGAAAGAGAAAGAAAAAGAAAGAGAGAAAGAAAGAAAGAAGGAAAGAAAGAAAAGAAAGGAAGGAAGGAAAAAACAAAGGGAAAGAAAGATTTACTACATCTTGGTAAAAGCAGCAAGAGGTGGTGGTACTTGAACCGCAACCTACTCCCTGTCTCCCCTCTGTCGGCACATTTTGGCACAAGCTCTATTCCATGTGATATGGCCAAGATTACAGGATTCTCTCTATCCCAGCCCCTGGTCAAGGGCTACGATGTCTCTTCAGGAGGGGCAGGTCCCCACACTTCTCATCTCCTTCTATCTCACCTTCATTTGCAGAGGCTAAATTCTAAGTGAGCGTAGCGAAGAGACTGGAGATTCTCTTGTTCCACCAGCCACCACTCATAGGATGGAGGCTCTACCCTAGATCCAGCAGGGCGAGAATATTGGAATCATGACAGCCCTTGCCCCCACTCCAGGTTCCACTCTGAGAAACACGAGATGAGAAAACCAAAGAGGGCATGAAGAAACAGTATCCAAAGTTGCTACAGTAAGTTATCTAAAATGAGCTATTTTCAAAATTATAAGACATAGAAACAGGAAACTGTAACCCATACACGGGGTGCAGGAAGCAGACAACAGAAATTGCCTGTGAGAGGGCCCAGATGTCAGACTTAGCAAACTTTAAAGCAGCTCTTATAAATATGTTCAAAGAATCTGCTGAAAGGAGTAAAACAGAATATGATGACAATTACTCATTATTGAGAGGAAAATTAATAATAAATACAAATTATTATTATTATTATTTATTTTATTTTATTTTATTTTTTTGAGACAGAGTCTCGCACTATCATCCAGGCTGGAGTGCAGTGGCACGATCTTGGCTCACTGCAAGCTCCGCCTCCCAGGTTCACGCCATTCTCCTGCCTCAGCCTCCCAAGTAGCTGGGACTATAGGCACCTGCCACCACGCCCAGCTAATTTTTTTTTGTATTTTTAGTAGATACGGGGTTTCACCATGTTAGCCAGGATGGTCTCGATCTCCTGACCTCCTGATCTGCCCGCCATGGCCTCCCAAAGTGCTGGGATTACAGGTGTGAGCCACCGTGCCTGGCCCAGAAATTATTTTTTAAAAATAAAAATTCTGGAGTTCAAAAGTACAATAACTAAAATGAAAAACTTATTAGAGGGTCTCAACAATAGATTTGGTCACTCTGAGAGAATCAGAGAACTTTAACATAGATTGATAGAGATTATACCATCTGAAGAATAGGGCAAAGTGAATTAAAGAAAAATAAACAGAGCCTTAGAGAAATGTGGGACATTATTAAGCTCACTAATATATGAGTAATGAATGTAACAGCAGAGAAGAGGGAGAAAATAATACAAAAATAGTTGTGCTATAATTAATTATAATAAATAATTGCTGTAAACCTTCTAAATTTGGTTTAAAGCACCAGTTTACACACACAAGAAGCTTGATGAACTTACTTAAGGTAACAATAAAGATATCCACACCCAGACACATCATATTAAAAATGTTGAAAAACAAAGAAAATTTTGAAAGTGCAAGAGGAAAATCACTTCTTATATATAAAGAAACCCAATAAGGTTAATAGTCAACTTCTTATTGGAAACAATGGAGGCTGACAGCAGTGGAATGACATATTGAAAGTGCTGAAAGTAAAAAGACTTGTCAACCAAGAATCTTACCTTGAGCAAAAATGTCTTTCAAAAATGAGCATTAAATAAGGCATTCTCAGGTAAATAAAAACTGAGAGAATTTGTTGCAAGCAGATCGATCTTACAAAAGCTATAAAGGGATTTATTTGGGATAAGAGCAAGTGATCCCAGAGAGGAATTTGAATCCACATCAAGAAACAAAGAGCACTAGTGAAGGTAATAATGCAAATATAAAGACAGTATCAACGTATATTTCTTTTCCTTTCTCCTCCTAATTGAATTAAAAAGTTATTGTATAAAACGATATGTACATAATTTTATTTTTAGGTCTATGACATATAGAAATGTAATATATTTGACAATAATGGCACAAAGGAGGCAAGTGGAGCAAAGCTGTATTGCACTAAGGTGATTACATCAGATAGGAACTCAAGTCCACAGGGACAAAGGAACAAGAAATGACAGAAGAAGGTTAAAACAATAAATTCCAAAAATATGTACTTGTTCCCCTTTTGTCTTTTAGCTTCTTTACAGTTATACAAATGCAACAATACATTGTTATAGTAATAATGATACATTGTTATAACAGTGTATTCTTTGGTTTGTCACACATATAGGTATAATATGTACAACAACAATAGCATGACAAAGGGAAAGAGAAAATGGAGTTATAGAGAAGTAATGTTTTTATATCTCACTGAAATTAAATTTATATAATCTGAAGTCAATCCTGATACATTAAGATGTATATGGTATGCCTAGCACTATCACTAAGATAATTTTAAATCTAATGAAAAATGTATTAAGAAATTAAAATGCTACATTACAAAATATTCATTTAATGCCAAAGAAAGTAGCTAAGGAGGAATACAGAAAGAGAAAAGATACGAGACATATAGAAAATAAAAAGTAAATTGGCTGGCATAAATACAATTATATTAATAGTATTAATAGTATTTGTTTGAGCTCAGGAGTTCAAAGCTGCAGTGAACTATGATTAAACCACTGCACTCTAGCCAGGGTGACAAAGCCAGATGCTGTCTCTAAATTAATAAACAAATAATAAAAAGAATAAAGGCTAAAATTCTCCCTGTCTTCCCTTTTTTTAAAAAAAAAATTCCTTTTCTCATGGTACAACAAAACAAAACAAAACAGTATTAATGTGAATGAGTTAAATGATCCAATAAAAATGCAGAGATTATTAGATTGAATTTTTTAATGATCCAACTATATGCTGTATGTAAGAGACATACTTTACACCTAAAGATTCACATACATAGAGAGTAAAGGGATTGAAAAAGATACATCATTGCAAAGAACAACAATAAGAAAGCTGGAGTGAGTATATCAATATCAGACAAAATAGACTTCAAAGCAAAAAAAAAGTCACTAGCATTAAAGACAGACATTTTATAATGATGAAAGAGTCAGTCCATCAGGAAGATATAACTATTATAAATACACATGTTCCTAATAACAGGTCCCCCAAAATATAAGTAAAAAATGACAGTATTGAAAGGAGAGATAGACAATTCAACAATCGTATTTGGATACTTTAATATACCACTTTCAGTAATGGGTAGAACAATTAGAAGATTGATAAAGAAATATAAAATATGAACAACACTGTAAACTAACCAGACCTAACCGATATGTATAGAACAGTCCACTTGTAACAACAGAATACACATTCATCTCAAGTGCATATGGAACATTCTTCAGGATAAATCATATATTAGGTCACAAAACAAGCCACAATAAATTTTAAAAGTTACAATCATACAAAGTGTGTTTCATCCAAAGTCTGTTCTCAGACCATAATAAAGTGAAATTTGAAATAATAACAGAAGGAAATTTGGGAAATTCATAAATATGTGGAATTTAAACACACTCCCAAATATAAATTTGAAAAGGAAATTAGAGTATATTCTATGATGCATAAAAATTAAAACAGGACATTCCAAAATATTGCTTGCAGTTAAAACAGTGCTTAGAGGGAAATTTGTAGCTGTAAATGCCTATATTAAGAAAAAAGAAGATCCCAAATAAATAATGTAACTTTCCACCTTAAGACTCCAGAAAAAGGAAAGCAACCTAATACTAAAGCAATAATAAGAAAAAAATGAATAGTTGAGTAGAAATTAGTGAAATAGAGACTAGAACACAATAGAGAATACCAATAAAACCAGAAGTTAGCTCCTTAAAAAGATCAACATAACTTAAATCTTTATCTAAACTGACCAAGGGACAAAAAGAAGATAATGGAGCATGTATTCAGAGCTACTTGAATTTATATCTCCTAGGTTAGGAAAAAAAGCAGAGAAGACTAAAATTACTAAAATCAGGAATAGAAGAGAGGCATAACTACCAACCTAATGAGAGTAATGGATTATTAAAGGATTTTATAATCCATTTTATTGGCATGCAATTATTTATAGTAGTCCCTTAAAAGTAATTATAAGTATTTCCTTAAAACAATTATAAGGAAATATTATAAACAAGTGTATGCTAACAAATTAGATAACTTACAGGAAATGAAAAAAAGTCCTATGAAGTGCAAACTACTGAAACAAGTTTAAGAAAAAATAGAAAATTGGAGTAAACCTATAACAAATGAAGACAGTGAATTAGTGTGTTAGGGTTCTCCAGAGAAACAGAAATAATAGGATGTGTGTGTGTGTGTGTGTGTGTGTGTGTGTATAGATGTGAGTGTATACACAGCCAGATAGATAGATAGATAGATAAATAGAGATAGAGATAGAGATAGATAGATGATAGAGATAGATAGATAGATAGATAGATAGATAGATAGATAGATAGATAGATAGATAGATAGATAATTTACTAAAAGGAATTGGTTCACATGATTATGAAAGCTGGGGTGTGGCCATATTTCACTCAAAATCTGCAGTGTGGCCTGTCAGGTTGGAGACCCAGAAAAGCCAATGGAGCAGGTGAAGTCCAAGGACAGTCTGCTGGAGAATTTTCCTCTTGCACAAGGAGGCTAATCTTTTTGTTCTATCCCAGCTTTCAACTGATTGAATGAGGCCCACCCACATGATGAAGGGCAATCTGCTTCACCCAGAGTTCAACAATTTCAACATTAATCCCATGCAAAGCACTATCCAAGCTGACATGGAAAATTAACCAACAGAATAATCAGTCTACACAAGTAATAACTGATCTACTGTCCAAATTGAGCTACAGAGTCAACACAATGCATATTAAAATCCCAGCTGGTTTTTTATAGATATGAACAAGCTGATCATAAAGCAATATGGAAGTGATCCCAAATAGCCAAAACAATCTTGAATAAGAACGAAGTTGGGAAATTCACACTTAACCTATTTCAAAGAACTCTTACAACTTAATAAAAAGACAAATAGCCCAATTAAAAATGAACAAAAACTCTGAATAAGCATTTCTCCAAAGGCATACAAATGGTCAGAAACACAAGATAAAGCTTAACATCATTAACTATCATGTAAATGCAAATAAAAAGTCACAATGAGATACCGTTTTACACCAACTAGGATTATCATAAAAACAAAGATACATAATAACAAATACTAGTGAGTGTGATGGTTAACTTTATGCACCAACTTGACTGGGCTAAGGGATGGTCAGATAGTTGGTAAAGCATCATTTCTGGGTGTGTCTGTGAGGGTATCTCTGGAAGAGATTAGCATTTGAATCAGTAGACTGAGGAAGGAAGATGACCCCCACCAGTGAGGGCAGGCATCATCCAATCTGTTGAGGGCCCAAATACTATATTATAATATAACTTTCTGTTATAATACTATATAATAATACTACTACTATATTATTATAATACTCTATTACAATAGAACATTCTGTTATTGTACTATATTATAATAGAACAAAATGGCAGTGAAAAGGGGGCAAATTCATTCTCTGTTTGAGCTGGGACATCCATCTTCTCCTGCCTGTGAGTGCTCCTGGTTCTCAGGCCTTTGAACTTGGAATGGAGCTTATATTATCACCTCCCAATCCCCTTCTCAGGCCTTTGGACTCAGACCAAGACTTCCATCATCATCGGCTGCCTGGGTTCTCAGACCTTCAGACTCAGGCTGAATTACACCAGTGGCTTTCCTGGTTCTCCAGCTTGCTGATGACAGGTTGCGAGGCTTCTCAGCCTTCATAATCATATAAACCAATTCCCATAATCTCTCTGTGTGTGTGTGTGTGTGTGTGGTGTGTATGTATATCCTATTGGTTCTATTTCTCAGGAGTACTCTAATGCAGTGAATGTGTGGAAAAATCAGAATCTTTGTACACTACTGATAGAACTTTACATTGACACAGTACCTATGGAAAAACAACTAAGCAGTTAGCTAACACATGTATTATTATTATTTTTTATATATACTTTAAGTTCTAGGGTACATGTGCACAATGTGCAGGTTTGTTACATAGGTATACATGTGCCATGTTGCTTTGCTGCACCCTACTTGTCATTTACATTAGGTATTTCTCCTAATGCTATCCCTCTCCCTGCCCCCAACCCCACAGGCCCCTGTGTGTGATGTTCCCTGCCCTGTGTCCAAGTGTTCTCATTGTTCAGTTCCCACCTATGAGTGAGAACATGCGGTGTTTGGTTTTCTGTCCTTGTGATAGTTTGCTGAGAATGATGGTTTCCAGCTGCATCCATGTCCCTGCAAAGGACATCAACTCATTTTTTTTATGACTGCATAGTAATCCATGGTGTATATGTGCCACGTTTTCTTAATCCAGTCTATCATTGATGGACATTTGGGTTGGTTCCAAGTTTTTGCTATTGTGAATAGTGCCACAATAAACATACATGTGCATGTGTCTTTAGAGCAGCATGATTTATAATTCTTTGGGTATATACCCAGTAATGGGATTGCTGGGTCAAATGGTATTTCTACTTCTATATCCTTGAGGAATCACCACACTGTCTTCCACAATGGTTGAACTAGTTTACACTCCCACCAACAGTGTAAAAGCATTCCTATTTGTCCACATCCTCTCCAGCATCTGTTGTTTCCTGACTTTTTAATGATCACCGTTCTAACTGGTGTGAGATGGTATCTCATTGTGGTTTTGATGCATTTCTCTGATGACCAGTGATGATAAGCATTTTATTATGTGTCTGTTGGCTGCATAAATGTCTTCTTTTGAGAAGTGTCTGTTCATATCCTTTGCCCACTTTTTGATGGGGTTGTTTTTTTCTTGTAAATTTAAGTTCTTTGTAGACTCTGGATATTAGCCCTTTGTCAGATAGGTAGATTGCAAAAATTTTCTCCCTTTCTGTAGGTTTCCTGTTCCCTCTGATGGTAGTTTCTTTTGCTGTGCAGAAGCTCTTTAGTTTAATTAGATCCCATTTGTCTATTTTGGCTTTTGTTGCCATTGCTTTTGGTGTTTTAGATATGAAGTCTTTGCCCATGCCTATGCCTTGAATGGTATTGTGTAGGTTTTCTTCTAGGGTTTTTATGGTTTTAGGTCTAATATTTAAATCTTTAATCCATCTTGAATTAATTTTTGTTTAAGGTGTAAGGAAGGGATCCAGTTTCAGCTTTCTACATATGGCTAGCCAGTTTTCCCAGCACCATTTATTAAATAGGGAAATCTTTCCCCATTTCTTGTTTTTGTGAGGTTTGTCAAAGATCAGATGGTTGTAGATATGTGGTGTTATTTCTGAGGCCTCTGTTCTCTTCCATTGGTCTATCTCTCTGTTTTGGTACCAGTACCATGCTGTTGTGGTTACTGTGGCCTTGTAGTATAGTTTGAAGTCAGGTAGCGTGATGCCTCCAGCTTTGTTCTTTTGGCTTAGGATTGTCTTGGCAATGTGGGCTCTTTTTTGGTTCCATATGAACTTTAAAGTAGTTTTTTCCAATGCTGTGAAGAAAGTCATTGGTAGCTTGATGGGGATGGCACTGAATCTGTAAATTACCTTGGGAAGTATGGCCATTTTCACGATATTGATTCTTCCTATCCATGAGTATGGAATGTTCTTCCATTTGTTTGTGTTCTCTTTTCTTTTGTTGAGCAGTGGTTTGTAGTTCTCCTTGAAGAGGTCCTTCACATCCTTTGTAAGTTGGATTCCTAGGTATTTTATTCTCTTTGTAGCAACTGTAAATGGGAATTCACTCATGATTTGGCTCTCTGTTATTGGTATATAGGAATGCTTGTGATTTTTGCACATTGATTTTGTATCCTGAGACTTTGCTGAAGTTGCTTATCAGCCTAAGGAGATTGGGCTGAGACGATGGAGTTTTCTAAATATACAATCATGTCATCTGAAAACAGGGACAATTTGACTTCCTGTTTTCCTAATCAAATACCCTTTATTCAGAACTTCCAGTAGGAAGGGTGAGAGAAGGCATCCCTAAGACAGATATTATTTTCATTTTACAGATGACAAGTTCATCAAAAGATTAAACATAGAGTTAGTGTATGATGTAGCAATTCCATTCCTAGGCATATAGTCGACTGAACAAGTAAAAGAGAAGGGTGTTGAGAATCAAAATAAATGTGGAGAAGGCAAAGAAAACAAGTCTTATAACACACCTTAAAAACAAACATCCTATGGGGATAAAATAACATTAACAGTTCTAGCCAACTCAACTGAAAGAGGTTTCTCCTCACTAATCCTAATGTCCAGCTATCTGACCCCACTGTCCCAGGTAAACTGGAGACATCTCCGTCTCTAGTCTTGTTTTGGCCAGTTTAAGAAATAGCATTTTGGTCGGGTGCGGTGGCTCACGCCTGTAATCCCAGCACTTTGGGAGGCTGAGGTGGGTGGATCACAAGGTCAGGAGATCGAGACCATCCTGGCTAACATGGTGAAGCCCCGTCTCTACTAAAAATACAAAAAAAAAATAAGTGGGCGTGGTGGCAGGCACCTGTAGTCCCAGCTACTGGGGAGGCTGAGGCAGGAGAATGGCATAAACCCGGCAGGCAGAGCTTGCAGTGAGCTGAGATGGCGCCACTGCACTCCAGCCTTGGTGACAGAGCAAGACTCCATCTCAAAACAAAACAAAAAATAAAAGAAATAGCATTTTATCATTTACTTGCATTGCCTCATTTTATTCTAATCATCATATTCTTGTGCGTTAGCCTGAAGATGTTTTATTACTACTAGTTTACATATGGGAAGACCAGGACTCCAGAAGTTAAGCTGGCAACTAGCATCAAGCAAAGGTGGAACTCAGACACAGAATGTTTGATTTCCAGTTTAGTGTTCCTTATATTGTGCTGTTCTGTATAGCGTACCGCCTTCTCAGCATATATTACTTATTCTCTCTGATAATGTTTTATTTGGAGTGTTTATAATTAAAAACATTAATTGCAGTATGTATTTTAATTGATGGGCTCTGCTGATTTCAGAAACCACAAAACCACTGATTTATCAGATTAAGTAAGGAGTCCAGTCAGCAATGGAATTTATTAACCCAGCTCTGCAGACATTACTAATATTTTCCTAAGCAACATATTTCCTAAAAGAGATGAAAGCAAAAAGCCCATGCCTAAAGCAAAGTAGATGGAACCCCACCAAATAAACATCACTGAAGTATGTTATTATATGTTAATTTTTCAGTAAAACTTTGTGTCCTCTAGCAATGTCTTCTGCTTCTACTCTTCTTTTAAATACTATCATTACTAGATGTGTAATTGGCCCTCATGTAAAAACATTCTATTTTCTCAGTCTAATGAAGATAATTTATCCATATATATTTCAAAACTTTAAAAATTAGAAATTATGAGCCTGAAAAGAAAAAGGGATGTAGTCTTGAACATAGCCTCTAAAACTAGGACTATGTTGAGTGACTGTAGAATCCCCTCAACAATAGACAAATATTACCAAGGAGTATAAAATATTATATTTCTGTGTGTTTGTGTTTTTAATTATAATAGTCTAATACTTCAGATTTGGACCATTTCTTTTTTTAAAAAATTTCCCTTAAGCTATAATCAATCATACACGTGAAAAATGATATATGTGATCAGAGAAAATTTGTCTCTCTTTGAGGAAAGTAAAAGTTTGTGGCTGACTGGCTACTCCCAGAAAATCTGGAAAAGAGAGTTTATTTCTATCTAGGCAGTGACGAACAAAAGGCTAATTTTTTTCAGGATTAAAAAATATGAGCCATTACTGGGAACCAGGAGAGATTACAACAGAGTCCCAGCCATGCTGAGGGGTTCCTGGCTAACTTGTCCCTGATCCTCCCCACCCAAAACTGTATAATTTTATAAGGGGTGGGGTGTCACCTACAGAATTTCTCCAACTGTTGAGCAATTATTCTTGTATCAAGAGAAAGTCTCCTCCTACATACTTTACAAACTGTATGTTTTCTCCCTTTACTTGGTATTAAATCTGGCTCCTCAGGGTTAAAAAGAACTAAGGAGCCTTTAACAGAATCAACTTGCAAACTAGTAGACTGGTTTGTTTTGTTAATTGTAATAACTCTGTTCTTGTTATTGGTTGCTGCATAACAAACTATGCCAAAACTTAATGGCTTAATATTACAAGTATTTTACTATACCTCCTTATTTTACGGGTATGGTATATGGGCAGGGCTCAGCAGGGTGATTCTTCTGTCCCACATAGCACGATAAAGATCATTTGATGGTATTCTGTTGGTGGATGAGCTCTTTGGAGGATCTAAAACAGCATCACTTTTGTGTCTGGCACCTTGGCAGGAATGGCTAGAAGGCTTGAATAAACAGGTACTGTATATCAGAAGCCTCTCTAAACAGGTACTTTTAGAATAGTTGAAATTTTCCCATGGCAGCCCAAGACTCCCAGAGACGAAGAGACCTAGGTAGAAACTGCAAAGCTTCTTACAACTGAGACTCAGAAGTCCCATATGACAACCTGTTGCAGTGTTATCTTGATCAAACAAGTCACTTAGGGCAACCCAGATTCAAGTGAGTTATTACACTTCACCTCTCAATGAAGAAACAACAAAGAATTTGCCTCAATCTTTAATCTACCATAAAGTCTGTAGCCATTGAGCATTCAGTAATTTCTGCTGCTTTCAGTAATTTCTACAATAAATTAAATTGCTACAGTAACACAAAATCAATGATTCACCCAGTTAAGCATCAGCCTGTCATTCCAACTCCTTGTAGACTGATTCTTTAAAAGTAGTATAGTGTGAATGAATGCTCATGGTAGTTTTCTTGACCCACCCCCTACAAATTCTCTCTCTTTGATCTCACCCCGTGAATTGCAGAGTTCACCCAAGCATAGTTCTGTCTCAAAGATCCCTGCCTCAGCTTCCCATCTAGAGCACCTCAGTCCCAGCCCAGCATCCCAGACCTCTGTTTGTCTAAGACAAAAGATTAAAGCATCACCAGTTCTCACAGTTTATGCCACTACACTATTCTGTGTTTATAAATAGAGCCAGCAAAATTTGAGGATAATACCTGCTCCAGAATGAAAAGCTTCATTTTGGAGGTGAGGAGGGGCTAAATTATCAGTGGAGTTACATTTATTAGCTTTTTTTTTTTTTTTTGACAAAAGTAACATAAAAACAAATTTTTGATGGAAAACTTCAAACACCATAGAAGTCTGTAATATTTAGCCCAGGCTGCTACATACCACAGACTATAGGGTTTAAACAACAGAAATGTATTTTCTCACAGTTCTGGAGGCCAGAAGTACAAGATCAAGGTATCACAGGGTTTGATTTCTGGTGAGAGCTCTCCTCCTGGCTTGAAGATGGCTGCTTTGTCCTCATGGCTTTTCCTCTGAGTGGGGACATACACACAAACACGCATGCACACACACACACACACACACGGAGAGAGACAGAGATAGAGAGTGAGCACTTCAGCTGTCTGGTGTCTCCTCTTCTAAGGACACTAATCTCATTGTGGGCCTCACTGTTTTGACCCCATTTAACCTTAGTTACTTCCTTAAAGGTCTCATCTCCAAGTACAGCCACTCTAGGGTTCCAACATATGACTTTAGAGTGGATACAATTCCATCCATAACAGAAGATCAAAACAAAATCTTTAAGTCCTCTATCACCTGCCCTCTTCCCAAGCCCCTCTTTTGTGAATCAAATGGAGCTTTTGGAAATTGAGCTCTAATAGTCATCCCAGGCTATCATAACAAAAATAATGAGCACACCTTAAGCACACCTGAGAGCTCCCTAAGCTCCATCACCGCAGGTCCAGAGAATTCAGAGTAGAAGTTATATTATTCACAGTAACAGCATGTAAAGGAAAAAAAAATGTAATTTTTAAAAAGTATCCCATGAAAATGTACAGTCACCAGTCACGTTGCTATTCCAGTCATTTTATTAAAATACAAAAGCATATTTTAATTTACTCTGATAAATTTTCATTTTATAGTCAAGGTACATTTTAAAACAGAGATTGCCCTGGTGTGATGGATCATGCCTATAATCCCAGCACTTTGGGAGGCCAAGGCGGGCAGACTGTGAGGTCAAGAGATCGAGATCATCCTGGCCAACATGGTGAAACCCCATCTCTACTAAAACTACAAAAATTAGCTGGATATGGAGGCACACGCCTATAGTTCCAGCTATTGCAGAGGCTGAGGGAGAAGAATCGCTTGAACCGGGGAGGCGGAGGTTGCAGTGAGCCAAGATCGCACCACTGCACTGCAGCCTAGCAACACAGCGAGACTCCATCATCTCAATAAGTAAACAAATAAATACAGAGATTGAACAATTTCTTTTATTATGTTTGTTGTTATTATTATTATTTTTTTGGAGATAGAGTTTCACTCTTGTTACCCAGGCTGGAGTGCAATGGCGCAATCTCAGCTCATTGCAACCTCCACCTCCTGGGTTTAAGCAATTCTCCTGTTCCAGCCTCCTGCATAGCTGGGATTACAGGCACCTGCCACCATACCTAGCTAATTTTTGTTTTTTTAGTAGAGACAGGGGTCTCACCATATAGGCCAGGCTGGTCTTGAACTCCTGACCTCAGGTGATCTGCCTGCCTCAGCCTTCCAACATGCTGGGATTACAGGCATGAGCCACCGCGCCCAGCAAGACTGAATAATCTCTATAGTGGAAACTTAAAAGCTGTTGCCTTTGTTACAGATATCCTTAATAGCAACTTAAAATTAAGGACTTCTATAATGACCAAACTGTTTGGTAGAAGAGGGGAGGTAGGGCAGATTATACTTGAACTGTACTGATGATAGGAGGCAACAACGTGGGAGCATTACTTGTGGGTATCACAAACATTGTTTAAGTCATTTCATTTCCAGCACTACCCTAGACTTTATTAAGATTAATTAATTAATTAAGGTTAGCTTAATAATCCTATGTCTGAATCACGAGGTTAAGTCCTGAACCTCTCCTTTCTCCTTGGCTGTGCACAAACAGACTCAGAGCATGTAGTTGATGCATTCGTTCATTCATCAACAATTTATTGAGTGCCTATTTGCTGCCAGGAGGTTTGCTAGGTGCTGAGATACAAAGATCAGTAAGATATGGTCCCCGCCCTTGGGGTGTTTAAAGTTAAGTAAGGAAACACATATGAGTTAACAATTGTAACCAAGACGTACTGGCACTAGAATAATAGGTGATCCAGCATATGAAGAAGCAGAAACTAGTCAACTCAGCCTCTTGAAGTTGTGTCAGAAAAGGTTAATAGAAAAAGCAATTCCAGCCTGGACGTGGTGGCTCACTCCTGTAATACCAGCACTTTGGGAGGCTGAGGCAAGCGGATTCCTTGGGCTCAGGAGTTTAAGACGAGCCTAAGCAACATGGTGAAACTCCATCTCTACAAAAAATACAAAAATTAGCTGGGTGTGGTGGCCTACACCTGTGGTCCCAGCTACTTGGGAGGCTAAGGAAGGAGGATCACCTGAGCCTGGGAGGTCAGTACTACAGTGAGCTGAGATTGCACCACTGCATTCCAGCCTGGGTGACAGAGTAAGGCCCTGTCTCAAAAAAAAAAAAGAAAAAGAAAAAGAAAAAGCAACTCCATATTACTACTAACAGATCCATCAGATAGTATTTTCCTGTCAGGTTGTGGCTAGTCCCTTAACTCACTGCCACGTGTCCTTATAGTAAAGTCAGCATTTTGCTAAAAAGCCAGCCTTGTGATACAATGAATGCCCCCTTTGGCCTCAAGTAAATAATTTAAAAAAAAAAATCAAATCCAGGGCTTTGTTTGACAGCAATAGATATACTTGCTGGTAGACAACATACATGCATAAACATCAAATACTATTTTAAAAGTGTATTGAAAAGCAGTGCTGCAGGCTTGCCTATGATCAGAGAGTCTAGCCACTCCTGACAACCGACTGGAATGTGAATTTGGCGGCTGATAATGAACAAAAGGACACGTCAACTAGGAAGTTAGTATATAGAAACACTTCAGTGCACAAACAAAGCACTAAATTACAATGTGGCTCTACAAATACCAGGGGGTGATAAGTCCACTGAGGTCATGAGTTAACTTTTCAGGCAGCTGGGATGATTAGGTGCAGATTGCTATCCGAGTAATCACTGTTCTTAAGTACTTCAGGATTCCTGTCTTGTGTCCTCTTACTACATTCCAGTTACAAAAATTAGGAGGAGTTACGGCATTTGCTTGTTCATGGGTTCTTTTACCCTGCCTCTAGAGAAAGGGAACACTATGCTGTTGGGTAAAACAAATGTCCCATTTAAAATGTTTGGAGCATGTGCAATGATTGCGGGTCTTGGCTTGTTTTCAAGACACTAGGCACTGAGGCTGAACCAAGCAGTCACGTGCTCCAGAAGTAGTGGAAGAAACTACAGAAAACTGGCCCAGTGACACGGACTCTGGAGTTTGTGCCTAATGGTGCAGTTACCAAGGCCATGTTTCCTAATGTGAGATGCAGATAGCACAGCAGCATAAAACCAAGCTGAGGCAAATAGCCTAATACCATAACCAGGCAAGTGCTGAGCAATTATATCTGGCAAAAATCTATGCTAAGCTGATGGAGGAAATAAGGAAGGAGTTACTCCTTTAGTGTTCAGAGTTCGTGGACTAAACCAGGTGGAGTTCTTGTTCTAGAGATAAAGACTGGATGACTTGTTTAGTCAACTCTCTAAACTAAGAAAAGCATAACCAAGCATAATTCCAGGAAGATGCATAGATATATGTGATTGAGTGGCAGTGGGACCAGGGCTGGACTAGGTTAAGTTCTGAAAAGAGTAAGGTGACCCCCAGCTATGTCATACGTTGATCAGGAAAAAGACAAAGACACCTACCATCACGAATTCTGTTCAGCAACAAACTGAAGAATCTAGACAGTGCAGTAAGGCAAGAAAAATTTAAAAAAATCTAAGAATGGGAAAGGAAGAAAGAACACTCTCCATATTCACAGTTGATATGATTTTGTACATAGAAAATCTCAAAAAAAAAACTACAAATAAATTATTTGAAGTAAAAATGGTTTGGGGACGGGTGTGGTGGCTCACACCTGCAATCTCAGCACTTTGGGAGAGCAAGATGGGTGGGTGGATTGCCTGAGCCCAGGAGTCTGAGACCAGCCTGGGCAACATGGTGAAACCCCGTCTCTACCAAAAATACAAAAAATTAGCAGAGCCTAGTGGCACGCACCTGTAGTCCCAGCTACTCGGGAGGGTGAGGCATGAGAATCATTTGAATCCAGGAGGTGGAAGTTGCAGGCAGCAGAGATCAGGCCACTGCAGTCCAGCCTGGGTGACAGAGTAAGACCCTGTCTCAAAACAACAAAAAATATAAAACAAAAATGGTTTCACAAGATAGCTACTTACAAAGTCAGAATACAAAAATTAATTGTATTTCTATATAGCAGCAACAAACAGAAAATAAAATCATTGAAAAGACATTATCTTTAAAAAAAAAAGATATCATCTTGGCATGGCACTATGGCTCACACCTGTAATTTCAGCACTTTGGGAGGCTGAAATGGGCAGATCACTTGAGGCCAGGAGTTTGAGACCAGCCTGGCTACGGCGGTGAAACCCCATCTCTACTAAAAATACAAAGATTAGCAGGTCATGGTAGCCAGCACCTGTAGTCCCAGCTACTCCAGAGGCTGAGGCAGGAGAATCTCTGGAAACCAGGAGGCGGAGGCTGCAGTGAGCCCAGATTGTGCCACTGCATTCCGGCCTAGGTGACAGAGTGAGACTCTATCTCAAAAAAACAAAATAAATCTAAAAAGATATCATCTTAAAGATATGCAATTTGTAGTAGTATCAAAAATACTTTGAAAACCTAGGAATTATAAATGTGTAAGAATTTTACCAGAAAACTGTATTACTGAGAGAAATGAAAGAACAATGGAATTTTTTTTTTCTTTTGAGATGGAGTCTCACTCTGTTGCCCAGACTGAAGTGCAGTGGCATGATCTCAGCTCACTGCAACATTCACCTCCTGAGTTCAAGCGATTTTCCTGCCTCAGCCTCCCGAGTAGCTGGGGTTACAGGTGTGCTCCACTATGCAAGGCTAATTTTTGTATTTTTAGTAGAGATGAGGTTTCACCATGTTAGCCAGGCTGGTCTCTAACTCCTGACCTCGTGATTCACCTGCCTCAGCCTCCCAAAGTGCTGGGATGATAGGCGTGAGCCACCACGCCCCGCAGAACAATGAAATTGATAGGATACTAAATTCATGAATTAGAAGTGTTAACAATGTGAAGATGTCAATTCTCCCTAAATCAACCTAGAGATTTATAGCAGTCTTAATTAAAAAGTTTCTTAAAAAATGATCACGCCTGTAATCCGAGCACTTTGGGAGGCCGAGACAGGTGGATCACGAGGTCAGGAGTTCAAGAACAGCCTGGCCAAGATGATGAAAACCCCGTCTCTACTAAAAATACAAAAAAAAAATTAGCTGGCGTGGTAGTGGGCGCCTGTAATCCCAGGTACTCAAGAGGCTGAGGCAGGGAATTGCTTGAACCCAGGAGGCAGAGATTGTACTGAGCCGATATCTCGCCACTGCACTCCAGCCTGGGCAACAGAGCGAGACTCCGTCTAAAAAAAAAAAAAAA
>NC_045455.1:21454791-21465023 GCF_002776525.5 Piliocolobus tephrosceles | reverse complement strand
AAAAAAAAAAAAAAAAAAAAAAAAAATCAGTTTTTAAAGAATATTTGGGTCCAGGAATGGTGGTTCACACCTGTAATCCCAGTACTTTGGAAGGCTGAGATGGGAGGATCTCTTGACCCCCAGAATTCGAGGCCAGCCTAGGCAACATAGAGAGACTCCATCTCTACAAAAAAAAAAAAAAAAAAAATTAGTGGACATAATGGGACACACCTGTGGTTCTAGCTACTTGGGAAGCTGAGATGGGAGGACACTTGAGCCTGGGAGGTCAAGGCTTCAGTGAGTCATGATTATGCCCCAGCACTCCATCCCAGGCCACAGAATAAGACCTTGTTTTGAGAGAGAGAGAGAGTATTTGGAACCTGACAATCTGTTTTAAGATGTATATAGAAATGCAAAGGCCAAGAATAGCCAAGATACTTTTGAATAAGATGAAAATGATGGGAGGACTTGCTCCTTATCAGAATTAAGATAGTGCAATATGGGGCAAAAATAGAAAAAATTTAAACATGAAGCAAAACAGCTCGGAAACCAACTTACATCAATTTTATTTAGGGCAAAGGTAGCACACATGAGCGGTATAAAAATGCAATTGTTAATATTGATGGTTCTAAAATATTGACTATCCATATGGAAAAAATGTCAAACCTCATACTATACATAAAAATCAATTTCAGATGGATTCTGGTAACACAGAAATGGCTCCTATAAGCCCAACCCTCCTATAAATAAAAAACTTAGGACAAAAATATAAAAACCTCTGAATGCCTAGAAAAAAAAAATCAAAAGTGAACAGAAACTCAAAGGGATCTACTTGGAAAAAGGGCACAGCACTAGGCGGGTTTCCCATTTTTACAGCTTTTCACCTGTATGCATGTCCAACAGTAGACACAAACAAGAATGCATATAGCAGTCAGTTCACAATGGTTAAAAACTGAAGACAACTCACATGCTCATCAGCAGGACAGTAAGCAATAAACTGTGGTATATTTACACAACCAAATATTAGTAGCAGCTAGAATGAATAAACTACAGTGACATGCAGTAACATTGATGAATCCAAAGTTATAGAATAAAGATTATATACAAAAGATAGACAATAAAGATTACATACAAAAAATTTAACTTATGAAAACTTCCATGTTAAAAACATAATAAAATAAAAACATTTTTAAAGCATACATCTAGATGAAAAACTGTATAAAAATCAATGGAATGAAAATAGCTACATTGGGTTGGGCAAGGCGAGTGGAGAGTTTACTGGAGAGATCGTTTAGTTAGATACATAGGTTTATTGGCAGGTTTTATTCTGAGTGGTGGACTCATAAAGGCACTTGTTAAATTATTAAATATAACTAACTAAAGAAAACTAGGCCATTGATGGACCAATTATGAGAGTGTATCATGAGTCACGAACTGTGATTAAACTGATTTTGTGTACTTGGGGTTCACAAAAGAAAGGTAGAAAGGGAGGGAAAGGCCTGACAACTAGGGTTGGGAGAAAATACAGACTGAGATTAGATAACATTGTTGGAGCAGCCTTTGGCTATCAGAGAAAGGGTAGAGATTGGGTTTATTCAGGGCAGGCAATTGTTCAGTGTTTGCAGTGGGAGGTCTAGGGAGTAAGTGATAGTGGATTGCAGCTGACACCAAAGCTGTGCTGAGGGCTACATGAGCAAGGGGAGGCCTGGCCCCAGAACAGCAGGGATGGGACTTGGAGAAACTGCTTCTTCTGACTGGGGTGTCGTTGATGTGGGGTTGGAATGCCTTATTGGAGAGATTGCCACTGGGCTACTCCCTCACAGAGGGAGTGGGTGGTGAGTGAGTCACAGAAAGCTTGGGGAAATAGATAGAATTGGGAATCTGAGCTGGAAAGAGGCTGAGCCTTCTACTGGGACTCTTAAGTGCTGGGGGTTAAAAACATCAGCTTAGTTCAAATCCCAATTCTTCCTCTTATGGTTGTGTGACTTCAGGCAAGTTACTTACTCATCTCCTCTAAGGCTTCATTCCCCAGTCTGCAAATTGGAGATGGTAATGCTTACATCATAGGGTTTTTCTAAAAGTTAAATAGAATAATGTGTGCAAAAGCTGTGGTATCTTAAGAACTCAATAACCGATAGCTATGTATTTTTTTTATTCTTTTAAGAAGCAGAGCCGCTCAGCAATGGAGCTCTAAAGCATACCCGTCCTTAGATAGGAACCTGAATCTGAGTGGGAGGAAAGCACAGGGCTGGGCAATCCAGAAGCTGGAAGAGGGGACAGTCAGAGTGACCTCTGTAAAAACAGAAGCATGGCTTATCTACCACCCTGCTGGGATATTTAAGAGAACCCCCTTTCTCAGGTTTGTTCTTTCTCAAAATAAACAGGGGCATGGTTGGTGATGAAATTCACAAGGAGAACCCCACCCTACCAAAAGCCAGTCTCCTCATGTAATAGCTACAGAAGGCTGGAAGTTTTCATTACACAGGCCAATGACACCCTCACTGTCCAACCCTCCTCATTCATTTCTAGTCTTGTTCAAGACTAGCTCCCTCTCACTTACAAAACAAAAAAGACTCTTATCCTAAGAAAATTACGCTTTTTTTGTTTTTATTTTATTATACTTTAAGTTCTAGGGTACATGTGCATAACGTGCAGGTTTGTTACATATGTATATATGTGCCATGTTGGTGTGCTGCACCCATCAACTCGTCAGCACCCATCAATTCATCATTTATATCAGGTATAACTCCCCAATGCAATCCCTCCCCCCTCCCCATGATAGGCCCCATTGTGTGATGTTCCCCTTCCCGAGTCCAAGTGAGCTCATTGTTCAGTTCCCACCTATGAGTGAGAACATGCGGTGTTTGGTTTTCTCTTCTTGTGATAGTTTGCTAAGAATGATGGTTTCCAGCTGCATCCATGTCCCTACAAAGGACGCAAACTCATCGTTTTTTATGGCTGCATAGTATTCCATGGTGTATATGTGCCACATTTTCTTAATCCAGTCTGTCACTGATGGAGGATTCTTGGGATTTGACATAGGTACTTTGTGAAGTTGTCTGTTTTGAATTATTTGTATTGTCTTTTTTCTCTGAGGTTTTTTTTTTTTAGGAGGAGAGGGCAAGAAGGGACTGTTTTTGACATTGTTTTTCCTGCTCTATCCTCTAAGTAAGGCTCCTTTTGAAAATGTCAGCCTGCTTGAGCCCTGCTCAGGAGACATGAGGAAAGGTGTTCTCCATGAGTGATCTGTATATTCCCAGTTTCCTTAGTAGTTAGAGTAGTTTTTTAAAAAAATAGTTAACACGATGCAGAGGTTTAAGTGTGGCAGGAACAGTGAGAATAAAAGGCCAGAAATCTCAAAAGGATAAAAAATTAGGAGGCACTGGTGAAGGGCCACTCTGACAGCCGTTGCTTTCCATGATGAGTGTTGACCTCAAACAGCTCTTGTCTCTCGGGCTTTATGGAGATCATGTGTTTGGGATTTTCCCCCTTTTGGGGGCTAATAGGAGTGAGACCACAGAACTGTGACAAAAGCCTCAGGGTTGGCTGTTGTCACAGTCTTCTCATTTCCTTCTTAACAGGACAAACAGGCTATATCACCTCTCTATGCAGGTATGAAAGCTTCTGAATTCTTTCACTGCACTTGCTTAAGAACAGATCCCCGACATTATCTAACAACAGCTGCCAGCTCTCAGTGTGCATGAATGATTATTCGGCCTCTGCACTTTGAAGGCATCACCTTCACTGCCCATCACTTCCATCTAGTCACCTCTCATTACCCCATTGGCTTGCTGCTTTGCTTTATCATCCCTATGGTTCTAGAAAAATGTGACAGTGAGCCACCTGGGTGAAAATCCAGTGAGAGCGAGGAGGATGAAACGATGGGGGAAAACGATTCTGTTCACATTGGGACCCAAGTATTCTCCCCTCCCTTGTGGAAGAGAAAGCAAGCCAGCCAGCCTGTCGTGTTGCCAAGGTATTTTTTATTCCCCAACAATCTCATTGCTGCCTCCTAGTGAAAGTTTTAGAATTGAAAAGAGACTATTTTCTGGGGAGAATTGAAGGGAGAAAAGAGAAAACTGAATTTACACAGGCCCACAACTTTTTTTGGAGGCAGTGTCACTCAGTTTCTGATTAGATATATTTGTGATCACCGATATCACCGTGGCCACAAGGGAAATACAGACCCACACGAATTACACTGATCAAATTATACTGTTCTTTAGGTGTTTACAAGCAAGAGTTGCCAACATAAAGCCCATCAGACTTACCAATTCTCTTTCAATTTATTTTCCTTCACTGTTCACTCACACAGACTATTCCATTTCCTATGCGGTGGGATTTTTTTTCATCTTTAGGACAAAACCGAGCAAGAATAAAAATATGCCTCTATCAATTCAAGCACAAGAGGAAATTAAAAGTGAATTTACATTTTGCTATATATGAATAAAAATGGCTTGAAAATTTACTTTGTTAAAAGCTCAACCAGATTCAGGCAAGAGGTGTGAAGGTTGATTCATAACAGCGATGCCACTTTGCCTTTCTTTACTGCATGGATGATTATGAGGGCTGTTTCCTTGGTTGTGAAGGGTTAGGCCAAGAATATTGATCCCCTAGAAGCCAAAAACTGAAACCAAATCTTTCCTATTTTGAAATGTGGGAAGATTCATTTGGTGAATAGACAAGCACACAAATAGTCATTTTCTTCTTATGACACCTTTGTTTCCCGCAGTTCAACATTCTTGGACTTGAGAGTATTCAAATTTGGCTCATTTAATATCACTAGACAGACAATATTGTAAATGTATACCGGAAAAACTATATCCAAGGAACTTTACATATATTATTCCTATAAGATATTGTACATATAAGCATACATTTCAATCATACATACAAACATTTCCTTCTAATGTAATAATTTATTGCAGTAGATTTTTAAACTTAAATTTGAAGAGTATAAAATCACTTAACTCACTAATATAAAACACATTTTCACAATCCTCCCTTTTTATGTGTCAAAATAATTTTCACGACTAGATTTAACTTTATTCACAATATTTAGTGAATAACAGCTTTCATGTCTTGTGCCCTATATATACATATGTTCTTTGTGTGCCAGTGTATAGTATTTTTGTCTCAAACCTATTTTACACGTCAGTAGGTGAAAAGCTCAGGGATGATAATTTTGTAGTTTATTATCACAAAACAGTATATTTAATATTCCAGTCTATGTAATTACACATGCTAGTGTTTTCATATTGCTCCAGCCAGAGTCTGTGAATGACAAGAGTGTCTTTACAGAGCCTGTAAAGGAATATGGTTCTGGAGAAATCAGTCCAATTGTTTTAACAATGCAAGGGCATAACTGATACAAAATAAGCATTTGTCAATATGACATCTTCAGAAAAACACAAACCACATGCCACTGCTGTTCACAGTTCTGTTATCACGACTGTAATTTTTAAGTCACTATTCTTTTATTAAAATGAACAAAACAAGCCTAACTTTTAAATAAATCTGATGACCTGAAACAGTTTTAATTCACGTTCATAATTACAATCAAAGCTTTTGTGTCTGTGTGTGTATCTGAATGAACTGAACATAAATCATAGGAAGACTTAAAGAGTTAACCGTTTGTAGATGTTCCTACTTGCACATACCACAGGGCTAGGTCAAATCCAAACTGCCAAAGAAAGAAGGCAAGCAAGTTCTCCCTGAAGGGCAGGCCACCATGTGAATAAAACCTCCAGACAGATCATGTTCTAAGTGTGCTGCAGCATACCAAGAAGTGAGGAAAATACTGAAACAGAATCATGCTGTTTGACTTCTGCATCGTGTCAACTATTTTTTTAAAAAACTGCTCTAACTACTAAAGAAGGAAATTATGCTTAGCATAAAAATATTCCAGCATTGAGTGATTGGTACGTTTTACTTCTCTCTTCCAGGGAAACTACTTACACTTAATGATTTTAAACACCTTCACCTTAGTTGTGCATGTGAGACACTGTAAGTTAACTGTACCTTAAAGAGATCAGCATATAGATGGTTCTGGCGACCAGGATCACAACAAAAGACAAACAAAACAATTTTTAAAGACCTGAACAGTCAGTCAAGGATGCATACTCTCAGCCTGGGCTAGCTCTTTTTCGGAAAGGTTGCCAAGAGTGTCCTTATTCCCTCCTGAGCTATTTTTCACCCCACTACCTCTGACTGAGTGCATCATCAGTGCAAGAAAATGCGAGAAGCATCTGTTGCAAGCAACACCTGGACCTCCGAGGAAAATGAGCACTTTTGCTAGAAACAGTCTCAAACATTTTCAAGGGTGAGTCTCCCCTTCCCCAAACTTAACCCTCTTCCTCCGTAGTTGGAGAGGCTCTCCTACTCGTGCCTGCCATCTTCTTCCTCCCGGCGAGGCTCCCAGGGCCGCAACCAGGGCAGCTGCGCGCCGGGCCGGCCTGGATAGCCGAATGACACCAGGGGTTGCCAACGCCAAACAGTGCGCAGACTCCACGGCGCGCTCCGGACTCTCCACTCGCCTAAACCTGCTCTCAAGTGAAAAGGAGTGGGAGGAGGAGGATTGGGAAGGGGCGGGGGACGGAGGGGATCTGTTAATTCGAGGTCCTGGGGGTGTGGGAGCGGGAGGCGGCTCCGCTGATCCCTCCTCCCTCCCAGAGTCCCGGGCTCCACCTCCTCCGCAGGCCCCCAGATATACACACACAGCCGCGGCTGGACATGCACACCCAGTGCCGGCTCCGGGCGCGTACACACGCAGGTTGCCACACTCACCTGAGCCGGTGCAGAGGGCGGCCTGGGCTGGGCAGGGCCCCCCTGCGCCGCGGGAGTGGGGAGAGCGGGAGCTGCCCCCAGCGCGGACCTGCGAACTGAGGTGATGGCGCGTTTTCCTTAACTCTCCTCCAGCACCTCCGCCCCTCCTCCGGCTCGTCTCTGGCCGCAGTGGCGAAGACAGAGGGGCCCCGGACGCCGCGCACTCGCGGGCTCACGCTCCCAGGAGCGCGCCGAGAGGAGCGCCGCGGCGCAGGAAACTTGGGCGAAGTTAGTTACAAGTGCTGGGCGGCTGCCGAGAAGAGCGAGGCGGGGACGCGGCCGGTGCCAGGCCTGCGGCGCCGCGTAGAGGCTGCGCTGCCCTCCGCGGCCGGCGAGCTCCGGGAGCCCTAAGTCGGCAGGCGCGTCTGAAGGGGCTAGGAGCGAGCGGAGCTGACATGGCCCGGGGGACGGTCGGACGCGGCTCCTCGGCGAGCCGGGAGAATTTCCTCTGAGGCCGGGCGACTCACGCTTGCTCAAGCCTTATCCATCCTCCTTCCTCGCCCCACCCGTCAGTCCAGCAGCGGGAGAGGAACACTCGAGAGGCAGGTGCTGGGGGGGGACAGCTCCCCACCCTGCAAAAAAAAAAAACAAAAAACAGCCAGCCGATTGGGGGTTTCCCATCGGCGCACCCTGCCCGGAGCCTAGAAGACAGGCTGTTGCTGCTGTATTTGTACTTATATCCATTGCTGCGCTCTGCGTTCTCGTGGCACGCCTGGACGCTCCTCCGCCTCCCCCTCCTCTTCCTCCTCCAGGGCCACCTCCCCGCCTTCCCCACCCCCACTGCTTCTGTCAAATGAGAAAGTCACCGAGGAGAACCCAAACACTCGAGCCGCTAAGAGCCCCCTTTGGCACTTGGCAGCACGCGGCGGCGGGCTCCTCGGCTCAACTTGGTGGAGTCTCCGCGACGCAACTTTGGGGGACGCTTTGCATTTAAGAGAGAACGGCCGAGGAGGAGGAGCGCTCTGCCCGGCCGCCGCTACCTGCAGGAGCTCACCAGCAAACACCACTGGAGACGAAGGACCCAAAGAACTTAAAGGGCCAACTGCCGCCGCGGGAAGGGGGCACCGCAGAGAAGTTAGAGTGTCCCAGAGACAACCTGCCCGAGCGCTCGGACGGAGACACCAGGGCGGCCCGGGGCGCGGCGTGGCCCTGGGCTGGTCCTCCAGCCCCCTCCTCCGGGCCGGGAGCGACGCCGGGACGCGACGTGGGGCGCGGCGAGTCCCGGCCGGCCGAGCGGGTCCCCGCGGGCAGCCAACATTGATTTCCTCCGGGCCGAGGGCGAGGGCCCGGGCGGCGGCGGGCTGCAGCCGCGGCAGGGCGAGAGCATGTCCAAGCCAGTGGACCACGTCAAGCGGCCCATGAACGCCTTCATGGTGTGGTCGCGGGCTCAGCGGCGCAAGATGGCCCAGGAGAACCCCAAGATGCACAACTCGGAGATCAGCAAGCGCTTGGGCGCTGAGTGGAAACTGCTCACGGAGTCGGAGAAGCGGCCGTTCATCGACGAGGCCAAGCGTCTGCGCGCCATGCACATGAAGGAGCACCCCGACTACAAGTACCGGCCGCGGCGCAAGCCCAAGACGCTGCTCAAGAAGGACAAGTTCGCCTTCCCGGTGCCCTACGGCCTGGGCGGCGTGGCAGACGCCGAGCACCCTGCGCTCAAGGCGGGCGCCGGGCTGCACGCGGGGGCGGCCGGCGGCCTGGTGCCGGAGTCGCTGCTCGCCAATCCCGAGAAGGCGGCCGCAGCTGCGGCTGCCGCCGCCGCGCGCGTCTTCTTCCCGCAGTCGGCCGCCGCCGCCGCCGCCGCTGCCGCCGCCGCCGCTGCGGGCAGCCCCTACTCGCTGCTGGACTTGGGCTCCAAGATGGCAGAGATCTCGTCGTCCTCGTCCGGTCTCCCGTACGCGTCGTCGCTGGGCTACCCGACCGCGGGCGCGGGTGCCTTCCACGGCGCGGCGGCGGCGGCTGCAGCGGCGGCCGCGGCCGCCGGGGGGCACACGCACTCGCACCCCAGCCCGGGCAACCCGGGCTACATGATCCCGTGCAACTGCAGCGCGTGGCCCAGCCCCGGGCTGCAGCCGCCGCTCGCCTACATCCTGCTGCCCGGCATGGGCAAGCCCCAGCTGGACCCCTACCCCGCGGCCTACGCTGCCGCGCTATGACCCCGCGGGGCCGCCTCGCGAGGACCGGTGTGCACACATGTACATATGTATAGGTACGAGCGGCTGCGGCCTCCCCGTGCGCCCTCCCGCGACCGGGGACCCGGTTTGTATGTACATAGAATGTATAGGTGCCAGGCAGAGGCAGAGAGGCCAGGCGGGACAGGAGTGGCCGAGCGCGCGGGCCTGTGAATTCGCAGGATCATTTCAGACCTGCACTTCGGCAGCCAACTCGAAAGCGGGCGGTTGTGTCCGGCAGCAGTTGGTGTTTGCTTTGCACTTCGGAACCTGTTGCGTTTTGACCCACGGAGGTGGGGGAGTAACTTTTAGACATGTTGGCCTTTCCCAGTTTTGTTGAAAGTTTCATGGTCGGTTGTTTTTCTCATTCTCCTTCCTCGCCTCTCAGCCCCCCAACCCCCAACCCCTTCCCGGTCCGTGTTGCATGCACTCTGTTCAAATGTGAGGTCTGAAATGGCTGGCACATGGGAAAAGCTGCTTGTGTCATTCGTTTCTGGGAGTGGGATGGCTCTGAGTAGCCTTGCCGCCCTGTTTGTACTATTTGAACTTTGCAGATCCTCTGTTCTCTCAAGCAGAACTCCCAGACCGGATCCATTCTTGACCAGTGACCGGCTCGAATCTGGCCTTTTGTGTGAGATGATCACAGTTTCTTTTGTTTATCACGCCATATGCAAATCAGAGCAAGAGCTCTTTCTCAAGAGCAAGAAACGCAAGCAAGAAATATTTGTGAGATGAAGGTTGTCAATTGGATTTTCTTCCTAAACAAACAACCAACTACTAGAAGTCTCCCTGAGTCCACTCGCTTGGATTTCTGACACAGTTTACAAAAAAGAAAAAAGGCACTGTTCCTACTTTCCCCTTATGGCTGAGTTCACCTTAAGATTGTAAATGTGTATATGTCAGTGAAAACATTGAGGCTTGGAAAATGTGTTATTTTCGTTGCCCTAAGTTTGAGTCGGTTTTAGACTCAAAAACATTTGGAGCGAATATCAAAGTTAACTTTTAAAAATTGCGAAACTATTTCAGAATCGCAATTTTATCGAAGATTAAATCAGACTTTTTTGTCTGGTAATTATATATTTATTATTTAGCAAAACTGAAGAAAAAAAGCACAGAATTGTTTCAACAGATGTCTCTCATTTTCAGCTAGCATTTCTCTCCCAAGTTGAGCTGGTTTAATGTGTTTTGGATTTCCCTCAATTGGCTTATTTTCTAGATCACCTGCAATTCGTTTGCAAATTACGATAAAACACATTT
>NC_045455.1:21424791-21449791 GCF_002776525.5 Piliocolobus tephrosceles | reverse complement strand
CGCTAGGCAGCGAGCTCAGTTGCTCTACTTTTGTGACCCCCACCCCCAACCCCGCCACCCTTGCCTCCAGGCCACTGACTCTCTCTGCAAGCTTTGTCCGATGGACTCCTTCGCCTTTGCGCTGCCGCCCCATCACTCACGCTTGACTGGGGGAAATAAAATCAGCGCTGGCTCTTTAATTCCTTTGGAAAATGTCTCCACCTGATTTCTACCTCCTTTGAGCTTCGTGCTTGATTGGGGGAGGGGTTATTTCGGGATTTTCTTTTTTTTCCCAAATAGAAGAAATTTAGGTACTAATTGTAAACACCCCGTTGCTCTTCTTAAAAGTGTGTATCACATTAGCCCAGGCCTTGGAGACACACGGCCTATTACTCATTTCCAGCCTCTAGGCAAAGAATTCTATGGAGATCCACCAGTAAAACCAGATTTCTTAGGGGAAATTACCAGGACGTCTTCAGACTCTCTTCAAGGGACGACATTACTAGTTGTCGATTTCACTTGAGCACAATCTTCTCTAGCCCACCCCTACCATTTTATTTTGGGATCACCCTAAGGTAATTAGCCATTTGCAGAAAGCTTGAACTCCCTAAAGGAAAGGCACAACCTAGGATAACAGAGACCGAGTGAAGCTTTTCAGATTGATCGTCTCCACTGGGGCCGCATTTTCATAAGGTCGGGAGTGGAGAGGAGTGTCTGCAGAAGACGGACTACCTTTAAAGGGGCTCTCCGGAAGTCAGGAGGTGAGGGGGGCTTCCTAGAGTTGTCACCACCTGTAGGTGGATTTGTCATCACTCTGCAGTGCCTCCTGGGAAGCCAGCCTGTCCTCCCCAGAGTCCCCCTCAGGTACTGTCCCAGAGTTCAGGGGAGCCTTTAGCGCTTTCTGCCCTGAGGGTATTGCATGTACAAAAGCACCTTCGCACGCGCGCACACATAGTCATCCAGTGAGTTTGGGGTGTGCCCCTGTTTGTCACCACATGGTAAACCCCAGATTTGGAAGTCATCACAATGCGGGAGCGCACGAGGATCCAGGGGAGACTGTGTGGGGTTGGGACTGCGCACAAACACAGGCGAATTCTGCACAACAAACATTTGCGCGAGCGCTCTCCCTCGCCCCTCCCGCTTAGCTGGATTTTTGTAAGGGGGTTTCTTTCAAATTGGATTATCCGAATGGTCGCCTACATGGCCTTACTCTGCCTGCATAGACTGGCCGGGTGAAGACGAGTGAAAGGACGCACGGAGAGCCTGAGACAGAAAATAGAGAACTTCTTCAGAGCAGCGTAGGAAAAGTGGGTGCTGGGCGAAACGGAAGGCAAAGAGAGAGGATAGAAGAAGAATCTACAAGAACGAGAATGGAACAGCAGCATTGCAGACGCACCTTCAGGTTCACCTGCGTAAGGCACCCCCAGGGCGGAGGAGTGGAGGGACTGGCGGAAGATCAGGAGACGGCGGAGGACCCAGGGGCCCCCAACCCTGACCCCTCCGCATAGTTCCTCCCTGAGAGAAGAGACTGGCCAGGTCGGGGAGGAAGGGGTGGGGGAGGCGATGATCACACAGGCTCTGGCAAGATCTGCACGGAATAGAGGGATCTGGAAGGGAGAGAGGGTCTTGGAGGACAACCCAACCTCCAGTCCCAGCGATCCCTCCCTCTGGGGCTGGAGCCACATTAGAAAGAACAGTGTCTGAAATTAGGGCCAGCCTCTCCCCACTCCTCCCCGCGAATTTAACCCCTGCAGACCCACGGTGGAAAGCAGATTTTGTGCACCCTGAAACTTAAGTCGTGGGGGCTTATTTAATAAAAAATAAATCATAATCCTGATAGGACTTTACAAGGGGGCTCGGTACAAGTGTGGGACTCTTTTCTTCCCGGGAAATGGAATCTGCCCCTGGTAGACCCTTCCGAAGACCTCAGGATCTTGTTCCCAGCTCCAATGGTGAGGCGAGTGCCTGGGGGCATCAATATGCCCTCCTCAGATCATCGCCCTTACCCTCCTTCTCAAACAGCCGCCCAACTTTGGGCTGGTTGGAGAAAGGGCTGGGGGGACAAAGGCGCCAACTGCTTTACCCCAGACCAAGGCTTCCCTGTGCTTCCAGAGCTCAGATTGCTGTTCTTCCTTTTCGGGGACTCGGTTTTCTCCCGTAAACTTAGACTTGAGTAGGTCGAGCGGTTGATTAATATGGATTGGAACTCGGCTACTCAAGGCCGCGTGAATAAACATGAGCGCGCGGCGGCTGCGCTCACGGCTCCCTGAACCTCTCTGGGGCGCCGGGAGCCGGAACTGCGAAGCGGCTGGTTCCCGATGCGGGCGGGACTGTGGGTCCGCCTAAGCCAGCGCGGTCTCCGTGCACGCCCCGACCCGCGCACACACACCCTAACCTGGGTGCCTGAGCGTACCTCAGGCTGCACGGATCTGCGCGCACTCACTCTCCGGGGTCTTTGGACACCGTTCCTTTGCTTTCTAGAAGCTGCCTCCACTCTAGGATAGAGATTCAGATTTTGGGAACCTGGAGTGCGGGAGGCTGGGGGTGGGGGAGATTCTCCCCATTCCCCAAGTGCTGGGCAAGGGTTACCCAACTTGAATCACTGCGCGAAACAAAGGCGACCCTAAATGTGTCTACGGATGCGCGGGATGGAGATCCTGGCCCCCAGCGGGAAAGAATGTGTGGAGCCACGGATTCCGGGGAGTAGTACACCGCGCCCACAGAAGCGTTTGTTTTCTGAAGTCTGCGGGCCTAAAGGCTGCTGCGGGGATCATTACCTTCCCACTACACGTCCAAAGACTTCACCATCTCCCGCTTGGAAAAGTAGCCCTTGCGACTTGTCTCCCTGAAGCCACCGTGTCTTCGTCTTTGGAACCTACGAGAAGCGACAAAGCTAAGTGTAAGGCCTTGGCAGCTTCACCATCCGCCCCCGCCCCTGCCCATGGCCTGCAGGTCTCTGTCTCTCCGCTCTCATATGCACACACTGAGTGACCGGTCTGGGCCGGGGCACAATCGGGTGCCCACCAACCGCAGCGCAGCTCAGAGCCTCAGCAAGGAGGCGAAGGCTTGGCGGGATGAGGCTTCCGTGGGCCTTAAGGCCTTCCTCAAGCCTGCAGACTCCTGCTCTGCAAGACCAAGGCCCCACGTCCCACCCTGGGCTGCCACTTCCGCCCACACCACGAGTCTAAGTAGTCGGTTTCTCAGCATCCCCAGGACTGCGCACTCCGGGCAGTGCCGGGAGTGAAGCAGCGCTGGGGAGGTGGGAAGCGCTTCGCAAAAGACACGCATCATGCCAGTCATTAGGTTGGTGAGATAAGCTCCCATCCCGGGCGAAAGCGCTACTTGGAGCTTGCCGCCCCTCCCCTGTCCCTAGCATTTGTCCAAGTTCACCCAAAAGCGACCCTTGAGATAAGGAGCAGAGTTTGTCTGCTCAAGTGCTGGGGACGAGACCAAGCCCGGGACCCAACCCAGATCCCAAGGCCCAAGGCTTTTCTTAAAAACTGTTCCCTGGAAAATCGTGTGGGCTTGGGACATCTATTGACCCACACGCCCCAGCCCGGGTCCTGGGCTGCCTTCTCACATCCACATCACATTTATTGGACATAAAGTCTGCCCTAGTCTGTGGCTGGGAGCTTTTCTCTTTGCAGGAAGAACAGAGGTTGACAATTCTAGAACTGCAGGGAAAGCCTCGGAGGAGGTTTGGGTCTACTGGTGAAGGAGAAGACAAAGACTGTTCTGCTGGGAAAACGCTGTCTCATAAGAAGGTCAGGAGTGGGCTACGAGACATTTGGCGTCCTGTACTGAAAGATGGAGGTGCAGAGCTAAACAAAGCCCATCTGGGAGAAATTTTATCTATACAATACCAAGATAGACAACCTAAGTCATTTGGGGATGCCAATGAGCCCCTAATAACTGCTTTTCCTAAGTTCCTAATTTTGTGCCAGATGAGCCTCTCCGACGCACCAGGCCAGGAGGCATCCTTCTCCTTGTATTTTGTATGAATGGCGCCCCCTAGATGCCTCTTTCCCAGGCTTATCTGTAATCTCCCCGACTAGTATTTCCAATGTATCCGTAAGGAGGCGCTTTCCCAAGGTCACACATCAAGTAACTAGTAGAACTTCCAGACGTCTACCTGCCCCCAGAGCCTAACCCCTTTAACCTTGCTACCGTTTACTATAGATGAAAGGAAATACCCTTCCACAATTTTAGCCACGTAATAAGTTCCCTGACATCCTTGGCAATTCAAAACACAAACTTATTGATGATGTGCTGTTTCTGGAATGCCCCTCCAGGCTGAAAATCCATCCTATCATGGCTGCAGACAGGCAGGTTGGGGGACATGGTGAGTAGAGGGGGAAAAAACTTTGTCTCACCTTTCTGTCTTAGCAAAACAAACCATCAACAAGTCTTTTTCTCTTGAACCACAAATGTTTGAAGTCAAGGCTTCTGGCTTAACGTGACTTTCAAAAAGTGAGTGAAAGCCAGGCAGGAAAACCCAGTGGTGAGCAGATTCCCCAGACGATGCCTCACCTTTTCTTCTCTCCCCATCTCTCCTCCTCATTTTCCTTCTCCTGGTTTTAGTTCCCTGTGGGCCTTCTGGCATTTTTCTTAGTCCAGGGAAGTGAAAGTGTTGCTAAACCCTGGTGTAATACCTTAAATGCTTCCTTGTTAAGTATTTGAGGGTGGAGAGCTGTGTTTTGCTGGATTTAGAATCCTTCTGGCTGTGTCGCAGGGTACAGTAGAGCAACAAAGGACAGTGAACCCTGGTTACTAATGCTGTCTCCTGCCATTTTCCAAGGTACCTGGTGCCAATGAGCAAATACCTTCACTTCCACCCACACAGCTGCTCACCTACTAGGCTGTGTACCCATAGACGCTGCCTTCTCTCCTGTGCTGCTGAGGAACAATCCCTGCTCCCAGGAAGAGCCAGCCTCTCCACTGCACACTAGATCTCATTCCTTCTTTGTTAGGCAGCCTCTAAGATGACTTCAATCCCCACCTCCTGGTATTCATGCCTTTGTGTAAACTCCTCCACTTGAGTGTAAGCTGAACTTGCTGCTAACAAATTGAATATGACCAAGTGATTTCCCTTCTCAGACGGTGACTTCTGCTCCCACCCCTCTCTCTCTCTCTCCCAAACCCTCTCTGTCGCTTTCTCAGCTCTTGTTCTAAGGGAAGCAAGCTGCTCCATGGAAAGGCCCACATGGCAAGAGCTGATGTATCTGGCCAAAGGACAGCAAAGACTCGAGGCCTGTCAGCAGTTAAGTGAAAAAGTCACCCAATCAAGCCTTCAGATGAATACAGCCCCAGCTGGCACCTTGACTGCAGCTTTGGCAGAGACCCTGAGCTAGAAGGTACTCACCAGCAAGGCCCCCTGGATTCAAAACCCACTGAAACCATAAGATAATCTGTTTCTGTTGTTTTAAGCCATTAAGTTTTGGAGTGACTTGTTAGACAGCAAGAGGTAGCAAATATACTGTGTGATGTTGACCTCCTGGTGGACAGGGACCACCAGGTTGCCTAAGGAGGGGTGAACTGGCACAGGTTGGAAATGGAGCAAGTCAAAACTCCTGCACTGATAAGCAGCAGGATTGCAGCTGTAACTAGCCATAGCACTGTAGCCTAGGCAACATAGCAAGACTCCATCTCTTTAAAAAAAAAAGAAAGAAAAGAGAAAGAAAGAAACCAAACTTTTTCTTCCCTACTGAATCATTTTTGTCAGCATAAAAAAATGGTTTTTTTCTCTTTTTAAAAAACCTCTTGGTCAAGAGTGGTGGCTCATGCTTATAATCCCAGCACCTTGGGAGCTGAGGTGGGAGGATTGCTGCAGCCCAGGAGTTCAAGACCAGTCTGGGCAGCACAGAAAGACTTCATCTCTATACAAAACAGAAAAGTAGTTGGGTGTTGCTGGTGTATGCCTGTAGTCCTAGCTACAGAGGAGGCTGAGGCAGTAAGGCAGGAGGATGGTTTGGGTCCAGAAGGTTGAGGCTGTAGTGAGCCAAGATCCCTGCCACTGCACTCCAGCATGGATAACAGAGTGAGACCCTCTCTGAAAACAAACAAACAAACAAAAAACCAGAACAAAAAACTCCCATGACCTCATTTTTTCTCTGCTCTCTTCCTTTTTACAATGAATTCCTTAAAAAGAAAACATGTCTATATTCCCTATTTCCCTGTTTTCTCTTTTCTCTTGAAATCCCTGCAGTTAGGGTTTGCCTTCCCTCCCCAACACCACTTCACCAAAACTTGCTCTGATCGAGGTCCCCAGTGACTCCCCTGTTGCTAAATTGAATGGTCAGTTCTCATCTAACTTGATCTATCAGCAGCATTTGACAGAGTTGATCACGGTCTCCCGTGACCTTTACTTGGTTTTGAGGGCTCCACCCTCAGTCTTTCCACTGCCTCACTGGATGCTCTTTGCTGTTCTCCTTTCCTGGTTCCACTCGTCTCCAACCCTTTCTTGAGTTTTATCCAGAAAGATAGGAATTCAGCTGGGTGTGGTGGCTCATGCCTACAATCCCAGCATTTTGGGATGCCAAGGCAGGAGGATCACTTGAGCCCAGGAGTTTGAGAACAGCCTAGGCAACATAGGGAGACCCTGTCTCTACAAAATAAAAATGGAGGAGAAGAAAGAAAGATAGGAACTCACTTAATAGTCTCCAATCTTCAGGCAAGCTGCAATTGTTTTCTGATATTATTATAACAGTTTCAGTTGGAAATCAATATACTGTCAATCATGTATCATTATAACTAGCAATATTTATTTGTCACTATAAGCAAGGGTAAGCCGCAAAAACACATAAGCCCCAGATTTCAATGACTTAATATAAAAAGTGTATTTTTTACTCCAGCAGGGGCTATGCTCATCCCGGCTGGTGGAGATTCCATCTTAATACATGCTTCTCTGACCACCTGAACAGGGGAATACAGCCTAATAGTCATATGCTAGCTCTTAAAATTTCTCACTAAAAGCAATACTCATCATTTCTGCTCACATTTCATTGGCCAAAGTAGGTCTTATGGCCACACCAAACCTCAAAGAGAATAATAGAATAATAATAATAATAATCCTACCATGTGTCTAGAAGGCAGAGAGCCAGAACTATTTGGTGAACTGCACTACTGACCACCTTCATAGATAAACATCCACTGATAAACACCCTCAGTCAAAACAAAACAAAAACAAAAACATACAAACATTACAGCCAGGCTTGGTGGCTCACACCTGTAAGCCTAGTACTTTGGGAGGCCAAGGCTGGAGGATTGCTTGAGCCCAGGAGTTTGAGGCTGCAATAAGCTAAATACGTATCTTCTCTCTGAATTCAGCAGTCCCATTGCTGCTAAGGATTTCTGGAATGTTCATAACAACACCATAGGACTTGAAACTGGCCTTCTGTAGGGCACTGAAGAGTTTCTTGTTGTCTGTGCCCGTACTAAAGAAGAAGGAGAAGGAGGAGCGACTGATGAACTGTAGCCCTAGCTTTTCCTTCTGTCTTTCCAATCTTATATCCACTCTCCCCACACACATACCTGCATTCATCCTTATATACACATCACACTAAATGAGTCCCTTTCTGGAACTTGTGTTGTAATTCTCCTACCTGTGTCCCCCATGCCCATTCCCAAAGTCTTATACACCTTTCAAAGTTCTGCCCAAGTCTCACATTCTCCATAACTCATTTTTTTAGAGATGGGGTCTTTCTATGTTGCCCAGGCTGGACTCGCATTCCTGGCCAGAAGGCAATCCTCCTGCCTCAGCCTTCTGAATAGCTGGGACTACAGCTTCAAACTATTTTGCCTGGCTACTCCATCAACTTTTGAAGCCATTTAGGATTTTTCTTATCCTTCTATTTTTTAAACTGTATTTTGTTGCTGTTTCTGTTCTATTAAGCACCTATTAGCTTAATTGGAGTTAGTGATTCTGTATATTTGTCAGTATCAGCACAACTGTTTGAAAAACAGAGGTGTCGGCCGGGCGCGGTGGCTCAAGCCTGTAATCCCAGCACTTTGGGAGGCCAAGACGGGCGGATCACGAGGTCAGGAGATCGAGACCATCCTGGCTAACATGGTGAAACCCTGTCTCTACTAAAAAATACAAAAAACTAGCCGGGCAAGGTGGCGGGCGCCTGTAGTCCCAGCTACTCGGGAGGCTGAGGCAGGAGAATGACGTGAACCCGGGAGGCAGAGCTTGCAGTGAGCTGAGATCCGGCCACAGCACTCCAGCCTGGGTGACAGAGCGAGACTCCGTCTCAAAAAAAAAAAAGAAAAAGAAAAAGAAAAGAAAAACAGAGGTGTCTTGTTTGCCTTTGTATATCAGTATAGCACCTTCCCCTTTCCTCAGTGCCTAGTTCAGACTCTGACTCTCTTTTTTTTTTTTTTTTTTTTTTTTAATGAGATGGAGTCTCGCTTTGTCGCCCAGGCTGGAGTGCAGTGGCCGGATCTCAGCTCACTGCAAGCTCCACCTCCCGGGTTTACGCCATTCTCCTGCCTCAGCCTCCCGAGTAGCTGGGACTACACCACCCCCCACCTCACCCGGCTAGTTTTTTGTATTTTTTTAGTAGAGATGGGGTTTCACCGTGTTAGCCAGGATGGTCTCGATCTCCTGACCTCGTGATCCACCCGTCTCGGCCTCCCAAAGTGCTGGGATTACAGGCTTGAGCCACCGCGCCCGGCCCAGACTCTGACTCTCAATAAATATTTGTAATAATTTATTCTGCCTGTGTTAAGGTGTTTTCTGGTAACTTCTGGACCTGCAGAGAAGTGGAAACACTTCTAACTTTAATCATTCCAAGCTGTCTCTTCTCTTCTGACATTACTACACACTCACTAGGCACTTTTCAGTCAACTCAAATCTAAATGCAAGATCTATTCAAAGAAGCCGAAATCTTAGCATTCAAATACCCGATTAAGTCATAAATCCTCTGGGCTCATATCTTGTCTTTCTTGTCCATATCTTGTTGGGCATATAAGGAGGTAAAGGAAGGAGATCATTGAAAACACAATACAAGAGGAACCTGTATTAGTTGGGATAATTATTGTGAGCTACAATGACAAATTACCCCAAATCTCAGTGACTTGACACATTAAAAGTTTATTTTTCATGCATGCCATAGTCTAAGGCAAAACATGTGGTTCCTCTGTAAGCAGTGAGTCAGGATCTAGACTTGTTTTGTTTTGTTGCTAGGCCACCACCTAGGGTTTTCTGGATCTGATTGGCAGGCAGTGATAGCCCATGGCTCTTGCAGGGCATTTAATGCTAAGCCTGGGAATGGTAGGCTTTACTCCAGCCCATATTCCTCTGGACAATACACCAACCTAACTGCAATGAATGCTGGGAAATATAATTTACTTGTGTGCCAAGAAAAAGAAAGGAAGATTGGGAACATCTCACCTGCTTCTTCTAAAGCCTAGAAAATCATTTATTCACTTTACAATATAAAGACACTGCTCCAACACTTTGGTGAACAGATAGATTCAAATCTATATAAAGGGTGCCTGGGGAATTCCTTCATGTCAACAATTAATTCTTGCTTTCCTCTATTTTTCATAAAACCCAGAATTCACTCACTCTTACCCCGAAAATCAAGAGCTAGGTAGGGAGGCTCTCCCATCAGATATTTTTTCCTTTTTCCCTAGACTCACATTACAAAAAACACGCTAGAACTTTTTTTTTTTCCCCCAGCTCTGCAAAGCATCAGAATCAATGTGAGCTTTTTAACCATCGTAGACACTCAAGGCTCTCTCAAGGTCTACTGAATTAGAATTTTGTAAGACTAGCACTCAGGCACCCATATTTCTAAAATATTCCCCTGATGATTCTGGTACACACCCAGGATTGACAACCATTGTTCAAACCTGAGAAAGGAGTGTTCAGTAAGCCCCACAGTCAGATAATTTCAATGTTTTCATGCTGTAGTAAATTTTCATGTTTATTTGTCTTGGCCAATGTATTAATTCGTTTTCATGCTGCTGATAAAGACATACCCAAGACTGAGTAGTTTATAAAGAAAAATTGGTTTAATGGACTCGCAATTCCATGTGGCTGGGGAGGCCTCACAATCATGATGGAAGGCGAAAGGCATGTCTTACATGGCAGCAGGCAAAGAGCAAATAAGATCCAAGCAAAAGGGGTTTCTCCTTATAAAACCATCAGATCTCATGAGACTTCACTACCACAAGAACAGTATGGGGAAAACCGCCCCCATGATTCATTTTTCTCCCACCAGGTCCCTCCCACAACACATGGGAATTATGGGAGCTACAATTCAAAATGAGATTTGAGTGGGGACACAGCCAAACCATATCAGCAAATAAATGTACAAACAGAAGCCAAAATATCTTGTTCTCAACTAGATTCAACTTAATGAAAAATCAAATAAAATATTGTATTGGTGAAGACAATATGGTGTGAATGAAAGAGAACAAAACCAGAAGCCAGAAGATCAGGTTCTACAAATGTTCATTTATGTTACCTTGGACAAATAATTTGCCCTCCTAGAGTTTTTGTTTTCCTATCTATAAAACAGAAACATCCAGCTTGACCTATCAGTAATCTTTAACACACACGATTACTTTCTTCTTCCAGAAACACTTTCTTCAGTTGGTCTCCAGGACATCACAGTCTATCATCTTTCCTCCTACCATCCTGTTCTCTCCTTACTAGCTTTTTGTTTTTTCTTTTGGTTTCTCCTCTTTTCATTAGCTTTAAACATTAGGATGCCCAGGGCTTAGCCCACGGGCCTCTCCTCATCTCTGTCTACACTCATTCCCTTGGAGATTGTATCAGTTTTCTATTACTGCATAATGAATAACTACAAATGTAGTAGCTTAAATGACACTGACTTTTAGTTCTTAGATCTGCAGGTCGGAAGTCCAGGTATGGTGTGATTAGGTCCTCTGCTCAGGGTCCCAAAAGCTGAAGTCAAGGGGTCAGCCAGGCTGAACTCTTACCTGGAGGCTCAGGGGAAGAATGTGCTTTCAAGCTCATTCGGCTTGTGGGCAGAATTCAGTTCCCTGAGATTGTAGGACTGAGGCCCCAATTTCCTGCCAGCTGTCAGGTAGGCGCTGCTCTCAGCTCCTAGAGGCCACCCACATTCTTACATTTGAGGTTGGCCCCTGTCCTCCAACCTTAAAGCCAGCAATGGAAGATTTCTTGTGCATGTGATCCCTTATGCTTCAAATTTCTTCTTTTGTCTCTACTCCCTGAAGCCAGATGTAAGGACCTTTGGAATTAAGTTAGATCCATTTGGATTATTTCCTTTCATTAACTCAGAAATCAACATATTAGTAGCTGTTAGGAACTGAATGTGTCATATATTAAAGCCCTGATCCCCCATGTGATGGTTATTGGAGATGGGGCCTCTGGGAGGAAACTGAAGTTAGATGAGGTCATGAAGATGAAGCTTTCGTTATGGGAGTGATGTTCTTTTAAAATTGATGCTGGAGAGCTTGCCCTCTCTCTTTGCTGTGAGAGGACACAGTGAGAAGGTGGCCATCTGCAAGCCAGGAAGAGAGCCCTTATCAGAACCTGGCCATACTGTCACCCCGATCTCAGACTGCCAGTCTCCAGAACTGCGAGGAAATAAATTTCTATTGTTTAAGTCACCCAGTTTGTGATATTTTGTTGTGATAGCCCAAGCTGACTAATACGATAACATTAATTGTACCTGCAAAACCCCTTTTGCCATATGAGATAATATAATTCCAGGAGTGATATGATAATTCACAGATTTCACCCATAGTCGAAGGCAGGAGATTATAGAAGGGCGGTATCATTGGAAGTTATGTCAGAATTCTGCTTACCACAATAATCTAGTCTCATGGCTTTAAAAATCATCTTCATGATGAGGCAAGGTGGCTAACGTCTGTAATCCCAGCCCTTTGGGAGGCCGAGGTGAGCAGATCACTTCAGGTCAGAAGTTCAAGACCAGCCTGGCCAACATGGTGAAACTCTGTCTCTACTAAAAATACAAAAATTAACTGTGCATGGTGGTACATGCCTATAGTCCCAGCTACTCGGGAGGCTGAGGCAGGAGAATCGCTTGAATCCAGGAGGCAGAGGTTGCAGTGAGCTGAGATGGTGCCACTGCACTCCAGCCTGGCGACAGAGTGAGACTCCATTTAAAAAAAAAAAAAAAAAAAATTCTACATGCTCATAATTGTCAAATTTATTTCTCTGGTCTAGACCTCTCCCCTGATATCTAGACTTATCTGTTCAACTTCCTCCTAGATATTTCCACTTGGATGTTTTATAGGCGCCTCAAATTTTATATATATGGAATAAAAAACTCCTGATATTCCCACCCAGATTTGTTTCTTCCATAATCCTTCTCACCTCAGCAAAGGGCACCTTCATCCTTTCAGCTGCTCAGGGCAAAAACCTTGGCGTCATTGTGGACTCCTCTTTCCCTAACAACCTACATTCTACCCAGTAGGAAATGCTCTGGAATCTAGCTTCAAAATATGTCCAAGATCCAAACCATTATCATCTCCCACCTCAAATATTGCAACGACCTCTGTGTTTATTTTCTATTGCTGCCCTAACAAACTATCACACATTTAGCAACTTAAAGCAATACCTCTTAATTGTCTCACAGTCCTATAGGTCAGAAGCCAGGGGGGCTTGCCTAGGACTTGTGCTGAGTCTCACAGACTGACTTGAGCTCTTATCTGGAGGCTCCTGGGAGAACCTACTTCCAGTTTCCTTCAGATTGCTGGCAACATTCAGCTCCTTCTAGTGGTTTCCATGTGGCCCCCTTCAACAAGAGAAAATCAAGTCTCTTTCATGCTTTATGTCTCTTGGACTCTTCCTTCTGCCAGAGAAAACCTCTGCTTTTAAAAGCTCTTGGGGATTTGGGAGGTTGAAATTGGACCCATTTCAGCAAGCCAGGACGATCTCCCTATTTTCAAGTCCATAACTTTGACTACATCTGCAAGGCGCCTTTGGTCATGGAATGTAACATATTCACAAGTTTCAGGGATCAGGGCATGGACATTTTAGGAAATGATTTCTGTCTGCAGCAGCCTCCCAAACTGGTGTCCCCACTGCATACTTGTTCCCCTTCCTATTTCCAACACAGCAGGCAGACCTGTAACGACTTCTCATCTTACTCAGTACAAATCCACGTCTTCACAATGCCCACATGCCCTACACTGGAAGGTAACTAGGATTCCCTTTTCCTTTGTTTATTTTCCGGCCTCATCTCCCTGCTGCCCTTCTTGCTGCTGCTCAGACACCAAGCACACCCTCCCTTCCCCACATTTGCATTTCCTTGGCCTCAGGTTCGCTTTCCCCAGTGTCTGCATGGCTCACCACCCCATCTGCTCAAAGTCAATGCTAACATGTTGCCTTCACAGTGAGGCCCTTCCTAACGCCTTCTGAAAATTTCAACCACCCAAATCCCCAGGATTCCCTACTTCCTTTCCAAGCTTTCTCGTTCTTCATAGCATTTTTCACTTTCAAACATAACATACATTCTATCTATATTTGTTTATTGTAATCACCAAAGCAAGCACCACAAAAGTAGGGATTTTTGTCCATTTTGTTCACTGCTTTATCTCCATTCCTAGAGCAGTGCCTGGCACACAGAAGGCACCCGGTAAACTTTTTTTTTTTTTTGAGACGGGTTCTTGCTCTGTTGCCCAGACTCGAGTGCAGTGGCACAATCTTGGCTCACTGCAACCTCCACCTCCTGGGTTCCAGTGATTTTTCTGCCTCAGCCTCCCAAGTAGCTGGGATTACAGGCTCCTGCCACCATGCCAGACTAATATTTGTATTTTTAGTAGAGACAGGGTTTTGCGTGTTGCCCAGGCTGGTCTCGAATTTCTGACCTCAGATGATCTGTCCACCTCAGCCTCCCAAAGTGCTGGGATTACAGGCATGAGCCAACGTGACTGGCACTCAGTAAACTTTTGCTGGCTGATTGAATACATGACTATTCAATGAGGAACAGAATTTGCCCCACATAGAGGAAATGTGGGCTTAGGGGTGGGAGAAATGGGTTGGACCTCACATCTTATGAAGTGCCCCTTCCTTATCAGACAAAACTGTAAGTTCCATGAAGACCAGGCTGGGGTCACATCACAGTACCTGGCACAAAGCAGAGTCTCAGAAGTATTTGCTAACTATTGCTGATGTGATACGCTAGATTCTGCACATACATCATCTCCTCGGATCCACACAACCTGTGAATTACTAATAATGTCATTTTACTTCTTTAATCCTATTCTTTGAGTTGCCAGTGAGCCAGATGAAATATTACAGTGTGAAAGTACTTTATGAAGTGTCCAAGTATTTCTGCAAAGAAACTTTGGGTTCCCAGTGTACATTTACATCCCAAGCAGGCTTCCCCTCCACAAGTGTGCACATTTTGGGAAGCATTAATGTTGGAAAGACAGCACAGCTGGCACAGTGTCAGGAGTGTGAAGTCTAGAGTCTGCGAAGGCGAGGTCTGACTGTTGCCTTAGCCGTTGAGGAGGTGTGTGACCCTAAGGTAGTTACATAACCTTGCTAAGCCTCCATTTTCTCTTCTTTAAAAATAGGGCTAATTGTTGCACCTTGTAGGAATATTGTGAGGACTGAATGAGATAAGACAGGTGAAAATATCCAGCAGAATGCTTGCTACTGAGTAGACACACAATAATGTGAATTTTCGGTCTTCCTTTTATGGAAGCCCAAATCCACCTCTCTGTAACGTTTACCCTTTAATGCGAGCTCTGCTCTTGGGAGCAGTGGAGAATGAAACGACTCTCCATTCCAAACAGCTTTTGAAGCCAGTTATCATGTTCCCTCTCAATCTTCTCTTTCTAAAGGTGAAAATGCTCAGTTTATTCAACCATTCCTTATGAAAACTGGTTTTGATTTCTAAATGTGCACTAGTCTGACAACACAGCTTTTAAAAAGTACTATCTAGGAAGGACTTATATTAGAGGTTAAATTCCATGGAGCCAGGGCTTTTTTTTTTTTTTTTTTTTTTTTGTCTGTTGAGTTCCTGATGAATCCCCTGCACCTAGAAAAGTGCCTTGCACAGAGTAGGCCCTCAGTAAATATTTGTTTGTTCATTTGTTTATTCATTTATTTTGAGACAGAATCTTACTCTGTCACCCAGACTGGAGTGCAGTGGTGCGATCTCGGCTCACTGCAGCCTCTACCTCCTGAGTTCAAGTGATTCTAGATTCTCATGCCTTAGCCTCGTGAGTAGCTGGGATCACAGGCACATGCCACCACGCCCATCTAATTTTGTATTTTCAGTAGAGAAGGCGTTTCACCATGTTTACCAGGCTGGTCTCAAACTTCTGGCCTCAAGTGATCTGCCCACCTTGGCCTCCCAAAGTGCTAGGATTATAGGCATGAGCCATTGTGCCCAGCCAATATTTGTTTATTTAAATGATGAATCTACAGATATGGTCTGGGGTTTTGTGTGTTTGTTCGTTTGTTTTGAGATAGAGTCTCTCTCTGTCACTTAGGCTGGAGTACAGTGGCACAATCAGGGCTCACTGTAGCTTTGATGTCCTGGGCTCAAGCGATCTTTCTTCCTCAGCCTGTGGAGTAGCTGGGACTATAGGCATGTGCCACCATGCTCAGCTAATTTTTCTTTTTAATTTTATGTAGAGAAGGGGTCTCACTATGTTGACCTGGCTACTACAGATATGGTCTGTACCACCCTGTCCTGGGGCTCATAAGATTTTTAATGCCAGCTGTCCTTCTCAAGTCTCCTTAGGTTCTAAGCAAAATAGAAACCTGCTTCAAATTCATTTTTAAAGACAATTTCTTGGAAAATACACTTAAAATTTCTCAGCTACCAGACTTGAAGTTTGGACTACACAATTCTTAGGGGACTCTTCCAATTCTAGGATTCTGATGTTGCCTCTTTTTAAAAGAAGTTGAGATACAATTCACACAGCATAAAATTCACCATTTTAAAGTGCACAATTCACTTGAGTGGATTATTAAAAGTTAGTTTTTAGCATAATCATGAAATAGCACAACCATTACCATTATCTAATTCCAGAACATTTCCATTGCCTCAAAAAGAAACCCTGTACCTATTAGCAATCAGTCTTAATTCTATCCCCTGCCCTCAGCACCTGCAACCACTAATCTACTTTCTGTTTCTATGGATTTGCCTATTTTGTACATTTCATATAAATGGAATCATACAAAACGTAGCCTTTTGTGTCTGGTTAATTTCACTTAGCATAAGGCTTTCAAGGTTCATCCCCGTTGTAGCGTGTATTCCTTTCTATACCTGGATAATATTCCATTGTATGGATATACCTCATTTTGTTTTGTATTCATCAGAGTTAATGAACATTTGGGTGTGTCTATTTTTTGGCTATTGTGAATAATGCTTCTGTGAACACTTGTGTACACGTTTTTGTGTGGACATATGTTTTCAATGATTTTGGTTAAAGTATATACTTAGGAGTGGAATTGTTGGGTCATATGGTAATTCTATGTTTAGAATTTTAAAGAACTGCCAAACTGCTTTCCGCAGGGGCTGCACCATTATACATTCGTACCAGTAATCTATGAAGGTTCCCATTGCTCCACATCCTTCCCAACAGTTGTGATTTTCAGTTTCGTTGATTCTAGCTAGTTCTTCCACGCTAGTGAGTGTGAAGTGCTATCTCACTGTGGTGTCTGAGTTGCATGCAGTTGCCTCTTATATGTCAGAAAGTTTTGAGATACTCCTCCCAAATGTTCATATCACCCTTTTTGTCTTACTATTAGTCATACATTTGTTTAAAAAATTCTTTTTCTTTTTTTTTCCCCAAGAGACAGGTCTAGCTCTGTCGTTCAGGCTGGAGTGCATTGGTGTGATCACAGCTCACTGCAGCCTCAAACTTCTGGGCCCAAACAATCCTCCCACTTCAGTCTCTTAAGTAGCTGGAACTGTAGGCATGCACAACGGCACCCAGCTTTCTCTTTGTATTTTTTTAGTAGAGATGGGGTCTTGCTCTGTTGCCCAGGCTGGTCTCAAAATCTTGGCCTCAAGTAATCCTCCTGTCTTGGCTTTCCTAAGTGCTGGGATTGCAGTCATGAGCCACCACTCCCATCCATAAACAATTCTTACAATTAATTCTACTTTCTTACAATTAATTTTATTTTCAACTTCCACCAACTTCTTGAAGCAACAAGTTTGCTAAATATACTCTCTGCCTAAAATAATACCTGCTTTTGTCATTTAAAATATAAACTGATTACTTCAACTTTCACAACTCAGTTCTAACAATCTGTTAGTTAAGAGCTTTCACACTCAAAATCCTCCTCACTCTTCAGGTTTCTGTGGCCATAATGGGTCCTGTGGAGTACTGCCTCCCAAGAGTCGAGTTTTTCAGTGTTCTGAAGTCTCTGGCTGCAGGGATAGGAACTTCGTCAGAAGTGGGGTGCAAGGAGGGTAAGGGGATGTCATGACATCTTCATCCCTGCATAACTTCTCATAGACATTAAAGTCAAGCCTTGGTCAATGCACAAAAACCAAAACATCTCCTGGGATAAATGCAAATAATTCTGGATCACAGATTCACGACAGAAAGAGATCGACCCTAAGTATCACACACACTTAGTGTAATGGGACAGTTTTGGCCCCCAGGGGAACATTTGGCAATGTCTGGAGATGCTTTTGATTGTCTCCTGGCGTGTAGTGGGTAGAGGACAGGAGGCTGCTAAACATCCTGCAACATACGATTCCGATCCCAACCAAAAACAAAGAAAAAACAAAAGAACCCCAAAAACTACCTGGCTCCAAATGTCAATAGTGCGAGCTTGAGAAACCCTGATATGATAGAATAGCAAAGAAGACTCTTCCTATCTTTGATTTTTATCACATTTCAGAGATTTTGGTTGAGCCTAACTGGTTTAGCCTCTCCAGTTGAGCCTCTAGGTGGTACTGGGGAGGAGTTCGATTTCTATACTCCTACTAACAAGCAGTACTTGACATTCCACCTGTGGCTGCAAAGAATTCTAGTCATGTATAAAATATATATTTATGGGTCGGGCACAGTGGCTTACGCCTGTAATCCCAACACTTTGGGAGGCCAAGGCAGGTGGATCGCTTGAGGTCAGGTATTCAAGACCAACCTGGCCAACATGGTGAAACCCCGTCTCTACTAAAAATACAAAAATTAGCTGAGCATGGTGGCGCACAACTGTAGTCCCAGCTACTCGGGAGGCTGAGGCAGGAAGTTGGCTTGAATCTGGGAAGCAAAGGTTTCTGTGAGCTGAGATTGCCCCATTGCATTCCAGCCTGAGCAACAAGAGCGGAACTCTCTCTCTCTCTCTCTCCCCCTCCCTCTCGCTCTGTCTCCATGTATATGTATATGTGTATGTATATGTGTATGTGTATGTATATGTATATGTGTATGTATATGTATATGTATATGTATATGTATATGTATATGTATACTGAAGTTTCCTGGAAAAAAGAAACTCTGCTTCCAGACTTCAGTTTTTCCTCTTAAGTCCCTCAGACGTTTGGATGAGTCCCGTCTGCATTATCAAGGGTGGTCTCCTGTACTTAAGATCAACTGATTGTAGATGTTAACATCACATCTACAAAATACCTTCATAACAACACCTACATTAGTGTTTGGTTAAACAACTGGGTACGTTAGCCTAGGAAAATTGACACACAAAATTAACCATCATACCAATGAAATAATCAGTCATTTCAAATATATTCCCTTGTACAAGCTCTTGGATTACAGAACAAGGAGTCTATATGTCATAACCCCATGGCTTGCTGCTTCGGATAATCCCCAGTTAAGCTGCCCAAGGAGAGAGGATCTTCCCCTGGATATGCAGGCCCCTGTTTCACACTTGCTCCTGTTACAAAGCGGGAAGTGTCTTGCAATCATTTAAGGCCAACCTCTTCACCTACCCTCTGGATCCTATGCCTTCTTGCCTTCCGGAAGACTTTGACTTAACATTATTCCCTCCCCTATATCATCACCAGTTTCTATCTTTTCTATTGTTTCATTTCCAAATGTTTTGGAACACTCTCTGCTGTTTCACATCTCCAAACCATGCCCGGGAGTCAACGAGTTCACACCAATATGGCCTGAGACCCCAGTGTCCATTCTTTTGAGTGAGTGTCCATTTTGATTAGTCAATACTCATGCCCTGCAAGTTCTCAAATATGTTTAATGTCATTCTAATATAAAACTTGCCTTTGACCTCACGTCCTCCAGCTAATTCCCCATTTCTCTGCTTCCCATTACACAGGGCTACCACAAATGGCTGTGCAAGTTATGCATCATATAAAAGGTGTCTCTGGGAGTTGCTTGGTGCACAGCCAACACAACGAAACTTGGAATCCCTCTAAGGCCAATGAACTTCAGGGTCCCTCTCCTGCACGGAACTTCCAAGGCCCTGGGAGAAAGGGAAGAGTGGCTGGCAGGCAATGGTCTCACGTGAACTTTTTTTTTTTTTTCTTTTGGTAAAATAGATGAAAGCGAGATATTTTAACCATAATTGGTTCAAGACTACAGTCTCTTTCCTTCTGTCACACTTCCCTTGTGTCAGACAGCCTTGGAGTGACTGAGGGCATTTGGGGGATCCAGCTAAATAGAAGTCGGGGGATACATTTAGTCTGCCATTAGTGGAATGTATTTTCACATGGGTATACATTTGGGTGTAATTAATGTAACCCATCTGAGTAGAAATCGCTTCTAGGGATTCTCACACTTCTGACTTGACTTGAGTCATTAGATAAAAGTATGAGGCCATGATAACTTTGGGAAACAACTTTAGATGTGTGAAGCCAGAAGCTAGTCTCTGGAAATTTTTTCCACATAGTCAGGCATGAAATGGTTAAGGGAGAAGTCAGTTCTTACTGCCTAAATGTAAGTTCTTAGCTTGATAATGCAACAAACATATTGATTTTAAATTTATCATTGCTGGTGGGCAGGGTGGCTCACACCTGTAATCCCAGCGCTTTGGGAAGCCATGGTGGGAGGATCACTTGAGCTCAGGAGTTCAAGACCAGCCTGGACAACATAGTGAGACCTTGTCTCTACAAAAAATTAAACAAATAGCCGGATGTGGTGGCACACATCTGTGGTCCCAGCTATTCAGGAGGCTGAGGTGGGAAAATCACTTTTGCTTGGGAGATAGAGGCTGCAGTAAGTCATGATTGTGCCTGGGTGACATAATGAGACCCTGTCTCAATAAATAAATAAATAATTTAATAAATAAAACATTAAAATATTAATCATATAAACAGCATTGTTTATTATAGGAATCAAACAAAAATAGAATATATTAGAATTTCTATAATTGTGGGGTATAAATGTGCTCTACAAATAATAAATATTACTGTATATAAAATCACATTTTATATGTGTCATCACTACAATGAGGGAATCAACAACTACTTAATTCAATTCTAATAGAATCAATCAATTCAAATATTTAAGACTAGTCACTACTCAAGAAAATTTGAAATACCTTGCATTCTTAGAGTTCTTCTGTTGAAAAAAAAAAACTTGATAGAGAGTTCCCCAAATTTGTCTATTATTCTAAAAATTTGCATCACCTAGTCAAATTGTGAAGCTGAAACAAACTTTTCTAAACTGTTGATAATAAAAATGCAAATTCCTAGCATCCATGCTAGAGGCAAGATACAATTATCTTTGTTTTTTTTTTTTTTTTTTGAGAAGGAGTCTCGCTCTGTCACCCAGGCTGGAGTGCAGTGGCACTATCTTGGCTCACTGCAAGCTCCACCTCCCGGGTTCTCCTGCCTCAGCCTCCTGAGTACCTGGGACTACAGTCGCCCACCACGACGCCTGGCTAATTTTTTTTTTTGTATTTTTGGTAGAGACGGGGTTTCACTGTGTTAGCCAGGATGGTCTCCATCTCCGCTCGTGATCCGCTCGCCTAGGCCTCCCAAAGTGCTGGGATTACAGGCGTGAGCCACCGCACCCGGCCATCTTTGTTTTTTTAATAGAAAATATGATAAAGTCATTGTCAAAAAAGAATGATCAAAAATACAGACAAAAATAGAAAAAATTATAATGGTGCTTCAGTCAGTTAATGAATATAAATAACATTTTTCTGTTTATTTGTTTCTTTGTTTTCCAAAACAGGATCTTGCTCTGACACCAGGCTGGAGTGCAATGGCATATCATGGTTTGCTGCACCCTTGAACACCTGGGCTCAAGCATCTTTTCACCTCAGCCCCCAGAGTAGCTGGGATCACAGGTGTGTGTTCCCATGTACAACTAATTTTTAATTTCTTTTTGTAGAGACAGGATCTTGCTATGTTGTCCAGGCTGGTCTTGAACTCCTGGGCTCAAGTGATCCTCCCACCTCGGCCTCCCAAAGTACTGGGATTACAGGCATGAGCTGCCTCAGTTAGCCTATTTTTCTGTATTTTGTTGTATGTAGAATTTTCAGACTTTTTATTACTCATCTATTTATTTATTTTTGAGACAGGGTCTCGCTCTGTCATCCAGGCTGGAGTGCAATGGTGCAATCTCAGCTCACTGCAACCTCCACCTCCTGGGATCAAGCAATTCTCCCACCTCAGCCTCCTAAGTAGCTGGGACTACAGGCTCACACCACCACACCTGGCTAATTTTTGTATTTTTTAGTAGAGATGGGGTTTCACCATGGTGGCGAGGCTGGTCTCGAACTCCTGTACTCCACTGATCTGCCCACCTCAGCCTCCCAAAGTGCTGGGATTACAGGTGTGAGCCACGGCACCCGGCCAAATTTGTCAGACTTTAAAAATTTATATTTATTTTGTAATCTCTGTAATCTAAATCAATACTTTGTAATCTAAATAAATATTTGCATTCACACAGGATTTTGCATTAATTGTGTATTTAGATTTTGTAATCTATTAAATATTTGTATTCACACAAGATTTTTTTATTGTGGGTTTTTTTTAATTTAAAAAATATTTTAACATATGTATTTTTATTTTTAAGTTGTTTTCGTGTTCTCTTTTCCCTGAGTGTATTACTTTTTTTTGAAATAAGAAAGCTGTAGAGACTTCAGCTCCCACAAAGCCTGAATTTGCCTTTGCTTGAGGCCAACGATCTCATGGCTCCACAGAGGCTGCTCTCGGGATCACAGTCAACCTCAAACTGGCAAATCCTTGCGTTGCTCAGCTCTCTGCAGCCTTCCACACAGGCCACGCTCCCTCCTTCCTGAAACTCTTTCCTTGGCTTAGATGGCACCACACCCTTCTGTTTTTCCTCCTGCCTCTCCATCTGTCCTACTCAGTCTCTGTGGCTGCTTTGCCTGCTCCCCTCAACCTCTACTATGTCTCCTAATCTTCTTCCTCTGCATCCCCGCCCAGCTGACCCCATTCCATCCTACAGCTTTAAATGTCACATGTATTCCTGCAGTTCTCAAGTCACCAGCCCTAACATTTTCCCAGAACTCAGTCTCATTGAACCCATGCTCTGCCTGACATCTCTCTTTACTTGCACATCTAATATGCACCTCAAGCATCATGTCCCAAACAGAACCTTTCATTCATTCTCACCTACTCTTGGTGCTCTTGCCCTGTCCCTCTCATTTTTGTGAATGATTCTATCATCTACAGTATTTGGTTGCTCAGGCCAAAATTCTAGGAGTTATCCATTCTTTTAATCTCTTTCTCCGTATCTCCAATAACAAGTGCTCTTGCCTCTTCCTCCCAAGTACAGCCAGCTTCTAGCCACTTCTCTCCAGCTAAACTCCCCCTTACCTGGTCACTTACCTGGTCACTGCAGCAGTATCTGAACAGTATCTCTGCCCCATTCTTGCCCTGCCCCAATCCATTCCCCACACTACACAGTCAAGGCAAATCAGATCACATCCTTCTCTTGCTTACAATGCTTCAGGGACTGCCATTGTATCCAGAATAAAATGCCCTTGCCCACCAAACACTACAATCTCCTTCTCCCGGCTGACTTTATCCCCTCTCCTGCTTGGCCACAATGGTCCAGCCACACTGGCCTGTCTCTGATTTGAACATGTGAAGCTTGTTCTGCCTCAGGGTTCACCCTTGCTGTTCCTTCTGCCTGGAATGCTCTTCTCCATGACCTTTCCATGGCTGACTCCTTGTCGATCTTGCCCCCTCAGAGGCCTCTGCTGAGCAGCCATCTCTTCACTCTACCACGTCAACCTATTTTCTTTCTTTTCTTTGCACTTACCACTGCCTGATACATCCTAATTTGCCTATTTATTGCCTTTCTCCCCACTCTCATGGAAACTCCTTGAGCGCAGACACTTTGTGTGTCTTATCACCCCACCATGTACAGTACTCAATAAATGTCTGTAAAAGTGAACAAATGAATGAATGAGTCTGTTTCATGAATGGGCGAACTGGGGCACAGAAAGTTAAGTCCCTAGACTAAGGTAACACAACCACAGGTGTTAGAGCCAAGGTTTGAACCCAGGCAGTTAGTCTTCAGAGTCCCTGATCTTAACCACGATAACTTTCTGCCCTTCTCCACCCACTTGGCACAGACTTGGTTAGAATTAAAGACCAGAAGGGCAAGAGAAAGGAGCATATAGGGTGGCTATTCTGTCTCAGATCCAAGGAAGTTTCGTCCTGGAACAGGGAGAACAGACAGCCTAGTGGGGTCTGCTGTTAAATGTTACAAGGCGGAATGTGAGCGGATTTTCAGAACCATTTGAAGTCCACCCACGTTCTGTTAGACCCCATCTTCGAGTCAGCTTATACAAAAGCTGGCAAAAAGCTGCCTCCAAAGCCTTCCCAGGGATTCTGTGCAGACATTAAAGTCATCCTTGTCTTTAGTCTGACCAAAAACAAAACAAAAGAAAGTCTACCTCACAGCACTGGCATAAAGTCACCTTCACGTGCAAATAGGTTGTGCCTGGGGACTGCCAGCCTGGCCTTTCTAAGATGTCCTCACAAGGTGAGTGGGAATGGGTGAGGAGCCAGCCACTCCCTGCCACCGTCCTCCCCGGAGAAGCAATTTCTTTTCCCTCCAAGCAGCACAAGCTTTAAAATGTGGTCTCAGAGTTCCTGAGTCTGAGGTCATTTGTTTTTGCTGCATTGCATGAAATATTGTGGCCTGTTCTTCCCAGTGCCTAAGTCACTTCCTGAAGTTAAATGTTCTTAAGGAGTGGCAGCCATGCAACTAATGTATACAGGTAGCCAGGGTTGGTGGGTCATGCCTGTAATCCCAGCACTTTGGGAAGATGAGGTGGGCAGATCACTTGAAGCCAGGAGTTCAAGACCAACCTGGCCAACATGTTGAAACCCTGTCTCTACTAAAAATACAAAATTCAGCCAGGCGTGGTGGCACATGCCTGTAATGCCAGCTACTAGGGAGGCTGAGGCAGGAGCAAATCACTTGAACTTGGGAGGTGGAAGCTGCAGTGAGCCAAGATCGCACCACTGCACACCAGCCTAGGCAACAGAGCAAGACTCCGTCTCAAACACACACACACACACACACACACACACACACACACACACACACACACCAAAAACAAACCAAAAAATGTATAGAGGCACCACTAAGGAATTAACTCATCATGTTAATTTAAGTGTTCAACGGTGTCTTCATCTCACCCCATCCTCCACTGCTTTTCTCCCCAGAGTTACTTGTTGGTTGTTGTTTTCGTTTTCCCTTCGCCACCAGCCCCTTCCATCCTGAAACCCAGAAAAGCAGAATGCTTTCCAAGTATTGTCGACTTTCTCCTTGTGTTTTCTGTTCAGCGTGTGACAACGGCAGAGGTAGAATGAAAGGATTACAGATCTTTGGGAATGAGTATTTTCAAGTTCATTGCTTGGAGAAACTACTAATCACTTTAGCAAAGGTTATTCATTGGAAACCATGCAATTTAAACACACATTCCTCTCTTTCAGATGTAATTTTTGTAAAATGATAATAATTCAGCAGTTAGTAGAAAGAGCATACAGTCGTATATCAAGATCACATTCCAGCCCTCTACCATTTCTATTTCTGACACATAATAAAGGGCAACATATTAATAAGAGAGAAATTCAGAAGGTGCTTTCAACCAAGAAGGACTGCAGAAAGATTATTTTTT
>NC_045455.1:21144071-21424691 GCF_002776525.5 Piliocolobus tephrosceles | reverse complement strand
CTCCACCTCCTGGGTTCAAGCAGTTCTCCTGCCTCAGCCTGCTGAGTAGCTGGGATTACAGGTGTGTGCCACCATGCCCGGCTAATTTTTGTATTTCTAGTGGAGACGGGGTTTCGCCCATGTTGGCCAGGTTGGTCTCAGACTCCTGACCTCAAGTGATCTGCCAGCCTCGGCCTCCCAAAGTGCTGGGATTACAGGTGTGAGCCACCGCACCTGTCTTCTTTCTTGTGTGTTGCTTAGAAATGGCTATTGGCAAGCTATAACATATACAGGTGTAAGTACTTTAATACCAAAATTAAAACATTATTATTTAATATGAGACAGTTAAATCTTCGTAGATCAGAAAATTTGGGTTCAACTTGGTTAAAACTTAGAGAGAGACTGCGTGTGTGTGTGTGTGTGTGTGTGTGTGTGTGTGTGTTTTCCTCCTTATTTTTGAGACTTGGAGTTTCCAGCAGTTATTTATGATAAGCGCTTCCCAAAATCAAGTGTTGAGGACATCACTGGGGGAGATGAGGGACAGCGTTTTAGTTGAGTGGCAGATTCATGAACTGAGCACAATGTGGAAATGTATTAATCGTAATCAAAAGACAGGATGGCAGGGTAGGGAGGGCCCTTAAGAGTTGTGTAATCTCGCCGGGCGCGGTGTCTCAAGCCTGTAATCCCAGCACTTTGGGAGGCCAAGGCGGGCAGATCACGAGGTCAGGAGATCGAGACCATCCTGGCTAACACGGTGAAACCCCGTCTCTACTAAAAAAAATACAAAAAACTAGCCGGGCAAGGTGGCGGGCGCCTGTAATCCCAGCTACTCGGGAGGCTGAGGCAGCAGAATGGCATAAACTCGGGACGCGGAGCTTGCAGTGAGCAGAGATCTGGCCACTGCACTCCAGCCTGAGCGACAGAGCAAGACTCTGTCTCATAAAAAAAAAAAAAAAAAAAAAAAAAAAAGAGTTGTGTAATCTCATCACTCTGTATTCAAAAAAAGGCTCTCCTGATAACCTATTATCTTATGAAGGGTGGAGGAGGAAGGAGCTCCTCCCCATCTTGATCCAGTCTGGCTGGGTTGTTTGGTGAACTTTCTGATGACTCAACTACAAGTTTGGATCACAAATAAAGTAGGATTTCTAGTGGGATTCTTTGTTAATTGCTTCAGTTTGATGCATAGGATTGAAATTTTGGATATTTGCTCAATCCACATGCTTCTAGGGTAAGGAAGTGCTGGGGGTGAGAAGACAGGCAGATTCTTCTGGTGTGCCCAGGAGATGTCAGTATTTTCCAGGTTTCCCAGTGGGGTCCTGGGGAGTTGAGCTCCAGCTTTAGTTCAAAGCTCTCTTCTATAGGAGCAAAACTCACATGACCTCCCGCCAATCCAACTAGAAATGGCTCAAAGTGGTGACAAAGTCTCCTGGAGCAGCCAGTGGAGCTTAACTCTGGAAGACAGCTATGAACTCTGCTGATGAAATCAGCTACGATGAACAAAATTTTAAGACACTTGTGGCCAAATGATCATCAGACATGGAAGTTACAGTTTCCATGGCAGACGTGGATCCTGCTCTTGAAACCCCCACATTGAAAGGACCATGGAGCGCCTAACTGCATAGATGACCTCCACATTTAAAACACCATGGAGTTCCAAATACCCACTTGTAAGTCCCATGGAAGTACAAGTATTACTGAAAGGCTTGTACTTTCAGTAATTCACATTTCAGTAATATGTGAATTAAGAGGAATAATCTTTCTTCTGGGTTTGGAGGCAAACCATTTACCAACATTCAGTTTTCAGGTTTCAAAAAAAGTTTTTCCCTTGATGTTCAGATACTAGCTCATTTCACTGACTTGTTTGGTTTCTTGAATTTCATAGTGGAATTCAAACAATGTCCACGAAGATCTGAGTCATGTGGGGAGGTTTTTGGCAGCTAAATCTGTACACCCAAGGGTGCTTTCTGTTTTATTAATTAATTTATTATTTAAGTCCAAAGCTGTTTTATTTTCACTGCGTCACATTTTGATCTATAACATTTCACTTTTTGAAGGGAAGTGCCAGTTAGCATTTAGTCTAGTGGGATTCCAAGTGGCCGTGAGCCACTGGTTATGCGGCAGACACTAAAGACGTGTGGGCCTCTTCTTGCTGATTCCTTTTGCTAGAAGAATGCAATTTCCTGATAAATGAAATCTGGAAACTCTCTTCTTTTTAATTTGCATGAGGGAATTAGGCAGAGGGCCTATGAGGATTAGGAGGACTCTTGTACCATTCATCTGGAGTCGCACAGCAGTCACAGAGCGCTGTGGAGACAGCGCCATCTCCACCATATTCAACATGGAAATGACTCTGTAATCGAACTCCATTAGACACTAAGGCTGAGCTTCCCTCAAGGAAGAAATTTAAATATTTGGGAATATTATCTGGGAAACGTGGCTTTGAAAAACACTCACCTGAAATATTCGGGTGATTCATTAAAAAGTCATTCTCCAGAAATTTAAAATATTCAAAGAATGACCTGGATTCCTCCTTCCTGTTGATATGTAAGGACATATTCTAAAATACACACATTGTATTCTAATTGCTCAGCCACTGAATTTCAATTCTTTCTCTGGAAAGAGGTCAGATTGACTTAGAGAAAAGAGAGGTCTAGGTCTCGTGCCTGGCCATTCTCCGAAGCCTTGGTCTTGCATCTCTACCCACCTGCTGGACATTTGAACATGGATGTCTAGTAGTCATCCCAAAGCCCAGCTAGCTCTCAGCTCCAATCTCCCCCTTTCCCCACAACTGGCCTTCACCTGATTCCCCTCACTGTCTGTCGCACCAACTCTGTCTGCTGCCTTCTTTTCTTTTGTCCTGCATAGCCATGAGTCCCCAAGGCTTGCTGGGCATTCCCTTGCACTATCTCTCACACCCCACCCTTCCTTTCTATTCCCTTTGCCTCCAGACCCCTGCCGCTTCAAGCCTGGATGATTATAATAGCATCCTAACTAATCGCTTGCTTGTTTCTCCCCCTCCAATTCACGGCTGCCACAGTAATCTCCCTAAAACACCATTTAATCATGCCAAACCCTTAATTAAAAATCTTCATTATCTCTTCATTACCACCAGGATAAAGTCCAAGCGCCTTAGTTTCCTTCCACTATCTGGCCTCAATCCACATTTCCAGCTTACTGCCCACTATTTCCCCACAGTTTTCGCAGACTCCATGAAAACCAGTCTAACCACACCATTCACCCACGTGGAATGGTTTCTCCAGGTCTGCTGAGATTTGTGTTTATTCCTTGAGGCCCATGTGAACTCCTTCCGCCTTTTGCGAGGCTTATTCCCTGGGCAACTGTATCCTCCTTAGAGCTCCCAGAATACTCAGTGTTCTTTACCACAGTCTGTCATTATTTAGTTTTTGAAGTACTTGTGTTTTCTGCCTACTAAACTGTGTAAGATCAGATACATCTTTATATCTCCCTGTCATTATAATCACCACTACCACACCCTGACAACCATCCCAATAAATTACAATTATGATGTGATCTGGTTATATGATGTTTGGGGTTTGATAGCCAAAGAAAATAACTGTTGTAATGTGTCCATTGTGATTCTTTTTATTTGGGACAACTGATACGGGCAATTGGAATGCTATATTATAAAGGGAATTTATTTGGTGAGTGCACGCTCAGAATTCAGCCAATCCCAAAGAAATATAATTAAAGAAGGAGAAGTGCTGGGGAAAATCATTTGTAGGGGAAGATTGCACTACTCTACACTCCTAAGGACTATGGAATACAATGGAGAAAACCCTTGAGCACAGCTGTAGAATAGTAGAGAGGTTAAAGGGAAAGTGGGCACAATTGTGTTACTAAGTTATCATTTCCACTTAAATGTTCAGAAATGTGTAGCTCTGCCCTCTTTGCATTTATGCTAGACCCACATTGGAGTAAGGCATACAACACCAGGATGGAGAAGAAACATTATACAGCTGTCATGACTCTCTTTTGCCTTTTGGTTCTGATTAGACATAGGTACCTCAAATTGAAGAGGATTTAGTGGCTTAAGAACAAAACCAAACCAGCTAGTGTCTTCCCTTATCTGTGCTAGCCAAGAGTGCATTTCACTTCAAGGGCTTTGGCCCTTATAGTGCAATTCAACTCATGTATCCCTGCATCTCTAAGATCCTGCAGGATTTAAGTGCTCTCCTGGTCCCCATGGCGTCCTGAGATCAGGCACCCATAATCTCATGTGCTCTGACCATGGGAGTAAGAATCTTCCTTAGGGTCATTTGCATACAGAATGCCTCCTTTCTTCACTTTCCTCCCTCTTACTGGGGAAGAATCATCAGGAAAAAGACTTCATAAGAAAGCAACATCCAGTGGCTAGAGGTGCTGGATTTTTTTTTTCCTTTTCCTTTTTTTTTTTTTTTTTTTGATCTTAAAACACATTTTCCCCCACTGGGAAACAGGAATCTGGGCCACGTGTGCATTGGCATTGTCTCTGGAAGTCAGAGGTACAAACAACCGTATCTACAGTTGCCATGCCCCTGGGCACCAACTTCTCATGTTATCCATGTCCCTACTGCACAGCTGTCATCTGAGGAGTCCCCAAGAACTAGCTGATGCTCTCCCACCTGCTTGTATCGTCTTTCCCAAAGGGTCCTCTGCAACAGGTTTTTCTTTGTTTCTCCCAGTAAAACATTACAACAGTATTTCAGTCAATGAGATCTGAGGACACACTACGTGTGCAAGACACCCAAAAGACATCATTTTTAAAAACTCAGATTCGTTTGGAGCCACTGAACTCACATTCGCATGACTTGAGGTTGTCTTTAGGTTAAGGTGACATATAGACACATATGAATTACAAAGTATTAATATATTACAGTATGTTACTGAAGGAAGTAATCTGAGTTCAAAGTTGCCCTAAAAGTGGTAAAGTTGAAGAAAATATTGATACAGATGAAAGAAAATGGAGAAACATGATACATAAAAACACATAGAGTTGAGTTGGAGTAATTTCTTCAGTAAGGATGGGAGTTTAACTAAGAGAATTCTGAATAGAAGTTCCTTTTCCCATCAGGCTTGAAACACAAATTTAGTCTAATGCATCGTTGCATCCATGTCAAGCAGCTTAGTGCCAGGCACAGAGTAGGTGTGCAATAAATGTCTCACCTACAATTGGTGCATGAAAAATTAAGTGTCACAAGATCAAATATATCAAATAAAAATTTTAGTGTATTTCTAACCTTCCTCTATTTTGGTTTAAAATGTTTAATCTTCTTGACTCTTTGACAGGGCTAAGTGGCCAAATGAAAAGGCCCACCTGTGTTATTATTTAATGCACACCCGTAATGGTCTACTTGGCACATGAGGGTTGTGAGAATCAGATGAGAGGCCATGTTATTGCCTAAGAAAGATAATACAACAAAGCATGTTTAAAAGCTTTTTGCTATTGGATGAATGCTAAGGTCTTCAGAGAAAGGATAAAGGCATCTTCTAAATCACTCATGTGCTGTAGGCAACGTCTTTATTTAAAAAGTTCAATTTTTCCAAGGTTTTTCCCCCGGGTCAAAATAACAGTTGCCCTTTCTGGCCTGGATACCTTGCACAACGTATCTTCCAGGCTAAAGAGGTAACTGTGATAATTTCCCTCCCCTTGGAAGGGCATATATAGCACAGACCAGAGATATGAGTTGGACAACCATTCTTTAGAGAGGAGAAAATATGGAGGCCTTGCTCTTTGTGTGATGCTGGAGGTCTCCACAGCAGCTGCGTGCTAATTGGTGAACTGTGCACCTGCAGATGACCGGGCAACCCTCTTTATGACCTCTAGGCACAGGAGCGCCACCTAGTGAAGAAATCCCACTTCAAAACTTTCCAAACAAAACCACCCCAACTTGATTCATTTCACTTTTCCTTGAAAAAAAATTCTTTTAAGTTCACACAGACTGATTTGTTTTTCTAAGACCACCAGAGTGGGCACAAAAGAACCAGCGAGTAGGCAAGGCTAAAAGCAAAACTGCAAATTTATTCTTTGGTCATCTAGCTTCAGGGACTGGAGCTGGGGAGGGGGGGGAGTTTCTAATACAGTCCCGACAAGAGTGGGGGCTGAGAAAGCCCACCCCCGGCGCATCTGCTGGGAGCGACTTTTCTAGGAGTGGAAGGGCAATAGGCGGGGCACGGGCATGTCGGGGGAGGGGGGCCGCTCCGCAGGTGCCACCAGGTAAATCTTGGTCTCCTCGGATTGACATCACCTGGTGCATGCCTGATTAATCTGCACCTTCCCGGGCGTCAGCTGCATTCTCGCACACATGGGAAGAGTTGGTGGTGAAGAAGAACCCTGAAGTGCACCATCCTGCCTCCGTTCTTCCAAACACAGACGTACTTATAATTTTAAATATTTTAATGAAGAACCCTAACTTCAGAGTAAAAATACTAGAGCTAGTCAAATACATTGTGAAACAGGAAATTCACTTTGTATTACTAACAATTTCTTTCAAATTTCTTTTTATCCGTGTGCATTTTCAAAAATGCTGATAGGACAGTTTTCAAATATAAAGAAAGCCTTCAAAACTCTGGAAGAAAATAAAAGAAGCATGGAAGAGGGGTTGGGAATAGACTGGAGAGAAACAGAAACAAGACTTCATTATATATCATATATTGCTTATCTTTGAACTGTGTGAATGCACTGATAATAAAAAAAAATTAAGTTAAAAAAGAGAAGACAGCATGTATTCATGTTGCAAGCAGTCATTCCATTTCAGCAAAAACAATATCACCAGTCACATTAAATTTATCTGATAGTTTGCAAAGAAAACGCATCCTCCCCATGGGATTCAAGAATTATCTCCAATTACTTATCTGCTAAATGTAGATGGGTACATATAGAAAGTTGATCTCTCTCTCATGTCTCTCTCTACTTTGTCTCTCTCTTTCTCTCTCTCTCTCCCACACACACACACACACACACACACACACACACACATACACACTTCCTCTGAGTTTCTTACATCTGACATAGGCAGACATCTCAGCTATTGATTTTTTTAAAAAAAACACTTAAGTCAATGGTACTCAACTTCCTTGGACAAGCTCTGTCAAGTGTTTTACCTAATTTTACTCTTGGACATACTAACTAAAAAAAAAAAAAAAAAAAGTGGATGTTAAAAGTTACAAAGCGAAGTTCAAAGGACATGTCTTTCAGGTTGCCCACAATTGCTGAAGGTTGGCTCCTATTTATCTTCTGCTACTTAGAACTTGTGCAAAATGTGGTTTATTTTCATGACAAAGACACAAACTCAGAAACTGTCAGGCCAGGCCTTGTTGGCGTTCCTGAGATGCCAGGCCAGCCGTCAGTGTGTGTGGGAGGGCCAGACCACTGTCATGCCTTCCAGCACACCTCACAAGGTATGAGAATTTGCTTTGAGGTTATTTTATAAAAAGCCAAACTGTCTACTTAAAAATGTGAAAATGAACATGTTGTCTTGAAGATGTTTTTGCCTCTATTTGTGGTTAAATTTTTTTTGTCCAGAGATCATTTCATGATTAGCTAAAAGACGCTAAAGACTCCAAAATTGTTTTTATAAAATGGGAAGAAAGCAATATACAAGAAATTAGACAACTTTTGCTAAGTAAGTAGATGCAATTTTTTCAAGTTTGTATTGGACTTTTGAATCAGATTGCCAGTGAATGAAAGCCGTACTGTCACCGTGTTTTACTGTGATTTGCTTTTTGTATGAGTATTTGGAAAAACATTGCCTTTGCGCCACATTTAAAGCATAATAATGGAAAATAAAAGAACAGGTTTGGAATTTTGCATATAAACAGCAGATTGTGGCCTGAACATAATCTAATCTTAATAGTATATGTTGCTGTACCTACTGCCAAGTATAAGTACCATCAACTGTTATATATATATAAATAAAAACTATAGAGAATAGTAAACAAATAACTTCAGCAATTATTATATGACATGTATCAACAATTTTTCTTTACTAATATTCCCTTAAAGTATTAGATTAAATAGAGGCTGATAGCTAAAAACAAGAGAATTGAAGTAAAAGTGTTTTGAGATTTTTTAGATACATACATTTCTATCTTTTGCTGTATAAGCTTGTGGTTTTAGTTAAATGCTATAAAATAGAGTAGAATCAATGACAAGGCCATTATTCTGTAAAAATGGACTAGATTTGACAGTGTTATGTATCTGACAGTTGGTTTTGACATTATTAAAAAAGGGGGAAGTATGTACTATTACAACTGTTTATTAATATCTGGATTATAACACTAGTCACATAGTTGCAAAGCTAAAAAGAGGTGAAACTGAACCATTCTCTAGTAAACTGATGCCAATATCTCATCTAAACTGTTGTTCAATCATCCTCTTTATTTCATATCTGACTGTTCTGAAATTGTTCTCAGAGCAACGACTGTGATCCAACATTTAGTAATGGATCACTTAAGTAGAACATGTCACTCCCCCACAAATCAGTCAGAATTTGATACTGGATTCTTAACTAGAAACTACTCATTGCTAGAGCTATAAGCAATATGAAAAAAATCTTCTGTTTTTGTATATATATGATTCTCAAGTTATTATTTTCTCTAAAAATATTAGCCAGTTTGGTTGCTTAGTTCTTTACAGCTGAGAAAGAGTGTAGCATTCTTTCGGGGATTTTTGAGACACTGTTGTCCAGGCTGGAGTGCAGTCGTACCACCTCAGTACAACCTGCAGCCTCAACTTCCTGGGTTCAAGCAATCCTCCCACTTCAGCATCCCAAGTAGTTGGAACTACAGGTGTGCAATACCATGTCCAGCTAATTTTTAATTTTTTGTAGAGACGAGATCTCCTATGTTGTCTTGGCTGGTGCTGAACTGCTGAGCTCAAGCGATTTCCCCTCCTCGGCCTCCCAAAGTGCTAGGATTACAAGCATGAGCCACGGCGCCCGGCCTAGCATTCTTTATAAAATATTACAACTATTTTTTAAACAATTACTGCATGTTATAAGACATTTTATCATGTACTAGGTGGGTTTATATGGGATAAATTTTGTGTAGCTCATTCTTCAATTAATAAATAGAAATGCTGGTTGTTTCAGTTTGAGCATTTTTAACAACTGAATTGGAGCTAATTCATAAACTTTCCATTCAGAATTCTACCTAGAACTAAACAGCAGATATATTAGCAAAATTAGACAAAACTACGATTAATATATAATTCTTATAAACACATGATTGATTACATACTGCATGACCTAAAGCACTACAACACTACTCTTAACATATTCTGTGAAAATTTCACTAACTTCCTAAGGAATTCCGTTTTTCTTTGTAAATCTGTTTAAATCACTAGCTAGCCCAGGAAGTACATTAGCTGGAAAGTTAAACATGAAATATTTCTCAATAAGACTTTCCTTTCTTCATTCATTCAGTCATCCACAAATCCTCTGTCTTCACATGACCTTCTCCCTGTCTTCCCTCTATGCATGTTTTCTCCTTTTTATAAAAACGACACAGTCATATTGGGCGAGGGACCACCCTAACAACCTCATCTTAACTTGATCCCCTGCAAACACCCGATTTCCAAATAGGTCACATTAACAGGTACTAGGGGTCAGGACTTCAACATCTTTTTGGGGAAGATAGTTTGTATTATTCCATTTTCATGCTGCTGATAAGGACATACCCAAGACTGGGTAATTTATAAAGAAAAAGAGGTTTGATGAACTCACAGTTCCACACGGCTGGGGAGGCCTCAGAATCACGGCGGAAGGCAAAAGGCATGTCTTATACAGTGGCAGGCAAGACAGAATGAGAGCCCAGCCAAAGGGGAAACTCCTTATGAAACCATCAGATCTCGTGAGACTTATTCACTACCACGAGAGGAATATGGGGGAAATAACCCCCATGATTCAATTAGGTCCCTCCCACAACACGTGGGAATTATGGGAACTACAATTCAAGATGAGATTTAGCTGGGGACACAGCCAAATCATATCACAAATCAACCCATACTGGGCAATTGAACAATAATGGAAAACCTCTGGGTTAAAACAAAACAAAAAAAAAGAGTCAAATCATGCTCAGCTGGTACTATTCACTTAACCTCAGTTTTGATTACTAAGGAGTCTATGTTTGAGTCCAAAAGCATCTTAATCTATGCAGTCACAGGAAGACAAGTTTTATACTAGATGGTATGACACAAGATGCTGTTTCAGCAGACAGTCACGGGGCAGCCAATTACAACTCACTCTCCTGACCCACTAACCAAAAATCAATGATCAAAAGCGTGAAAGGACCCATTTCAAAAGCTAGTGGTAGCCTGATTTTGACAAATCAACATTCCCTAGAAAGATAGATTGCTTAGTTATGCAGTGAAAAGGGACAAAAGATTAGGTAGGAAGCAGGAGCTCTGGCTTCCTGGTTTCCCCAGATAACTGATGGCTTTGGCTTTGGGTAGATATTTAACTTTTCTTTTTTTCTTTTTCTTTTCTTTTTTAATTGAGACAGGGTCTTGCTGTGTTGCCCAGGTTGGAGTGCAGTGGTGCAACCCTGGCTCACTGCAGTCTTGGCCTCCTGGTTCAAGCAATCTTCCCGCCTTAGTCTCCCTAGTAGGTGGGGACTATAGGCATCTGCCACTACACCCAGCTAATTTTTCTTTTATTTTTAGAGACAAGGTCTCCCTATGTTGCCCAGGCTGGTCTCAAACTCTTGGGCTCAAGTAATTGTCCTACCTCAGACTCCCAATGTGTTGGGATTACAGGCATGAGCCACTGCATCCTTTTCTGTCTCAGTCTCCTCATGAGAGAAGTAGACAATGACCCCTAAGTTCCTTCTCAGACCTATGTACCAGTCGCCCCTGAATACTGAAAGCCCTGATGTGATGTGTTCATGCACACCCGAGAGAGGGGAAGAAGTAGCTCTGTCTCATACTCCAGAGTAAGATCTTCAGGCCCTCATCCATGCCTGCACCCTGTATGTTCTGACTTAACAGGTGCTTGTCAATAAATGTGATATTAACTCCTACACAGTGGTCATGTGCAGGATTTGTGGATATATCAATGCACTAATTACAGGAAATGGAAAAACTTAGAGAAACTCTTACTAGGCAGCACATCTCTGTGCTCCCCTTTCCCTGTATAACTTCCTCTTCACTCACTCAGAGACATGGGGGAGTCACTGTGAATGGTGTTACAAAAAAAATAGGGAGCAAGGCCTTTGCCTTTGAGTAATTTGTTGGTCCCTGTAGAAGGTTTACCAAACAAAGGCATAAATGAACTAAAAGGAACATGAACACTGAGAAGTAGCCATATAAGTATACAGGAAGAACCTTTCTAAGTGGAGCGGCAAGGCCTGGGACACTAGCCACATTCAGAATGTGGACACTAGCCACACTCAGAAATGCCTAACGGCAGGGTTGAGAGACTGTCTTTTGTCTTTTCAGAGCAAGGATCTTACAAAGTGCTTCATAACACAAACATTTGTGTGTGTGTGTGTGAATATGAACACACCAATGGCAGTCAGTAGTGGAACTACTTCTTTAACATGTTTTCACAAGAATTTCAGCTCACAGAGTGTGCAAAGTGTCTTGAGAGTCTCAGAAACGTACCCGAAATATGGCTCCTTTTTATTCTTCAATATGTCCTCGAAAGATAGAAGATCCAACTGGACCCATGTACATCTGTGGATGAAGATTTGGCAAGACCCTCTTTGTTTCATCTTGGCTGGGTCAGTGCTAGGATTTTTGTAAACCTGTCTAGAAAACTGTCTTTTCACCTCCATTTGGCTACACATTATGGCAGAGGAAGGGTAAATCAGATTTCTTGATGGTGATTGCTCTAGAAGGGTGGGGATGAAGGTGGGCTTGGTTTGGTAGACTTCTTTGTGTTTCCAAGAGGTCATGTAAGATTGTGTTTCCAAGAGGTCATGTAAGACTTGCTTTCCTTCTGGCAATGACTATTGGAAGACAGACTCCTTTCCTCTGAGAAGCAGTAACTGCTGTTTCCCTATCCAGTACCACATTTGAAGGGGCTTCTCTTTGGGCAACAGTCATGAAGCTTCCAGCATTCCCTAAAGGGAAGTAACTCTTTTGTGGCTGGATGTTTGAAATGGCTCCCTGGGTACTCACATGAGCAGACATTTTTCTCTGAGAACAAGTTGCTATTTTCTGCTGAGTGAGGAAGTTGGAATGAGCTACCTCGTGTCACTACTTGAATCAGTAAGGCTGAGATTGACAAATGATTTGCCCCCGTCACTAGGATAGCACGTTGATGCTGTTGGTGAGAATTTTCTGGCATGGGACATGCTGCACAAATCAGCGTTGAGCGTATGTGTACTTGTGCCTGTTTTATAATTTGGCTCTTTTGGGACATATCATTATATCAATAGAAAGGCTCATAGTGTGGGGAAACAATCTGCTAAGGGATTTGTTGCAACTTCTTCCTCGTTGGACATCTTTATCAAGTGCTGAGCAAAGCTGTGTCAGGTGTATTTTGGTGTTTTCAAGGGGGCTTTAGGCTTAATATCCAAAGAAACAGGCCACACCAATAGACACAGGAATCCTTTATGAATCTCTGCATATATAAATCCTGAGTACCCTATTCAAAACAAGCTGGTGATGTGTTTTTTATTTTGTCAGTTGCCATAAACTAATTCCAGCTGCAAGTGTGTGCAACTTATCCCCGTTTCTTCCTCTGTCACTCAGCTTACCACAGCAATGACAGCCACTGATTACAGATGCACTTCAGGGATGGTTTATGCATAGAGGTAGCAGCATACTAAATGTTGCTTTAGGGAGGAGGAACTCATGATCATTAATGGCAAGGATAACAACAGTGGGTGTAAGGCAAAGTTGGAGTTTATCGTATTTCCTAGTGAAAGAGGAAATAGTGCTTTATCACCAGCTCATCTGTCCTGTCAAAGACAAAGGGAATCCTTTGGACAGGAAAGTTCAATGGGTTGTCATCTTGGCCGCATCTCACCCCATGCATGGTTCCGTTTATCTTTTCTCCTCACATTGTCTGTAACTTAAAGACTCTCATCCACAATAGAGACTTCAAATGGGTAGGGAGGAGAATTAAGAGCTTATCAGATATCTGATGATAGGCAACTTGGGTTTAGGCTTAGACGTTATAGGATCTCCATTTAGAAACATCAAAATATTCATTTTGTGCCAGTTTGAAATGTGACTTTCAAAGATGACCCTAATCTTAGGGGAGTAGATAGTCTGTCTGACAGATGTGAATTTCACTAGACAGCCTGGTTTTGCTTCCCTGTGAGGAATTAAAGTAGATATGCTAAAAGGTTGTACCTCTTTCAAAGCCGATTCTCCGCGTAAGAAAGTGTTAAACCGCAGTTGGCGATGGAAATGGCTGATAAGGCGTCTAGTCGGTGCCACTGCCTCCGTGGGTGGCTGCTCTTTTGACTTATCTGAATTCGAAGTGAGCGGCTGTTTGTAACAAAGTCTTATGGACCAAAATGTACATGGTCAGAAAGGTTTATAATATAACGAACACCCTTATCATCACAGAATCTTTACGACAGCTTGGATGACTTTTTAATTGTGGCTTAATATAGTTAATTATGGTAACCCTTCCCCATTTTCCAGGATGATGAATTAATATTACAGATCATTAACGTTACTAAATTGGCATAATGATATAGTAGATTTAACGTCCCAGTTACGTTAAGACCTGCTTTATAATTTGGCTCTTTTGTTATTTGCCTTAAACAAGAGAAGCATGCAATGTGCTTGCCTCTTACAGTAGGCTGCATGTAACCACTTGTACTATTTTCCTTAATAAATTATTGATATAGAAAATCCCAAATGGAAGACTTCTTCATCTTCAGACTCCATATGAAGCCAACATTTTCTTTCTAATATCCACTTCATCAGTAATAAAAGTTAGAAAGCTCTGGCTCTTCAGCCAGGTTTCATAATTAGACAAGACCGTATTTTACATCTGCAAAATACTCATGCTTAGTGGGAAAAAAATGAGAAATGCGATATGTTCCATTCTGTTGCAATGGTTATACCATTTTAATCTCTTAAGTTCAATACATATCCTCTAGCAGGCTATACTTCTAGGATTTCATTTTTAGATCCTTAAGGCTGCATATATCTGTCAAACCGACATAATGAATTTAAAGTGCTAATGCCTAGAAGACCAGAAAAACATTGAAATATATCCTTGGTTGATTAAATTACCACCTCCAGCTACTTTACATCCTCATGTCCAAATAGATTTTCTTTTTACCTACCAAGTGCCGGATCTGGAAGATGTGGAAGATGTAATTTTATGGTAAAAACATGCACATGTCTTTAGACAAGAGCATTTTATTTAAGCATCTGTTTAAAGTCTGTACAGTACTTCTGTGATAGGACTTTCCATTTGATTATGGTCCTTTCAATTATGCTCAACCTGCAGGTTAACCTTAGGATCTAACATGCACCTTACAAGTGTATACTTAGAATGAGATTTATGTTAAAAATCTGGGTACTAATATTCAAATGTTCATGATAACAATATTGAAAATATGTCAGCTTGTTTTGTAAAAATAAAAAAGCAATGATGAATCCTAATCTTTATATTAAAAGTTATTTGTTCAGGAACTGCTTAGATTGACAGACTGGCAACTCAAGGCAGCAAAAATGACTGAGAGGCATTCCTTGCTCCCAAATGGGGTTGCCTGGTCATCTAACTAGTCTGTCACAAAAGGGAGATCTGGTGGAAAGTCTTATCCCTGCCTGTAAAAGTAGCAGTCAAAATAATGCTAAAATAAAAATGCTATGGACCCGAGTGGGGAGAAAATACTGGTTTTCCATTCAACTTTTACTTCTGGAACTTAGGGTAGAATCAAAGCTGAAAGATAATCATGTCTTTCTATATGCCTGTATTCACAGACCTACACTGCCTTAAATAACTCAGCACAGCTATGCACACTGTCACGTAGTCTAATTCATACACACGTACAAACACACACATGTATACTCAAGCAAACCATTACAAAACTCATATATACACATTGTAGTATCAGTAATCACTCTCTCACCATATTTAACAGGAAAAGTAACAGCAAACTCAGCAGCAGTTTTGGGGGCTCATTTTCTATTGGAAGATGACTCATTATAAGTATCAACTACATGACACCCTGTCCTGACCATGAGCCACTGGAAGGACCAATTCTGACCCATTGGTATGTTCACTGTCCATACCAGTCCGAACTTGACTAAGGGTGGAAGAGAATGGTTCTGCCATTTTAAGGTTAAGTTTCTAGAACCTTGTAGTGCCAACATACAATGCAAAGACAGTGAGTATCAGTGGTTAGATATCAGGGTACTGTGATGTCTGGGGTGAAACTAAAGACCACAATGAACGTGAAATAAAATGACAAGTATCAGAGGAAATGGGGGAAGGTACCGAAAGCAAGAGAGCAGATTTGTAGTGCTTTCAAATGAAACGTTATAATCCCTTTGACAATCCTGTTGACTATGAGCTATAGCACTAGGAGTACAACACAGAAAAAAAGATACATTGTGGGATAAACAGCTTCTTATAAGGTAAAACTGAATGGCCAAAATAGATTAATAAGGAGACACAATGGAGAGAAAAAAAGAAATGAGTCAGTGGCAATATAAGAAAAAGGTAAAAGTGAACAGAGGACAGAAAGGCAGGAAAGAAAAAAAATGTAAATGAGTGAGACAAAAAAGCCAAAAGACGAAAAAGAAAAAGAGAACAAGAGGGGGAAAGAAGTAATATTTTCGTTGATAAAAATGCACAAAAGGGAAGATGAACTTTGTTCTTTTTCTCTTTCTACTCTCCTCTCTTTTTCTGCTTTTCGCCTCGCAGCACGCCAGCCTAAGCTGAGAGCTGTAATGTCATTAAATTGCAAATGCTTTTTCATTTCCGACACACACTGTTTACTTATCTGGCAAAAACATATGTTGGAAGGAATCCGTTAAATTCTGCCCATTGCCTTGGGTAAAAGTGCAATGGAAACGGCCTCACCGAGCGTCCTCTTTCTTCTTCTTTAGCACTCCCCTTATCTACAAGACGGCTTCGCAGAAAACTGGCTAGTTCAATGAAAAATGAAGATACAGCGGGAGATTAGGGAAGAACACTGAGCACAAAATTCCTGGAGAGAGGGTCACTCCATTGCAAATGATTTCACTCCTCTAGATCTGCATAAATTACTATTTTTAAGGCATCTCCAAAGTCTGTATATTTTTCTCACTCTGTCAAACATTTAATTTCACGCCCCGTGTTCTGAATATGCTAAAATGCATATCTCTGATGCACCTTTAAGCCAGAAAAACGAATGCAAAATTGAAGATAAAATGATGTGATTTGCACTACAAGCCTATTACTTGAGGTATTTACATATAGTTTACCTCTGCAGTTCTGAGGATGATTTATTAAAAAAAATCTGGATTAAGCTCATATAAATATGTATAAATCTTTGTTTAGAAAATAGATTTTGCAGCTGTTGTGTCAAAAAAGTTCTTTAAGATTCTGTGAAGAATTTTCCTTTTAGCACGCTTTAAGAGGGGAAAAAAGGGGGACAGAATTTGACATTCTGCTTGGCGGGGAGAAAAAAGCCTATTCCACCATTCGGCAGTTATAAAGATTCCTTTTATTGCCCTTCTTTGCCCAAAGCAGCTGGTTCCTCCTTGCTCTTTTATTATACTCATTTCATTTTCTTCCCCCCCACTCCCTGCTTTTTGCTTGGGACCAAATAATAGTGTCCTGGATTACAAAGCTCAAATTAAATATCAGTGTTTAATGACTGAAACAATCGGGAGTTTCTGAGATGTGCCCCCAGTTCCTCCTCTCCGTTTTCCAAACAGACTGCTTTCTGCTGCTTCCCACACACAGCCTCTGCACTGACACCAAGCCTTGGGACTGCTGAAGGAGCCGACTTCTAGCTACTGATTTGAAAATGATTATTAACGTAGGGCAAGCAAGATACCTGATCCGCTGGAGAAGCAATTCTAAAAACACTGGAGTTCTGTTTAAACAATCTCCACATATGCATTTCAACCCGTCTCATTTTTTTTTTTTAATCTACACTTTTTCCCCCTTTGTCTGAAAAAAAAAAAAAAAAAAAAAAAAAAAAAGCTTCATTTAGTCCGGCCTCTCACATCCTCCCTGATCCCCATCCCTCTGTAATTATTATGGGGGAATTACTCTTTGCTATTTTCTTGTTAGGCTTTGGGTTTAGGAGAATTTAGATAACAAAGTTGGCTAATTCAGGACTGAACACACGTTGGACTCTGCAAATATACCGCCCGCTACATGATAAGGGCAGGGCCCAGCTTCTGGGCTGCACCTGCCGTGATGCTGTGGGAACAGCTGCTTCTGGAAGCAGGTAGTGGGAACAGCTATTACTTCAAAGCCCACATTAATCCTTTCGCAATTAAAACAAGAAAGGGATGTTTACAGGCATTTGATCGCTTTAGGTGGAGATATGAGTTTGCTTACAAAGATTGAATTCCAGTTCTGGTGTGCTGTGCCTACTTAAAGTTGACTAATGACGATTTAAAATAATGAAACTGCAGTCATTTCCAAAAGTTAAGTCATTCTTTTTGCACAAAACGGCTTAACGATCCCCCCTAGTGGTCTGATTCTTGTGACTATGATTTGTGAATACTCTCCTTTCCAAAACTGCCCTCTTGGTTTGTTTATAAGTTCATAGCAAAGAAATTGCAGATCAAACCAAAGTCAGATCATTTAGAATTGAACTAAGCTTCCACTAAATTCCTCCTTTTTGCTCCTAGACAGTGGTTATTGCTCTTAGAGCAATCAGACTAAAGCTTCCCACAGAGCCAGCTTTATATCTTGAGGGTTTTCTTAAAACTAATGAATAAACTCAGGTTTCCCACGTTCACACTTTCATCGCTGGCAGCAGTGAAGAGCGGGCTGTAACGCACTCTATCATTTCAATATTGCTGGTGGTAGATTGGAGTTTCTGAAGGGAAAATGAGTAAATCATAGAAATGGTCTATGTCTTGTTAAGGTTTGGCCCAAACTGGATTATTTCAATCCTTTAGGATAGAATTATCTTTAAATGATTGAAAAACCCTATATGTTTTTCAAGTGTAACCTCCATGAAAATACCTGGTCGTCGTTGCTGCGCCAGTGTTTAATCCTTTTTCTTTGCTCTGCATACAAAGGGCGGGCCACCCACTTCCTTCAGTGTTTACAGCTGAGATGAACTCGCTTCTGCTTCCTTCAAGGCCCCTGTGGACACCCAAGGGAGGCTGTAACTGAGCTGAAGTCACCTGAATATTTTAAGCTAAGAATATGGAGACAGGGAGAGATTTCCAAACCCAAAGGCTAATTTCCTTTCCTCTGACCATGTTCCAGTCACATTCCTCTTCTGGAGTATGTATATTTGGCATCTAGCACTTCCATTCATCATGGAAGAGGCTATACAGTTTTCCCCCTTAACAGCTCACATGGAAACAGTATCAAGATTTCTTACATTACTGGAATATTAGAGAAGAATATTAGATATGTACTAAATGTGCCTCTACAAAAAATAGTGCAAAATAATCCTAAAACCCTAAATCCTGACCCGCAAGAAGCTTAGGATGTTAGGGAAAAGTAACATCAAAATGAATCCACTGCCAACCTCTGCACTTCAGCCTTGAAAACTTGCAGACCTTTCAGTCCTGTTTTCTTCCACATATTTAGACTATTTCCTTCAAAATCACTTGGACATGACTTCATTTCCTTCCTTTCAGTTTCTGCAGTCTCCATCCTGGTCCACAAAATCATCATTTTTTGCTACAAATATCTCTAGGAGCCCTAGTACCTACTTTTATTTATGTATTAATTAATCTTAAATCCAGGGCAAGAAATTTTTCCCTAACCATGCAACTTTTCCTCTTGAAATCTGCTCTAGTTCCCAATTACATAATCATGAAACTTTATCTCCTTAGCTTTTAGGACCCATAAAATGACCAGCCTTTTCAATCAATCTGTTAGTAATGTAATTGTCATTTCCTCTATCTGCTAGCTTTCCTTTCCCACCCTAGTTAAACTTGTTTGTACTTCCTTGAACCACCACTTAGGATTTTGTACATACTCAGACCTCTCCTGCATAGGCAGATCAACCCTGAAGCTAACAAATCTTAAGCTTCAGGGCCTTGCTTGCTCTGGCTAAGACCTTATGCCTAACTTTGTATTGTTTTCTTAAAGAGGACCCTCATATAAATTGTATAAGCTTCACTTCCCACAAAATCAAGATCTACTCCAGCCTTTCTCCTTTATTATTTCACTTAGCTGTGGACATCTACCCAGTTCAGAATGTTCTTGGGATATACACACATGCCTGTTCATTCTCTCTCTCTCTCTCTCTCAGAACTATGTATTGCACTTGTGTGTGTGTTATCAGTTTTAGAAGCCTGAGGGTTTTCCTCCCTCCAATTGTGCTATCTTTCCCATTAGATGATATCATAAGCCATTCTAAAATAGGGACTATTTCTTATTTATATTCTGTAAGAGTACTGAGTATAAGAATATAAGAGCATTGGTTTAATATTTTAACATATTGAACAAACATCTTTACCAACTGCTTCTTGAGGAAGCTTGAAAATTGTTTACTTATAAGTGTCTATATTAAAAATTATTAGAGGCTAAACCTATAATTTCACAATAGCAAGATCATTCAAATAGAAATCAAAACAAACATTCATAGAACATGTTCATTGCTGTATCTTTAACCCTAGCATGGGCGGGTAATAAATACTTTTTGAGGCCACATGCAGTGATTCATGCCTGTTATTCCAGCATTTTGGGAGGCCAAGGTGGGAAGATTGCTTGAGCCCAGGAGTTTGAGACATGCCTGGCCAACAAGGTGAAATCCCATCTCCACTAAAAAAAATACAAAAATTAGCAGGGCATGGTGGCAGATGCCTATAATCCCAGCTACCTGGGAGGCTGAGGCAGGAGAATCGCTTGAACCTGGGAGGCAGAGGTTACAGCGAGCCCAGATCACGCCACTGCACTCCAGCCTGGGCTGGAGTGAGACTTCTTGAAAGACAACAAACCAACCAACCAAACAAACTTTTTGAATAAATTATACATAAATCAGGACTTGGAGTGAGAACAGAGAGACTTTTTCATTGGTTTATGTAACTGAAAGCCGGGGGCTTTCACTGGCTCCTGGCACAGCTGAATCCAGAAATCAGTCTCTTCGCCCATTTGGTGCTTCTTTCTTCTGCATTGAATTCACTCTTAGGCAGGTCTGTTTTATGCAGTTGCATGATGAGCTTCAGCACCTCTAAGCATACATCCTATTGGTTCAGAAGCCACAGAATAAAAAATCAAAATGAAACTTTCCCAAAATTTCCAACAAAAGTTGCAAAATTGAGTCTCATTGGGCAGACCTTAGGCACAACCTAAGTCATGTGTCCCTGCTGACCTGTGCTTAGAATAGACATGCACCTTTGGGGATGGGGAGGGGAGTGAACCCCATCGAGACTATGGATTGAGAGAGTGGTTAGAGGTGATTCTCTAAAGGGAAATTGAGGTGCTGTTACCAAAAGAAGAGAACAGATGCTGGGTAGGCAAAAATGACCATACCTGCCTCCTGGCCCTCATGTAGTTTTTGATCTAGTTGGAGAGGAAAAGACAAACACCTGAAAAACTAAATAACAATATAAATAGGTAGGTAATAGCTATGTAAGTACTATTGCACAGCAAACAAATGATGTACTTACGTGTGAGTAGGAATGAGATCATCCTGAAGAAGTCCTTAAAAACGAATTCTAAAAGGCACCTATATAAAGTATCTTTGTCATTCTAGGCCACTTCCATTTCTTTACAGAAAAATATGACAAATACTTACAAAGCAACAAAAAATCTATAAATTGAAGGTTGGGGTAAAATTTGGTAGAACCACTGTAGAAAATAGTTGGGGATTATCTTGTAAGGTTGAATATATGTGTCCTCTGTGACCCAGTGGTCCCACCCTTCAGTGTATGTCTTAGAGAATTGCTTTCATAAGTGTACAAGAATATCCAACATCTTTACCATCAGCACCGAACATAGTCACAAGCCAGAGACTGCGCCAGACATGCACAGCTGTGTCTTCAGCTACTGTGTTCCATGCATTGGCAACAGGATATATAGCATCCTTCACACTAAACTCCTTTTGAAAATCTTCCACACCCACTTCTTTTCACTGCTCCTGGCTTGCTATTCAATAAAGTGTTTTTATATTTACTCCTCATTCACCTAAGCATACCCTGGTTTCATGGCTGAATTAATGAAGTCACATATGGGGGAAAGTACATGGCATAGACATTATTTCTGAGAATTTCAGTTGGAGAATGAGATTATTTGTCAAGGAACAACAAAATCTTGCAGTCATCACCCAGTCCACCCTCCCTGCAGTGAGCACAAGCTACTGGTAAAAAATGTTTGTGAAATGAACAAACAAACAAACAAAAAATGTCCCTGGTGACTCATATCTTTCTGTAATCATACTAGTGGACTGGTAAGAAATTCACTCCTTGAAAACAGCAAGGATGCAAGGATTTTACTATCACAGCAAGTTTACATTTATGCTGTGATATGCATGCCTGCTGCATTAACACATCCCAGCACATTTGTTCTGTCCTTGGCCTTCTTAATCCTGTAAGGGCTGTCTCATCAACTGTAGTCAGTCTCTTTCTGGGGCAATAAAATTGAAACAGTGATGTTTCATCAGCATTATAGACTTGTTCAGCATCAGGTTTTCATCAGTGATGACCCTGGCAAACCCAACAATGAATTTCTTATTTTTATTTATTATTATTTATTATTTTTTATTTATTTCTCACTCTGTCATCCAGGCTGGAGTACATTGGCATGAATACAGCTCGCTGCAGCCTCAGCCCTCTGGGCTCAAGTGATCCTCCCAACACAGCCTTCCAGTTAGCTAGAAGATGGGTGCATGCCACCATGCCCAGCTGATTTTTTAAAATTAATTTTTATAGAGACAGGTTCTTGCCATGTTGCCTAGGCTGGTCTCGAACTCCTAGGCTCAAGCAATCTTCCCACCTTGGCCTCCCAAAGTTCTGGAATTACAGGCCCCCCAACGTTCTGGAATCTGGAGCCACAATACCCAGCCCATGCATCAATGAATATATTTGCTACTTCATCAGCAGCAGATGATTTATCACCAGAAATATTTAAACATTTAATGCTATGTCTTTTCTTAAGTACTTGCAACCAGCCTGTTGAATATTCACAAATCCCTTCAATTTTCCGTTCATCATGATAGATGTTTGCTTGTTTCATGATCAGCATACCAATAAGTGGCATGTGTCTACCATCATGCAGACAGATCCACACTTTCAATACACCATCAAGATCTTCATTTTTAGTTTTATGCAGCATTTCTTGATTTTTCAATTTCTGTTCATCACTTTCAACATAGAACTTTCAACAGTTCATCCTTCTGTATCTTCAGGTCCTATATGGTAGTCACTCCAATATCATACTCTCCTGTAAGATGCTTCTCACTTACACAGCTGTCTAGTTTCTCCAACATCTTGACAGTCTGTGCTACAGATAAATATAAATGCATTTTCTTATCACTGTTACCCAGAGGGACATCTGCAGGCCTTTTTTTTTTTTTTTTTTTTTTTTTTTAGCACTTTCAACAATATCTTCACACTGTAGAGCAGAGAATAAGTTAAAAAACAGGCCGGGCATGGTGGCTCACACCTGTAATCCCAGCACTTTGGGAGGCCAAGGAGGGCAGATCACCTGAGGTAAGGAGTTCAAGACCAGCCTGATTAACATGGAGAATCCCATCTCTACTAAAAATAAAAAATCAGCTGGGCATCGTAGTACATGCCACTAATCTCAGCTACTCAGGAGGCTGAGGCAGGAGAGTCACTTGAACCTAGGAGGCAGAGGTTGCAGTGAGCTGAGATTGCACCACTGCACTCCAGCCTGGGCAACAAGAATGAAACTCTGCCTTGAAAAAAATAAAATAAAATAAAATAAAATAAAACAAAACAAAACAAAACAAAAACAGAGTAAGTGGTGCCCATAGGTCTTGGCCCTTCGTGGGGCATCATGGGGAACCTGCCAGTGGAGCATCCACCTGCACATATACCATTTTATTACCCTTTGTGGATGTGTTTGCATGGGGGAATTTCAGTGTGTGTTAAAAATGTACATCGCAGCTGAAAGAGGGTGGGAGGGTCTTTTTCCCTTAGGGACACTGAAGAAATTCTATGTGTGGCCTTTGTTTTGACTGCAACCTGTCACATGAGGTCCAGTGTGGAATTTTTTTACTTGTGGTGTCACATTGGCACACAAAAAGTTTTGGATTTTGGAGCATTTGGGATTTTGGGTTTTTGGATTAGGGATGCTCAACTTGTAGTATATTCACACAATAAAATACTATACAGTGGTGAAAAATGAAAGAACTACAGAGACACACAACAAAATGTATCTTGAAAATCTGACTGAAGAAGTCACATCCAGTATAACACCATTTTTACAAAGCTCAAAACCATGAAAAATGAAACAATATGTTGTGTAGGGGTATTATTGTCTCTATATAAAGTATTATACAATAAAAGGTTTCAAGTGCCTTCAGTCATAGCTTCAGGAGTCAAAAAAAGTAAAAAGAAAAAAGAAAAAAATCCATAAACTCTTATATTTGTGCTTCCTGAAAAATCTGTTTATGGATTATTTTCTTTGAAAGGAAAAAATCCTCTCAGTTTCTGTTAGCCATTTAATATATTTTTTTATAAAATGATTGCAGAGAATTTTTAATCTATAATAGTAGACAAAGTAGAACAGCAAAGCCCCAAGTATTTATCAACTAGCTCTAGCAGATATTAACCCTTGGTAGTTCTTCCCCATCTACACCTCTATCAACTATCCCTACTCTGTGTATTAAGTTGAAGCAAATATCCATGCATCATCATTTCATAATGGCATTCATCCATACATATTTCATTATGTAGCTCCAAAAGTGACACTCTTAAGAAACCCACAATATCATTCTTACACTTTTTAAAAGCCACAATTCCTGGCTGGGCGCGGTCGCTCACGCCTGTTATCCCAGCACTTTCTCAGGCTGAGGAGAGCGGATCACCTGAGGTTGGGAGTTCGAGATCAGCCTGGCCAACATGGTAAAACCCATTCTCTACTAAAAATACAAAAGTTAGCCAGGTGTGACGGCACTCGCCTGTAGTCCCAGCTACTCATGAGGCCGAAGCAGGAGAATCACTTGAATCTGGGAGGTGGAGGTTTCAGTGAGCCAAGATCGAACTGCTGTACTTCAGCCTGGGCGATAGAGTAAGAGTCTGTCTAAAAACAAACAAACAAAAAAAGCCACAATTCCTTAACATCAGAAAATACCTAGAATTCAAATTTCCAATTATCTCTTTTATGTCAAAAAGTTGTTTTGGTAGGGTTTTTTGTTTTTTGTTTTTTTTGTTTGTTTTTGTTTTTGAGACAGGGTCTCACTCTGTCGCCCAGGCTGGAGTGCAGTAGCACAGTCTTGGCTCATTGGGCTACCTCCGCCTCCCGGGTTCAAGCGATTCTCCTGCCTCAGCCTCTGGAGTACCTGGGACTACAAGCATGCCCCACCACGTCTGGCTAATTTCTGTATTTTTAGCAGAGACAGGATTTCACCACGTTGGCCAGGCTGGTCTCAAACTCCTGACCTCAAGTGAGGTCAAAGTGCTGGGATTACAGGCGTGAGCCACCGCATCCAGGTGTTTTGGTAGTTTTTTAAAAGCAAGATTCAAATAAGGGACACTTTTTCTTTTCTTTCTCCTTTTTTTTTTTTTTTTTTTTTGGTCTAGTTTATATGTCTGTTGAGTCTTTATTGTTTTATTTTGTTTTTCTGTAGTCATCTTCCATTTCTTTTTTCTTTGCAATTTTTTAAAATTGAACAATCTACGTTGTTTTGTCCTGTAGAGTTTCTCTTCTTCTGCATTTTGTTGATCGCATCTTGTGATAAGTCTATCCTGTTCCTTTGTCTTCTGTTTTTCTAGGAAATTGAACATTGGATCTGGAGACTTGATCAAGTTCAGGCTGTATTCTTTGACAAGTCCACTTTGTTGGGTGGTTGTATCCTTGTATCAAAAAGCACGTGATCTTTGGTTATTTTTGTGATGTTAGCAGGCATTGATGCTCAATGCACAGATCCATTCATTATTTGGAGTTGCAAAACAGGAATAGTTTCTTGTCCCATCCCTTCTTTATTTATTAGCAGAAATACTTGTATAAAGAGTAAGGTCTGCTCATTAACTAGTACAGTTTATACAGGGAAGACATGGTGGTAAACGTTTGATTTTTTTTCACTTTATCAATCTTCAAAATTATGATTTGGTTTCCTTCAGTGATGATCATTTTTTGGTATTATTATGAACTAATGTATGTAATCATGTTTGATGCATTTCAATTCATTGCAGTTACAATTCTTGTCCTTCATTCCTTCTTTTTCTGTATTATTGTTTATCCAGTGGAAGCAGTTACTATTTTTACTGATGCTGAAGCTCTCGCATCTTTGGTTATTGGGAGCCTTTTCAAACTGACCCCTAAGTCCATTAGACAAGATCCCAGTAATCTTTGATTATGTCCTTTCTTTCTGGTTTGACAAGATTTTCTGGCATCATCTTAAAATTTCCTGCCCCAAACCTGTGATACACACAGTTGGCATCTTGGGTGCTAGAGGTGCTCACTGTTACTAGGCTCACCATTGTTTCTTGGTTTTTGCAGTGGACGGCACTAGGAAAGTATACATATTAAAAATACACTACATGTAGAGTTCATAGCAATACTTCTATTTTAAATTCAGAGCTACAGGGTTTTACTCAGTCTTGGCTGTCTTTTATTGGTAAGTTTATTTTTCCTTGTTAAGAATGGTCATTCTCGCCGGGCATGGTGGCTCACACCTGTAATCCCAGCACTTTGGGAGGCCAAGACGGGCTGATCACAAGGTTGGCAGATCGAGACCACCCTGGCTAACATAGTGAAACCCTGTCTCTACTAAAAATACAAAAATTAGCCGGGCGTGGTGGCGGGTGCCTGTAGTCACGGCTACTCAGGAGGCTGAGGCAGGAGAATTGTGTGAACCCGGGAGGCGGAGCTTGCAGTGAGCTGAGATCGCGCCACCGCACTCCAGTCTCAAAAAAAAAAAAGAATGGTGGTTCTCAAAACATTTAATATTTAGTTTAAAAACTTGCTTTAGTAGTTGATCATTTTTACTAATTAATAAATTTAATTGGCAATGTTTCATTTTTTCTCACAGTTCTAATTAAACTCACTCAAAGAAAAGTATCATAAATATAGGATTATTTTCCTAAAGAAAATTTTAAATTATAATATTTTATATCTAACTAGTTCAAAACATTTTATGTCTTTTCTAGTAGTGTTAGTAATCTGTAATGTTGGTTAAGTTAGTATTTTCCAGTTTGGGGTCTGAAAGTCCAAAAAATGATTTTTGACTTTTGAATAGTCAAATAGTCATCCAGCTTGCTTTGTTTAAACACCCCATGTTTTGTTCATGTAAAACATGTGATACTAAATCAGAAAAGTTATCTAGTCTTGCATTTTAAAAAGTGTCTTGTAAGAGAGCTTAGTGATGGCTTACAATGGCATCATCATGTGAAAAGATAGGCCCAAACATTCAGTTGCTTCCCGTAAGACAAAGATATTATCAACCCTAACTAGCAGGCTAGTGGGGAGTTAGGATTAAATACCAATCTAGGATTAAATGCTTGAAGGGTGCTTCCCAAGTAGGCTCTTCTCACTTCTCTCTTCATAAGAAATATAGAAATTGAACAACTCGTCCAAAGTCACACCATTACTTAATAGAACTGGAGAGATCCTCGACTATAAAAGGCCAGTGTCCATGAGTGTTCTCTCCACCAAGACAAACTGTTGTGACTTTAAAGTATGTGAACTATACTCTTGCCTAGATCTCTACATACTTATCCTTTATCTTATTTGTGTACATATGTATATACATATCTACATGTGTGTATGTGCATAAACATATATATACATATATACATATGCACACACATATATAAAAAACATGGGGGATGAGTATGTAGAAGGCTAAGCATGTATATTACTCACAGGTATAACCAATACATAAACATGGCTGACACAGCTTTTTCAGATGAGTTCTATATATTTACTATAGGTTTTAACAACTTGTCTTTGAAGTACATGCTTAATTTGGATCATAAATCCAAGGACTGAGTTTACTTTCCAGTCTTGACCTTGTTTAATTCTCAGCTTGTGCTCAAGAAATATTAAATTGTGGCCATACCATACCGTGCCACCCTGAATGCATCCATGATCAGACAACATTGTCTGGGAATACCAGGTGCTGTAGATTAAAAAAAAAAAAAAAAAAAAATGTGGCCATGGCCGGGTGTGGTGGCTCATGCCTGTAATCCCAGCACTTTGGGAGGCCGAGACAGGTGGATCACTTGAGGTCAGGAGTTCGAGACCAGCCTGGCCAACATAGTGAAACCCTATCTCTACTAAAAATACAAAAATTAGCCGGGCATGGTGGCACATGCCTGTAATCCCAGCTACTCAGAAGGCTGAGGCAGAAGAATCGCTTGAACCCGGGAGGCGGAGGTTGCAGTGAGCCGAGATTGTGCCACTGCACTCCAGCCTGGGCAACAGAGTGAGACCCTGTCTCAAAAAAAAAAATAAATAAAATAAATAAATAAAATAAAATAAAAAGTAGCCAAAATGCTACAAGAAACAAAGTGAACATTTCAAAATCAAAAGTCATATCAAGGGAAAAATTCAATAGGTCATTTATGGAAAAGTAAGCCAATAGTCATTCTGATCTCAGCTTTTCCAAGCAAAATAGATTGTAAGAAAAAGAACAATGTTCCAAGTAGGACATTGTTAAACATCCTACAGCAAATGTTCTGATTTCTATAATCTGTACTTACATAGCTGTCTAATAGAGCAAAATCTGGCCCTTGTACTATATATTCCTGAGGCAAGGTGGGCAACTCAATTCTAGCATTTCAGCCATTAACTTTAAATTTCTTACAACTCTAATATCTACTGGATGTACTTGTTGGCAAACCTGTTAGCTTTTCAAATATATTACACATCATACCTAGTAACTATGAGGACTCATTTGTCACAATCTGGCTAAAGAAACTGGTGCTAAATTTTGTGTTTCTGGGTAGAAGAAAGGAAAGTGAGCTAAAGTGTACACTTCCAACACCATTCCACAAATGTGGAAGCCAACGGGTGAATACTAAAGAAAATGAAATGAGACATATCTGAAAAGTAGCTGCTGTACTTATGAGCTAATCGCACCTCAAAGCATAACATTGTTTTTAAAAAAAATAACAGAAGCAATAAAATCCTATTATGGATTAATCTTGTGCCAAATTTTGTTTTTTAATCAAATCTATTTTGAGCTAAAGAAAATACAAAAATGCAAATGAGGGCCCTGATCCTCCAGATCTTGTGAACATGTAAGGGCTGATACACTTCAAAGATTTTTTTTTTTTTAAACTCATAAATTTAAATCATTATACCACACAGCAAAACATACTTATTTGTAAACCTTTTAATTTTGTATTCCAGGTAAAGTTTCAGCCTAATAGAGGTCTTTAGGAGAGAGAGTTTTAAAAATCCTAAAATTAGATGTTTGCTCAATACATACTGATTTAATTTCTCAACAATGTCCTATGCTCCTAGAATGTGAGTGAGAATTCAGTTGTTTCACAAGGCAAGCAAAGCTAAATGACAACAGCAAAACCACGTTTGAAAAGAGTCGGTGCCATCAAATATGCAGCCCCATCCTCTTCAGATACACACACCACTTGAACACAAAGGGTGAGCAAGTTCATGGACTGGTTGTTTGTGCAATATTCCCCTGTGTGCTTTCTCCATCTGGGATGAAATATTCATTAGTAGACCTAAACAAACTCTTCAGAACATTTTTATCTCAAAGTGAGAAAATGCTATTCAAACAGGCTGCTAATGAAGCCATCCACCATCTTGTTTGATGTTGTTCTTGTAGTTAAAGAGTGTCTCAAAGGCTTCAGGCAGTGCCGCCTCTCATTTGGCAACTGTTTTAACCTTTATAGGGCAATTGTGTAGCTTGAACACAGGCTTTTCCTATAAAATGCCAACCCATGTGCTGTAAATGTAAATATGGCAATATTCACCAGCATCAACTGTGTAGTATCAGGCATCACATAAACTATATTTTACTGCATGAGATTACACTCTGTAGAAGTACACAATAACATATCATTATAAAGACACTTTTTCTTCAAATTCAAAGCATAAGAAAGAATGTGTTTTAGTTTCTGTCCTGAAGCCAGAGAATCCGTTAGTATTGGGGAATAAATGTATACTGTTGGTAAAATATGTAAAAGAAGCATTTTGTATATATAGCTTTCACAAGAATATCTCATACTACCTATAGGCAAATATATAATGTGAAATAATTTTATATTATTTCAAGATGTGTGTGTATATGTGTGTCATAGACATGAAACTATAAGTCAAGTAAAAACATATAAGATGAAATGTTTACATTAAGATTGTAATGATGCAAAGACGTTTTAAGATGCTCTTGTCATCCATGCAATTACTACTTTTGTTCCATTGGGTGACTACGGTGATCAGGAAGATTTTGTAGGATTTGAGCTGACACAAAATGTATGCCAGAGCCCATAGGTACTATGTAGAAAGTCACCAAATACCCAAATACAGTATTCTGTGCCACATGACACAGATAGTTCAAACAATATTCATTTGAAGACAAAACTTAATATTTAACCCCAATGAAATTGCCCTTCTTCATGTACTTTCTGTTTTAATTCATGACACACTCTGTGGTAGGCAGAATTCTAAGAACCCCCCAGGGACCCACACTTTTGAGTATAAGCAGGACCATGGATGTGATGAAAGAGCCCTCCAGTGATACCCCACGTGGCAAAAGTGAAGGGATCCTGCAGATGTCATTCAAGTCAAGTCCCTCCCCGGCTGGCCTTGAGTTAATCAAAAGAATGCTAAGCCTGGGTGGGCCTGATGTAATCAGGTGAGCCCTTTAAAGAGGGCCTAGAAATAAATTAAACTCTACAAGTCAGAGAGATCCTCCTGCCACCCCTGAAGAAGTGAACTGCTATGCTGAGAGAGGACCTGTGAGAGGGCCACGTGGTAAGGAACTGGGAGCAGCCTCTGGATACTAAGAGTGGCTGTGGCTGACAGCCAGTAAGAGAACAGGGACTGGATTCTGCTATCAACCACACAGGCTTGGAAGAACATTATGGACTGCAGAAAAGAACACAGCCACTCAGACATCTTTGTTGAAGCTTTGTAAGACCCAGGGCAGAGGACGCAGCTCACCTGAGCCCAGGAGTTCGAGAGCAGCCTACACAACATAGTGAGACCTCATCTCCACAAAAAATTTTTTTAAATGAGGTGGGAAGCTCGTATGAGCCCGGGAGGTTGAAGCTGTAGTGAGTTGTGATTGTGCCACACCACTTTTACCTGGGTAACAGAGCGAGATCCTGCCTCAAAAATAAATAAGTAAATAAGAAATAAATAGGCCAGGCAGGGTGGCTTATGCCTGTAATCTCAGCACTTTCAGAGGCCGAGGCAGGCGGATGGCTTGAGCCCAGGAGTTCAAGACCAGCCTGGCCAACATGGTGAAACCCTGTCTTTACCAAAAACACAAAAATTAGCCAGGTATGGTGGCAGGCACCTAAAGTCCCAGCTACTCCAGAGGCTGAAGCACAAGAATCACTTGAACCCAGGAGGCAGAGGCTGCAGTGAGCCAAGACTGCAGCACTGCACTCCAGCCTGGGTGACAGAGCGAAACCCTATCTCAAAAATAAACACATAAATACATGAATAAAATTTGTATTCCTTAGTCTGTTATTCAAAAGGCTTTTTGATTGGTCACCTTGCTAGCCTCTTCTGGTACTCTCCAACTTGTACCTTGCCCTCTGGACTTACCAAACAACATGTATTTCCCCAAATAAGCTCATTCAAACCTTTGCTTTGCATGGGTCATTTAGTTTGCTTAGAATGTCCTTCTTTCCTTGGGCCTTCTGGTAAACTTCCTGGCTCATTCCTCAAGATTCCAATATCTTCACCTTGCCTTTCATCACCATGAAGCCCTCCCTGTCCACCATCAAAACCCTGCAGTTGCTTTCTCCAGTCTTTCCATTCAACTGTGTGCAGAACTCCTCTGGTACTTGCTCACTGTAATGCCTGTATCTGATTCCGTGCCTATCTGTTACCTGTAAGAGCTTCCTGAGGACAGAGCCTCCATCCCCTTTCTCATTCCTTTGTATCTTCACCTCTACTCTAACACACCCCTTGGGACATAGCAGGCAGTGAGTAAAACTTCACAAATGAAAGAAGATACAGTAGGAACTCAATAACATCATCACATGCTGTTTATGAAACTTCCACAAATGCTTGGCATTGTACAATGTGCTATGTAAAGTTTAAAAGGTACAATGAACTGAGATCATAAACTAATATTGCTGATAAAGATAAACCATGAAAACACTACAAGTAGGAAGGAAATTAAAACTAAAATTGACAGCAGAAATACTATTACATTTGTGCTATGAATAAATTAACTGCAAACTAAAAAAGTTAATTTGGGCATGAAATAGAAACCCAGAATTGAATAAGAAGTGAATTTCACTATAGAGGGGAAAGGCTACTATCATGGAATCCTGCGCTTTCTCTCCTTTGCTGTCCTATAAAACTCACCTAGCGCCTCCCACGCGCCAGATGGAGTGCCCGATAAAACAGGTCCACTCCAGCCTAGCGGAACTTTTAGTGAAGATGCATTTCTGTTATGGTACCTTCCCCTTTGATGAAAGAGGCTACTTGCCTTTACAAATATTTAAGAAACGATTTAGCATTGTTTATAAAAATGGAAAATCCACATGTTTAGGGATTCGTTAAATAAGTTATGTTCACACAGTGGAATAGTGTTCAGGAATTTTAACTGGTGCTAAAAATTAATATATCCTGAACATGATGAAATAATATTATAGAATTATCCATTTAATATGTACATGATATTTATATTATACTTAACCGTAAGGGGGAAAATCTGCAAGAATATACACAAATGTATTAACAGTGGTGTCTAGCTAGTAGGGATAGGTTTTTCTGTTTTTTGCTTATAATATTCTTTGCTTGATTATACTTTCTAATCTTCCCCTATTAAATTCCTCTAATTTTCCTATGTATTTAGTTTTACAATGGAGTATGAGAAAAAAGGAATTTTCAATTAAAACGAAAAAATACTTCTTTTTTCTTTTGAGACAGGGTCTCTGTCACCCAGAGTGGAGTACAATGGTATGATCATGGCTCATTGCAGCCTCGACCTCCTGGGCTCAGGTGATCCTCCCGCCTCAGTCTCCCAAACAGCTGGGACTAAATTTTTTAAATTTTTGTATACTTCATACTCGCCCAGGTAATTTTCATAGTTTTTGGTGAGATGGGATCTCACTATGTTGCTCAGGCTGGTCTCAGAAACTCCTGGGCTTAAGCAATCCTCCCACCTCAGCCTCTCAAAGTGCTGCAGGTAGTCATTAGGAAGTCATTTTTCCCATCAGCAAACTTATTTAGGCTAGTGGTCATCTTTCAACAAATATCTATTGAGTACCTATTATGTGTTAGTCTTCCTGCTAAGTTTTGAGAATAGACTAGTGATACAGTTCTTGCCCTCAAGGAGTTCAAAGTGTGGAGAAGAGGAAGAAGATGGAAAATTGAAGGGCAGTATGGCAAGGCGAGAACCACAGGAGCATAAGGGAAGGGTATCTAACCCACCTGGGAGCCAGGGGAGCCAGAGAGGCTTCCCAGAGGAGCTTGTACCTAAGTTGAGCCCTGAAGATCAAAAGCCAGGGGATTCTTATAAATCGTTTTCTTAAAAATTAACAAACAGCTTCCTTCTTTCAATAGCTGATGAGAGCCAAAATGGATGAGGATGTGTATTGACTTAGCGTTTTCCTTTCATGGAGTCCGTTAACTAATACTCTCAGATGTCCTGTGGTCCCCAACTCAGGGCTGAGAGAGGCTCTCAGTGGCCAGTTGTCCTTTCCTTTGCTTCCAGGCAGCACCACCAGCATTGGACGATGGCGACTGACTTTTGGCAGTGGGGAGCGTGCCCAATCGCTAAGTTCTTTCTAAAAGTCTAACCCAAATTGCTTTTACCGTAGTTTTGAATTATTGCATATAATTCTGTTATCTGTGAAATATAACAGAGCTATGTCCTCCACATCGTACACTTCCCCTTCATTTACTTAAAAAAAAAAAAAAAAAGAATCAAAGTCCTGCTCTGTTGCTCAGGCTGGAGTGCAGTGGGGTGATATCATAGCTCACAGCAGCTCTAACTCCTGGGCTCAAGTGATCCTCTCACCTCAGCCTCCTGAGTAGCTGGAACCCAGGCGCTTACCACCATGCCCAGATATATATATGATGTTGCTTACATGGATGTATACATCTATCAAAATTCACCAAATACACCAAAATGTATACTTAAGATACATGCATTTTACTCTATGTAAATTTTACCCAAAAATACTTCTTTTTTTTTTTTTTTTTTTTTTTTTTTGAGGTGGAGTCTTGCTCTGTCGCCGGGACTGGAGTGCAGTGGCCGGATCTCAGCTCACTGCAAGCTCCGCCTCCCGGGTTTACGCCATTCTCCTGCCTCAGCCTCCCGAGTAGCTGAGACTACAGGCACCCGCCACCTCGCCCAGCTAGTTTTTTTTGTATTTTTAGTAGAGACGGGGTTTCACCATGTTAGCCAGGATGGTCTCGATCTCCTGACCTCGTGATCCGCCCGTCTCGGCCTCCCAAAGTGCTGGGATTACAGGCTTGAGCCACCGCGCCCGGCCTCCAAAAATACTTCTTAAAGATAGCATTGTAATCACAGCTATGAAGGGGGCTGACAAATGAAGTTGTTCCACATAAGATGGGGGCTTAACTAACTACGCACAAGGCATAGAAGCAAAATTCACATTGGACTTAAAATCCAATGACTAAGCTATAGACTAGTGATACAGTATATCACTAGTGTATACTAGTACAGACTATACTAGTGTCCTTGTGTGTGTGTGTGTGTACATATATATATATTTGTAGAGAGGGTGTCTCACTATGTTGCCAGTCTGGTCTCGAACTCCTGGGCTCAAGCGATCCTCCCACCCCAGCCTTCCAAAGTGCTGGGATTATAGGTATGAGCCACCTAGCCCAGCCTCATTCAAATTTTTATTTTTAATAAGTCCCCTCAGCCTTTTCTTTAACCCTTGTAACTATCTGTCATTTTACATTTCCTCATAGGATCTACTTGACATTGTTTTAGCTAATTGTCTTCTACTCTCTTCAATAGTCCTCTCAAAATATTAAAATCCAATTTAATCTAACATTCCACTGAGTTTAGCCTAGCTAGACTAAGTAAAACAAAATAATAAATTTCCAGTTCTCCATGTAATGCTTCCATTTAACATATTCAGGTCTTATAGAGTAAAATCTACTCTATAACTTAGTCATTGGATTTTAAGTCCAATGTGAATTTTGCTTCTATGCCTTGTGCCTAGTTAGTTAAGCCCCCATCTTATGTGGAACAACTTTATTTGTTAGCTCCCTTCATAGCTGTGATTACAATGGCATCTTTAAAAAAATTTTTTAGGTAAAATTTACATAGAGTAAAATGCATGGATCTTAAGTGTACATTTTGGTGAATTTTGCTAAGTGTATACATCCATGTAACCAATATCCAATCAAAATAAGAATATTTCTAGCACCCCAGAAAGTTCTCTTGTGTCCCCTTCTAATCAGCTCTTACTCTTCTTATTTCTATCACCATAGATCAGTTTTGCCTGTTCTGGTCTTCGTTCTACTTCTATGTGACCACATATTCTTCAGCAAATGTTTATCCCTGGAGGCTTTAGATTCCTGGCCAGTAAAATGGGGGGATTATTTTAATAGAATCTCTAAGACTGCTTTTCAGATCTAAGATTTTTTTTCTTTTTTTTTTAAAGACAGAGTCTCACTCTGCCATCCAGGCTGGACTGCAGTGGTGTGATCTCAGCTCACTGCAACCTCCGCTGCCTGGGTTCAAGTGATTCTTCTGCCTCACCCTCCGGAGTAGCTGGGACTACAGGCGCACGCCACCACACCTGGCTAATTTTTGTATTTTTAGTAGAGACAGGGTTCCACCATATAGGCCAGGCTGGTCTTAAACTCCTGACCTCGTAATCTGCCCGCCTCGGCCGCCCAAAGTGCTGGGATTACAGGCAAGAGCCACTGCGCCCGGCCCAGATCTAAGATTTTAAGAATTGCCACTCTGCTCTGATCAAAATAGTCAAATGTTTAGGATAAAATGTTTCACATCCCCTTGCTGCACTCTAGCACTTAGGGAAGATGCTAGGGCTGTCAAAGTACTCTTCCATGTACATTTTTTAAAAAATCACTAGAAAAGAAAAAATAAAAGTAGGCCAGGCACGGTGGCTCACACCTGTAATCCCAGTACTTTGGGAGGCTGAAGCGGGTAGATCACCTGAGGTCAGGAGTTCGGGGCCAGCCTGACCAACATGGTGAAACGCTGTCTCTATTAAAAATACAAAATTAGCCAGGTGTAGTGGTGCACGCATATAATACCAGCTACTTGGGAGGCTGAGGCAGGAGAATCACTTGAACCTGGGAGGCGGAGGTTGCAGTGAGCTGAGATTTCACCATTGCACTCCAGCCTGGGCAACAAGAGTGAAACTCCATTTCTAAATAAATAAATAACTAGATATTCTTTGATTTTTAAATATTAAAGTTCTTGTACAATTTTTCTCATTACAAAGAGTAAAACATGATCTTTGTAGAGTACTTGGAAAACGAAGAAAAGGATAAATAAGAAAATCTAAATTCTACCACCCTGAGATAATCATCAAGATTTGGTTGTATTTTTTCAGTTCTTATATAATAGTATATAAAGTAGTGCAAAGTTAGAATTGCAGAATATTGGCATATAGGAAGTTTTCCTTTTTTAAACAACATTTACTTTATCATGACAATTTGTACATCAGTATTCTTTAAAAATGTCTTTGCAGGATGGATTGGAACAATTTAGGAAAAGAAAATGTTGGATCCCTACCTGACCCTTTACACAGTAGTTCTTGGGTCTGGTTGTACATCTCAAGTCACCTGCAGAAATTCAGAAATAATACAGTGACCACACCCACACTCAGAGATTCTTGATGAATTAGTCTGGGATGGAATCTAGGTAAGAATATTTTTTTCCTCATATGATTCTAATGCATAGCCTGGATGAGAACTATTGTTTTATATAAAAATAAATTCCAAGTAGATTAAAGACTGATTGTAACAATTGAAGCCACGGCATTAGCGTATACAGAGGCCAGTGAAGATGGAATCTCAGGTACTGAAGAAAACCAAACACGGGAACCCCAGAGGAAAATCCTCACACACTTGATTACATGAAAACTTTACATTTCTGTATGCCAAAGCAATTATATAAAACAACTGAAAAGCAAATCACAAAGCAGGAAAAATATTTTCCATATGCATTGCAGGCACAGTTCTTAGAAAGTGTAAAGAAAAAGATGAAGAGCTAACAGAAAAGGCCAAGCATAGGCAAATAACCCAGAAAAAAGTCATTATATATATGGAGATAAAAAGCATTTCCTTTTCAAATAAAAAATCATCTGCACTTCAGAATCTATTCCTCCCTTTCTGACTCCTCCACGACCACTCTCTCTGCCCTACCACTTAAAACCCAGGGGCTGTACAGCAGTGTTTACATTCCTGCCCAGAATCTCCTTAAAAAAAATCAAACTCAAAGCAGATATATTAAAACTAAAACATGAATATATAAAGAGGAAAGTCACACTGGACACATAAAGATCTCATAAAACCAGATGCAAAGGAATGTAGCATCATGTTATTACTGCCTGAGTCCAGCTCTGCACAGGTTCAACTTGCAATAAAAGGAAGTCTTTTCAATCTGCTCTAGTGACTTTACCCTTATTAGAATGCATACTCATTATTTTCTGATTACTCCTCTACATAAAACATATCATTTTGTACCTCGGTTTCCCACACCCCTAGTATGGTATTTATATTTTATCTCTAAAGATTGTAATAAATCACTTCAAACACAATAACCCATTTAAGAATGGATTTCAGAGGCAAAAAGGTGCACCTTTAGTGATGTGATTGCAATCATCAGACGATCCAATTCTCCTCAAGCATGTATTATACAGTGTGTACACAAATGATGCAGCAGTGTAGAAGAGGCTATTACAGGCTGAGTGAGTCAACTCAACTCAGTGTGTACTTCCTAGTTTCAGGATGTATCCATAGGAACCCTTTGAAATGTTTTGTTTTATTAATTTGGCTCCTTTCTAGTTTTCACTAGAGCCAACGCTTTCAAGATAATGCAGTTTAGACATGTCACAGCTGTTGAAATTCAGCATAAGCTTGAGCTGACAGTGGTGTATCATCAAGAATCAGAAAAACCAAAACAACATTATGATAAAGAGAAGAAGTATGAAAAATACGGAGGAGACAAAGGCAAGAAATATTGCCTTACCGACTTAAAGCAGAGCCCTTGAGGGAAACATCTGGTTTGGAGCAAACGGTGATTCCTTTTTTTTTTTTTGAGCCGGAGTCTCGCTCAGTCGCCCAGGCTGGAGTGCAGTGGCACAATCTTGGCTCACTGCAAGCTCCGCCTCCCGGGTTCACACCATTCTCCTGCCTCAGCCTCCTGAGTAGCTGGGACTACAGGTGCCCGCCACCACGCCTGGCTAATTTTTTCTATTTTTTAGTAGAGACAGGGTTTCACCGTGTTAGCCAGGATGGTCTCGATCTCCTGACCTTGTGATCCGCCCGCTTCTGCCTCCCAAGGTGCTGGGATTACACGCGTGAGCCACCGCGCCCGGTCTCCATGATTCTTTTAGCACACTGAAGAGTTCTCACTGTATAGAGTAAGGAGTGGCCAGATCTGAGAGAGGGGCTCCTGGAAGTTGAAGGACAGACAGGGAAATGTTGCTCTCTGGAAGGGAATTCATATTTTAAAAGGTGAAAGACCTATGACCTTGAAATCTAGGCAGAAGCCATCATCTGCAATTTTTGCTATGTGTTTAAAACCCAACCTTCCTCTGCCAGGATGTTTTCCATCTTGAATTCTCAGGTTAACTCTATGAACCACTCTACATTCTTTGAAGAACAATCAAAGATATAATTCACAGGGATTTAAAAGGATTGTTAGTTTGGAAATATTAAAATTTAACAACTATCAGGTATTACTTATTTCCACAAAAGCTGCTGTCTTTACAAAATGAAATAAAACATAGTCTACTAATTTGATGAGGAACATAAGTTAGAGCAATCTGTGGTGTATCCAGAAAGAAACCACTTTGCACTGAAACAATCCGTCTCTTACTTGCCCAGGCCCCCTGGCCACAAAAAAAAAAAAAAAGCCTTTACAAACTTTGACTTCTGAGTAAGTCTTAAAAACTAATCTTCTGAAAGATCTATAAGGCTCACAGGCTAGGCAAGAGATTTAAAAGTTTATTTTGTGTGGGAGTAAGTTGGAATGCAGTCATGTGTGAATTAGATAGAATCTTGAACATATCCCAAACACACCTACTTTCTGTTCTAACCACATATGTATGATTGTTTAAAACAAACATTTCATCTCATGGACATTTAAATATTATCTCCACGAATAGACAGATTAAGAAGAACATCAGGCTCACTGCAAATTTTACACACAACCTTCAGGTCTATAAACAATGAGCATTGCACTGAGTGGGAACAAGCACCATACATAATCTTTACAACAATCCCATGAGCTCCTAATATTATAACTCATCTCTCAGATTTGGCCACTTCTCACTCTATCTTGTAGGACATATTTCTGTACTAAAAGAGTCACTGTTTGCTCTGAACCAGATTACAAATGAGAAAATTGTTGAAAAATGGCAGAGCCAGGATTTGAATTCAGATCTGTCTTGCCACAAAGGCCACGCTCTTTTCCAGTATATCATAATACCATCTAATCGTGGAAGGTTTCAACATAATTTATACCTAACCAGCCATATTCTAAAGCACCTAGTGGCAATAAACCTGAAATATAAGTGATGTATAAAGCAAAAATGGAAACAGTACAACTGGTCAGGCGTGGTGGCTTATGCCTGTAATCCCAGCACTTTGGGAGGCTGAGGCGGGTGAATCACTTGAGGCCGGGAGTTTGAGACCAGCCTGGCCAACATGGTGAAACCCCATCTCTACTAAAATTACAAAAATTAGCAGGGCATGGTGGTGGGAGCCTATAATCCCACCTACTCGGGAGGCTGAAGCAGGAGAATTGCTTGAACCCAGGAGGCGGAGGTTGCAGTGAGCTGAGATTGTACCACTGCACTCCAGCCTGGGCAACAGAGCAAGACTCTTGTCTCAAAAACAAACAACAAAAAAATACAGCTGATTTTAAATAGACTTTTCAGAGCAAACAGATATGACTTGAGAGTGAATCTGAATGTTCTCATTCTTCATACTGCTAGAGTTTAAACCCTATTAAGTACCCAGACTTTTTTTTTTTTTAAACAGTCTTGCTCTGTCGCCCAGGCAGGAGTGCAGTGGCACGATCTCAGCTCACTGCAACCTCTGCCTCCTGGGTTCGAGTGATTTTCCTGCCTCAGCCTCCCAAGTAGCTAGAATTACAGATTACAGCCACCATTCCCGGCTAATTTTTGAAATTTTAGTAGAGACGGGTTTTCACCATGTTGGCCAGGTTGGTTTTGAACTCCTGACATCAAGTGATCCACCCACCTCGGCCTCCCAAAGTTCTGGGATTACAGGTGTGAGCCAGCGCATCCGGGCTTTTTAAAAAAAATCTCATCAATTTGGGATAAAACTTCCCAAAATGTATTGAATGATGGTTCTACATCAGGAAATCTATTACTACAGTTCACCATATTAATAGAACAAAAGAGAATAATTATGTCATCGTATTCTTGGATGATGAAAAGGCATTAAACATCCAACATTCATTTTTTATTTAAAAAACATGATACTGTAAAACTGACTTATTTGATGTACAATTCTTTGAATTTTAACACACACCTAGACTAAGAGAACCACTACACAGTCAAGACAAAGAGCAGTTTCATCATCTCCCTCCCTCCCTCACCTCCATCATTTTGAAGTCAAATTTGGTGTTACCCCTTTGTACTCATACCCTGCCCTCACCTGTAACTCCTGGCAACCACTGATCTTTTCCCCATTACTGTAGCTTTGTCTGTGTAAGAATGCCATCTAAGTTGAATCATACATGTAACTTTTTAAGACTAGCTTCTTTCATCCAACATAAGGCCTTTGATTCTCATACAAGTTGTGTGAATCAATAGTTTCCTTTCATTACTAACAGTATTCCTTTGTAGGGATACATCATACTTTATCAATTAAGGACATCTGGGTCATTAACAGTTTTTTTATAATTATGAATAGAGCTACTAAAACACTATGCACAGGTTTTTGTATGAGCCATTCATTTCTCTAGGGTTAATAACAAGGAGTGGAATTGCAGGGTCATATGGTAATTTAACTTTATAAGAAACTGCAAAACTGTTTTTCAGAATGGCTCTCCAATTTTGCATTCCCACAAGCAATGCAGCAGAGTTCTAGTTGCTACACATCCTTGCCAGGACTTGGTAATTTCAGTATTTTTGTTTTAGCTATTTTAATAGATGTGTAGTAGTATCTCTCCATCCTTTTAATTTGCATTTCCCTAATGAGTAATTATATTGAATATCTTCTCATGTTAATTTGCCAACTGTATATTCTGTTTGGTGAAATGTCTGTTCAAGATTTTGGCTCATTTTTTAATTGGGTTGTCTTCTCACTGTAGAGTTTTAAGAGTTCTTTACACATTCTTTACATGGAATCCTTTATTAAACTTTATCGTATTCACAAATATTCTCCCAAACTATTGCCTGTCTATTCATTCTCTTGACAGTGTCTTTTGCAGAATAAGTTTTTCATTTTGAAGTCAAATTTGCCATTTTTTATCTTCTGTGGATTATGTTTAAGGTGTCTAATTCTTTGCATAACCTCATCACAAAGACTTTCTCCTGTGTTCTAAAAGTTTTATAGTTTTATGTTTTACTTTTAGATTTATGATTCATTTTATGTTAATATTTGTATGAGGTGTGATATGGTTTGGCTGTGTCCCCACCCAAATCTCATCTTGAATTGTAGCTCCCATAATTCCCACATGTTGTGGGAGGGACCAGTGGGAGCTAACTGAATCATGGGGGTGGTTTCCCTTATACTGTCCTCCTGGTATTGAATAGGTCTCACAAGAGCTGATGGTTTTATAAGGGGAATCCCATTTCACTTGGCTCTCATTCTCTTGTCTGCTGACATGTAAGACATGCCTTTTGCGTTCCGCCATGATCGTGAAGCCTCCCCAGCTACATGGAATTGTAGGTCCATTAAATCTCTTTTTCACTGGCTGGACGCGGTGGCTCATGCCTGTAATCCCAGCACTTTGGGAGGCCGAGGTGGGCAGATCACGAGGTCAAGAGATCGAGACCAGTCTGGCCAACATGGTGAAACTCCATCTCTACTAAAAATACAAAAATTAGTTGGGCGTGGTGGCACATGCCTGTAGTCCCAGCTACTTGGGAGACTGAGGCAGGAGAATCACTTGAACCCAGGAGGCGGAGGTTGCAGTGAGCTGAGATCATGGCATTGCACTCCAGCCTGGACGACAGAGCAAGAATCCATCTCAAAACACAACACCCTCTTTTTCGTTATAAATTACCCAGTCTCGGGTATGTCTTTAAAACGGACTAATACAAGGTGAGAGAATTAGGTTGAGGCTCATTTATTTTGCATATGGATGTTCCATAGTTTCAACATCATTTGTTGCAAAAGCATCAAATGCATTCCTTTCTTCACAAACTTGCCTTTGCACCTTACGCTCCCACCTCTTCTATTTTTCTGGAATAGATTGCGTAGAATCAGTGTTATTTCTTTTAATGTTTGGTGGAATTTACCCATGAAACCATCTGTGACTAGAGATTTCTATTTCAAAAGTTACTTAAATAAGAGTTTAATTTAAGTTATAGGACTATTTGGGATATTTATTTCTTGAGTGGGTTTTGGTAGTTTGTGATGTTGGGAGAGGCAATCCATCATTCTTTTGCATCCCTGCATGTTCCTAATGGGTAGACCAAGAATAAAAGGCTCTAACTACTCTTTATCTAGGCCATGTCTCAAGGTTGTATATATAGTGAGCAGGATGAGGAAATGTTTCCACCTTGACAAAGAGCCAGTTATAAAGGTGATAAACTGTCTAGGTTCAGTGTCCCTTTGGTGCAACACAAATCCATTGAATGTGGAATATTCATGTAGTCCTGCCTGTATTGCCTCCATAAACTTCAGATTATATGATAACCAGTGTAAACCAACATGAAGCTCATGGTGCTTGCTGTAACAGTTTTAACTAGTTAGCTTGTAAGTATGGTAAAATCTCAGACCTTTTATAGTTCTTGCCATATAGTCTTCAGAGAATTGGTTATTTCATCTAAATTGCCATATTTATGCTAGTAGAGAATTTTTTTTGTAGTATTTTCTTACTGTTCTGTTAATGTCTGCAGTCTGGTATCTCCTTTTATTCCTGATATTAGTAATTTGTGTCTTTTTTCTTTTGTCAGTCTTGCTAGAGGCTTGTAAATTTTACTAATATTTTCAAAGAATGAGCTTTTGGTTTTGTTAATTTTTCTCTATGGCTTTTCTGTAATCAAATTCATTGATACCTGCTCTTTATTATTTCCTTGTTTCTGCTTGCTTTGGAGTTTTCATTTTTAAGTTGAAGGGGCAACAATTAGAGGTAAAAAAATGGAATAGAAAAGATAAAAATGATGATTGTTTGCAGATAATATGGTTGTTTACCTAGAAAACACAACAGAACCAACCAGAAATTTATTATAACTGTTAGAAGAATTCAGTTAGGTGACTGGGAACAAAATTAGAATACAGAAATCAACAGTTTTCATGCATAAAACAAAAGCCATATGCAACATATAATGAAAGAAAACACTAACATATTCATGAGTATCAAGAAATGTACAAGAGCTATATAAAGAAGTCTTTAAAAGGTGATTGAGAAACACATACTTCTGATTACTTAATAAATAAGTATATATACTATGTATTATACATGTATCAAATTATAAGTATTAAAAAATCAAAAAGGCATTTCATACTAGTTTCTTGGATCACTATGGGAAAACCCAGTTTCAGACAGTTGATATTGATAATACGCTTGGCTGAGGAGTCAATGGCATGCTACCACCTGTGGGTTCAACACTCAACATGTTAAGAAAGTCAAATTTCCCTAAATTGCTATGGAAATTTAATTCATTCCACTAAGAATACTAAACCGGACGTTTTTCTTTTAAAAATCAGAAAAATTGACTTCAAAGTTTATATAAAAAATGAGCAAGACTAATTGGAAAATTATAAAAAACAAAAACATTTAACAGAAAATTATCCCTACCAGAGAGTACAGCAATTTTAAGACTATAATACTTGAAACAGTGTGGTACCAGATCAACAGTTCATCACATAGCCTTAAAAGTCCAGAAATCAATTAGCAACAAATCAGTAAATAAAAGATGGATTATATAACATATGATATCGCAGTAAGTGAGCAACTATCTGAAAAAAATTAAGTTGGATCTCTAGTTCATATTTTAACAGCAAAATAAATTCCAGGTGGATGAAAAAACTTAAACATAAAAAATAAATCCATAAAACCACTAGATGAAAATACAAGGCATTTAAACATAATCTCAAAGAGCTAAGGCTTTTCTACCTGTGAAACAGGTAGAACACAGAAGAAAAAAAGTAAAAGACTGATAATTCCACCTGCATTAAGAAAATCTACAAGAAAAAGATACCATTAAAAAAGGAAAAAGAAAAATGACAAATTGAGAAACACAGTTTAAACTCATATCACAAATGACCAATTTCTGTTATAAAGAGTTTTAATAAATCAGTAAGAAAAAGACAACCAAACCAATAGAAAAGTGGGAAAAATATGTTAACAGATCATAGAACTGGAAAGAAAATGGTTTTAAAACATATAAATTAATAACAGAAATGCAAATTAAAACTATAATGAATAAAAGTTATTCATCAGATTGGTATCTAGTACAATCCATGGAAAACAAAAACATTTAACAGAAAATTACATTGTATTCTCTGGTTAAGGGATAATTTTCTGTTAAGTGTTTTTGTTTTGCATGGATAATCAGGATATTTGCAATGGCTTGTGACACGAACTGCCTAAAGTTAAGCCAAACTTCACAGGTTAAGGGCCCAGTCCTCCATATGACTGCCCTCACTTCAGAAACTAGCAACTTTGGGCATTCTCAGGGCCATCATTACTTCTGACCAACTGGCTGAAAGTTCAGGGGTTCCCACAATACCTTCAGGTTAGATAATTAAATAGAACAACTCACAGAACTCAGCAAAGTGCTATGCATACAATTATAGTTTATTATAGCAAAAGGATACAGATCAGAACAGCCAAAAGAAGACATATATAGAGCAAGGAGTAGGAGAATCCCAAATACAGTTTCTGTATTCTCGGGGACCTGTCACCCTCCCAGAACACACCAGAGTATTGCCGACTGGGAAAGTTCACTTGAGTGTCACTGACCAGAGCTTCTCTCGGGGTTTCATTACAGGCATGATTGATTGACTCAATCTCTATACAAAGCTGAACTCAATCTCTAACCCCTCTCTCCACCTCAGATGTTGGGCTAATATCATACAACTCTAAACTCCAATCCTCTAATCCGATGGTTGGTCTTCTGGTGTGGCCAGCCCCTATCTGAGTCATCTTGTTAGAATAACTATCAGAGAGCTTACTATGAATAACATAGATACTTCTATCACCTAGAAAATCCCAAGGATCTAGACCTAGAACCTGGAGTGGAGGCGGCATTTTGGGAGCAGGGGAGGAAGCCTTGGCAAATACTTGATTACAGTCTTAATTTCAGCCTTGTCTCTATTAGCAAAAGACTGGAAACCAGCAATGTGCAGTAACAGAACTGGTTCTCTGCAAAAATCAAAGTACATCCATATAATGGAGTTCTATGCAATCGGTGAAAAAAATGGGACAACTGTAGGTAGGACTACAGAATAAATTGCTGAATGTGCAAAATTCTGAATGGTATGCTGTAATTTGTGTTTCATATATGTTTATATGTGCATGGGGCCATTTCTAGAAAGATAACTGGTAACAGAGATTGGATCCAGGGAAGGGAAATGAATGAGAGAACTTCTTTTTCCCACCTTTTTCAACTTTCTGATTTTTGTACAATGTGTATATTACCTGTTTAACAAGAAGAAAACATTACAAGATTTTCGCATACTTCTTCGAGGCTACTGAACATAATTTATAACTTAATATCTTCTTGATTACGATCAGTCACTGTCATGAATATATTGAACAACAAATCTCTTAAGAGTCTACTGAGATACACAACACAGGGCTTGATTTCACTTACACTAAATGACCCCAGGCTGCTGCAATTTGAGTGTTATTGTCATTTCTAGTTTTCCTATCTTTTCCCAGCTGCTTCTGACTACTGTCAACATTCCCTCCTCTAGAAATTTCTCTTTTCAATTCGTGCTTCTAGTTGTGGTAGGCCAAGAAACCAGACACATGGTCCTATTACAGGACTACATAAAATAAAGAGAAACTGCCTCTGTGAGAACTTGAGAAATACTCTCATAATTGATGTTTTATAACAACTACTTGACTAGTCAAGATTTTTACACACTACCAAGTTCCATACAATTGAATAAAGAATAGGCAAGGCATTATTGAAGTCACTATAGGTGCTTCTATTATATAATTAATACTACACTGGTAAGCACAGATTTGGAACTTTTCAGCATTGCCTTCATTCATTCACTCAAAAATATTTTTGAGCATCTAGTATGTACCAGGGAGTGTCCTAGTATTAGGCGCATAGCAATGAACAATAGAGACAAACTCACTTAAAATTTATATTCTAATTTGAGAGATGACAAAGATAAACCAGCTAAGTACAAGAAACAAAAAAAGGTATAATATGATAGAACTAGGATGGGGGAATAGCATTAGATAGGATTGCATGTTTATCAGGGTCTGATCAGAAAAGAACCACTAGGATCTAATACACATACCTATCTTAATATTCAAAATAAGGGACTTATTATAAGGATTATAGGAGGCGGTTTCTTTTGTGTCTGGCAGTTGAAAAGGGAAGACAAGGGAAATGGGGTAAGCAAGGAACTTGCTAGGATTGAGTGGAACTTATGAGGATGGACGGGAAGCCATACAGGTCTCTCACTGCCTCCAATCCTCCAGTGTGAATGATGGAGTTGTCCAGCAGAAGCTGGCACCCTTCGTCAGAGTAAAGGGCACACCTGGCCCAGGAACCAGAGAAACTGAAGGAGGCGTTCCAGCAGGAACTGGAGTTCCTGTGGGCCTGGCTGTTGTCCCACAGGCCAAGATGAGCCAACAGATAAGCAATAATGTGGATAACCTGCAACACTGCCTTGTGCCTTGTCTGGTCCTTCCACTTATAAAAAGAATCCAGATCTGGCTGCTACTTTATTTCTGCCTTCTGTATCTTGTATCAAACATTTCTCATGGCCTACATTGTCCTGAAATTATGCATGGAAGAGAATTCTGCGGAACCTATCTCCAGGTTGACTAAACTGTACCATATAAATCCACCACAGATGATGTGAGTTCTCTAAAAGACATCTGAGCTGAGAACCTGAAGGATGAGGATTCAGCCATCCAACCATGCCAAGATTTGGAAGAGAATGTCCCCGGCAGAGAAGATGGCTAGTGCCAAGTATCTGAGGCTGTGATATAAGCTAGATCTTTTTTTGATGAAGGACAATGAGGTTGGGATATGCGTGTAAGAGTGGTACAAATTAAGAGATAACCAGATCATATGGGCCTTGCAGAACATAGTAATGAGCGAGGACTTCTTTTCCTATGTGCAATGAGAGGCACGTGGGGGGTTTTTGTCAGGGAAGTAGTAGTTTGATCTGATTTATACGATTTTTAAACTTTTTGAAATAATTTCAAACTTACAAAAAAGTTATAAGATTAGCACAAAGAATTTCTATATGCTCATCATCCAGATTATTTCCATTTTTAAGAGATTGTTTTGGCTACATTGTGGAGAATGGCCCTAGTGGGCAGGACCACTTCTTTCCTACCCCTCCAGGCTTCATGGCACTCCTATAGCACAACACATATGATGCCTCTGGAGCGGTGCAGAAGGCTGCCCAAGTGTGGAGGTCGTAGTATTACTTAGAGAGCTATTGCAAGAGATCAAGCTACGGTGCTTCTACCACACTACTTTCAGATCACAGAGGAAAACCAATCTCATTATTTTAGTCTCAATTCACAAATACACATTGGAATAAAAACCGGTATTACCTCTTCAGATCTGGCTACTTCTAACAATCATATCAATTCTCAAAACAAACAAAAAACAACTTCAATGATTTGATACCACAGAAGCTATTTAAGAAAATGTTTCACAGATAATTCCAGATTTCCAAATTCCAAAGAACGTGCAGTCTCCTAGAAGAAACATGCTGAAGGAGCCCATGTTCATGTTGATAGATAGGTTCTAGTCTCATTATTTTAGAGATGATCTCAGATTTGTGTATCTCCTATGCTCATCAGATGTGACTGACTTTACTGGAGATCATAAATAATTACCCTAAAGCAAGCTCTTCTGCCTAGATTAACTCTCCTGCTAGTAATACTGTCTAGCTAAAAGCCAGGTTCAAATACTGAAGTGTGCTGAGGTCTTAACAGATATTCAAGCTCATGTTCTGATTTTAGCACAATTCTAGTTTTAACATTCAAATCAACAGTGAAAATTATGGATAGCAATTCATTCTCACTAAAACACAGCTAATACGTGTTCCTTAAATCATGAAGGTAAAATGGAAAAACTAAATAGTTTGGTGACCTTTGAGAAATCATTTATTCTCCCTTATACTCAGTTAAATGGGAGTTTGGTTATTACAATAGAGATTAGTAATAATTAAGGTAAAATGCTTGGTAAAATGCATCACAGTAGGCACCCATCTTATTATACACACATCAATAAAAATAAACATCTATTTTTTAAGGGAAGAAAAGAAATGCTTCTTAATAAAGCTCTGCATGAACCATTTATCTTCTTTCAAAAAACATAAAAAAGCATTATCTGACAAAGAAAAGTAGAAAAGATTTTTATCTTTAATTAGAGGTTGCAGTATACACTTAAATTCTGTAATCTGCAGTGATGAATCTCTGTGTAAACATTCAGAAAGAGGGGACACTGTGTCATGACTTATGAACTATAAATTCTGTCCCTGATTACTAGTCAAGAACAGTTTTACGCATTTATTAACAACTACTTTCCTCCGCTTAACAACGGCTCTTGAATAACAAAATAAATTATCAGCAATTCCAACCACAAAATTTAAGAATTAAAGTTTAAAAACCTGGTTAGTTTCATAAATGCAAGCAGACTAATAAATTTCATATATGTTAATTGCAGTTACTTATGTTGAGTGAAATAACACAAAGATTTTTCCCTTCCCCTTTTGGCAAGTTCACAAAATTTATGAAAAGGCTTCACCTTTTTCTTTTTTGCTTAATTTCTTTTTTGCATCTCAGCTGAACACAACAGACAATAGCTGGGGTTATTAGGGAGACATGATAAAAGAAAAGGTTATGACCACTCAGACGATCATGTATACCTAACACATAACTCAGACTTTCTAGTCTTAACCTGTAGCTCTAATTTACTAAATGATTTACAAAGAATTAAAAGAGATATGATTTAATGAGCAGGTTGAATTTTGTAACTTTGTCACTTTGGGTCACAAACACATATTCTGTCCTGAAAATGAGGCAGAATACTAGTCATTTCCAATGAGACTAGGTACAAGGGAAAAAACAAAAACAAAGCCATAGATATTTTTCAGTTGCACTATATTAACTATTTAATTGAAAAATTTAACTACCAGATCAGTGCACTGTTTCTTGCTTAAACATACAGTAAGTAGATAAAAAGTATTTTTAAAATAAGCCAGAAGTAAAAAGGAAAAGGCCTGAACAGCTTGACAAACAGCAACAGAATAATTTCCAATCAGTGACTATTAATGGGAATACTCATTTTATACAGCGATTATCGACAACCATTTAGCAATTCTTTAATCAGGCACTTGATATTTTTTTAGCTAGCATACTCAATACTGGGGCATCACACACACACACACACACACACACGGCTTTATTACAAAGGATTCAAGATGGCAACTACTTACAATCCAGTGCCAACACGGATTATAACAAATCCAGTGAGTGTTTTGTTTTTCAATTATTCATAGAAAATTTAATCCTGATTAAGTATCCTTGGGCAGGAATTCATGGGTAGTTGATGACTGAAACCAACATTTATATGAAATGCTTCTGTTAATTTAATCTGTGTATACGGCTTAATTATGATTGGGGATGCAATGTAAGAGAAATCAATTCCATTGGGATCAAAATTTCAGTACCGTATCACATAGCAACTTTTCCCTTCTTCCTTCTTTCTTTTTAACCACATAAACCTGCTTGTCCCTTCACCTAAGTGCTCAGATTTTAAAATCCTTTGTCTTTACAACCCGTGTAATGTATTTAAGTTTTATTTTTTCATAAACTGTTTGTCAAAAACCTTTGCTAATCAAGCTAAAACCTGAACTAGAGCCAAAAATAGCAGAAAAAAATTGGAGAATAACTCCACCCACAAATAAACAAAAGCTTAGATATTTAACTGTGAACATATTTTATATTCATTTCCTGAAGTAATTTCAATTCCTTTAAACTCAAATATGAAATGCATTTCCTTAAAGCATAAAAAGCAGCAGTTTTTAAAATCAATGTATTACACTGATTTCATAACTGGACTAGTTTAGATATTTATAAGCAAGTAATCATTTAACTGATTACTTTTTATAAGACTATTAAACCTGAGTTAGCTATTAAGATGAGGCATTATAAGTGGTGAATATTTTACCAAAATAGCATATAGTTATTTTTCACATTTATTTCCATATAGAAATTGCTTCAATCATTTTATAACAACACTTTCTTCAAAGTTTGTTGTTTAAGTATATTTCAAAACATTTCATTTATTACCTTTTTTTCAGTCTTGGTACTGCTTAAATGCAGTTATATAAATAACGTGCTCTGCTTTCGCTGTTCAAGTTTTCATACTAAATGTATGAAAAAAAAGTAACTGTATTTGGATCCTTATTGCACTCTTTTAAACCAGTTCACTTTTCCTCTCAACAAAAATCAAGTATCAGAAATGAGGGCGACTTTTGTGTCCAGATGATATGGTCAGTGGTAGTGTTACTGAAGAAAGTGAAGAAACTTCCCAATATAGACTGTGAGATAGAAAGAGTCTGTAGAGAATAACCATGGAAACAGACTGGCAAAGGATAACACCTATTGTAATAACCTGAAAAGAAAAAGAAAGGAATGCTTTTACTGCATGCAGAAACAGAGAAATAATATTCAATTTCTCATGAATCTATATATGCTTTCTATATAAATACAATATTCTATCTTTCATCTTTACCATAGGTACATTTTATCAAAAAAAATTTCTGACTAATGCTCTAATTCTTTAAGGATAAAAAATCCCTTTAACAGTTATTTTGTAGATGAAAAAGTAAGGCACAAAAGAATAACTTGCTAAACCATTCTCTCCCAAGGGTATGCACTACAGACAAGAGTTTCAGTAAATAAGAAAAATCAGGTTCCTAGCTAATTTAGTAATAGAAATAAAGCATGCTCCTACCTGAACTTTAAAGAGTACTCTAAAAGCCCTTTCAAAAATTCTCAAGTTGCTTCTTTATTTTTGTAGACTACTGTCCTATCTATTCACCCTTTGTAAATACCTCAGGCTCAATAAACATTTGTGCATTCAGGCACATACTGCATTGCTTGTAAAGGGCTCCTGGCAGACCTCTATTTTGAAATGATGGAGCCATTCACCTAAGAAGGTAGGTATCAACACAATCAAAATGCATCATACTTCAGCATGGCACTCTGGTTTGTAGTCTGTTAAAGCAACTAGACTGATTTTTACAAATCTTGATTTTTACTATTATGTAACAAGAAATTTTAATCATTTTTTAAAAGATGTATTATAAATTATCTAATTTATAAAACAAAATTTCTATTTTAAAATTCTCTATTGTCATTTCTAAAATAAGCTAAAATAGAATCAAGAAAAGCTATTTCCACCATTTTGCTTATAAATATTTTAAAAATATTTTAAACTTTAAATTTATCTACTTACTGGTTTACTATTTTGTTTCAAAGTTTTAAATAACCCAGAAAATGTCTTAAAAAATAAACAGGCCCCTCCTATTTAAATATTCTCCCAATTAAGACAATATTTTCATTAAAAAAAAACTACTTTCATCATGTATATTTCTTACCTTGTCTCTTTGGTAGTCGCTAAAAATGACAGAAATGCATGCAAGAACCGGATGGCATAAAAACCACAAGATACAGCCCTGAAACAAATGAAAAAGTGAAATAAGTACAGCTGTGTATTTTTTTTTCCAGAATGTACCATATAAAAAATGTTACTAGCATATTTAGGTCCTGATTAACCTCAACAGGCCTTTAGAGTAGAGCTTGCAATAAAATGTAGAAATAAATTTACTGTTGCTGTGACATTCATATTTTGTTTCTAACCAAATGAGTATTTTTGGAGTACTTATAATCTTATGTTTATAAATCTGTTGCATACACATTTTGATATACTACAAATTATTAATATAACAAATTATTAAGTGACAAAATCAAGGCACAAATGTGTAATATTCCTGTAAAAAGAAAAAAGAATGTACATTCATATTTGCATGCTGATACACAAAGAAATTCTGTAAAAATACACAAAAAACATTAATAGTTGTTACCTGTTTGAGGGGTAGAACAGAGGAGGGGGAGCTGGGCAGGTAAGAATGGGTAACTGTTTATACTTTTCAAATATTTTTCTATTTTTCCTTGAACCATGGCAATGTATTCTCTTTTCCAAAATTAAATTTGAAATAAAAAAATAAGTTAATAAATAGTAGGTGTTGAAATGTTTGGTACATTGAAGATATAGGGAGAAAAAAACAAGATATAGAAAAACGTTTCGTATGTGACTATTTGTATAAAAATGAAGGGAAATATATATAGGCATATATACTTAAAACTCTCTAGAAGGATAAATTAAGAACTAATAGCAGCAATTGTGTGAGGAGGTGAGAATAACTTTTTGCTACTCCTTACTTTTGGATGTTTGACCCTATTCAGAAAGTTCAATTAAAACATAAAATACTTTAAAATTTGCACTGCTTTAAGCATAAAGCAAAATAAGAGGCCGGGTATGGTGGCTCATGCCTGTAATCCCAGCACTTTGGGAGGCCAAGGAAGAAGGTTCACAACGTCAGGAGATCGAGACCATCCTGGCTAACACAGTGAAACCCCGTCTCTACTAAAAATACAAAAACTTAGCCGGGCGTGGCGGCATGCACCTATAGTCCCAGCTACTTGGGAGGCTGAGGCAGGAGAACGGCATGAACCCGGGAGGCAGAGCTTGCAGTGAGACGAGATGGCACCACTGCACTCCAGCCTGGATGATAGAGCGAGACTCCGTCTCAAAAACAACAGCAACAATGACAAAAAGCAAAATAAAAAAACTTAATGCCTAAACACCTCAAATATATATTGACTTATCAAACAATAAGCACTACTGTCCCTGTGAAAAACTGAAAAGCAGGATGACATCTTCTTGTCTTGTGCTCAGAAGCCTGAAGTTGGTTCCTAGGGCTGCAGCAGCAGCTTTGCAATGCTCAACACTAGCAATAAAGCAGGAATCTGGCTCTCCTTCCATAGCTGCCTTAGAATAACGGTCAATAACTCTGGACAAGGTGGGCTGACTGAACAGAATCAGTCTGATCAGAATGCTGGTTTGAGGTGCTAAAATGAAGGGGTACGGATTCTCTCAATCTGACAGAAAAATGAAACCTTCTAGGGAGGGAGGGTTCTATAATGTTACTGCTCTAACCCTTCTCCTGTATAGAAAAAAACCGAATTTGCTTTTAGATCTCACTAGCAGAAGAAGGACAAGAAAGGAGGAATAAAGTGACAGGATCTCATGTGGATGGAGTGAGGTTGGCTGAAATATGAACTCAGCCTCCTGGCTCCAGCTGCTTATGCTGAAGGATAGCTCCTAACAGTCTGTTATAAAACACTGTATAACTCTGAAAATAGCAGTTTATAGTCAATTAATAACTGTTGAGAAATCCAAAGCATATTTGATTTTAAAAATTTAAAATTATGATATTACAGAAAAAAATGCAAAATCCCTATTGATGAAAATATGAACCAGGCAAAACTGACCTGCAAAGAGTATAGGGAAAGTACTGTCTCACAGGTCTTGTAAAATGGGGATAATACCTACATCACATAAGTTGCTAAGGTTAAATGAGTTGAACCACATAGAGAACTTATGGTAGTGCTGTCACATAACAGATTTTTTTTTTTTTACAAAAAAAAAAAACAAAAAACAAGGTCTCGCCCTGTCACCCAGGCTGGAGTGCAGTGGCCCAATCTTGGCTCACTGAAGCCTTCAACCCACAGGCTCAAGCAATTCTCCCATCTCAGCCTCTCGAGTAGCTGAGACAACAGGTGCTCACCACAAAGCCTGGCTAATATTAATTTTCTGTAGAGATGGGATCTGTGTTGCCCAGGCTGGTTTCCAACTTGGGGGCTCAAGCGATCCGCCTGTCTCGGCCTCCCAAAGCACTGGGATTACAGGAGTGAGCCACCATGCTCGGCCCAGAAGTTTAATAAAAGTTAGCATGTAGTTGTTTATTAACTTCCCAAAGAAACCAGAATGAAGTGGATAATCAGAATAAACCATTTTCTTTCCAAACCCATACTTTGGCAAATGTGATGTAGAACTCCCTTTTGAGTGTACTTCTCTCCACTGTGATGATCTGATAGAGTCCACAGCCTAATGACAACGCTAGGCAAATTCTTAGAATGATTAGCAGGATCCCTGCTAAGTTGTGGTGTGAATGGTAGCTATGATGACTGGTATCTTCAAACTGTTCCCAAAGTAGCAAAACACTCTGCAAAAGAAAAACAATATTACGTTTAGGAAAAAAAAGATTATACCTAATGAAATATTTTTTTCAACTCTTTAATAAACATCCCTTTAAATGTTATATAAACATTCCTATCAGACCATAGAGGTTGTTAATGAATAAAGTACACTCTTTTCATCACTCTAATACCCTAAGCTAGAAAAAACGAATTTTTATGAAGTGAGACCACAGTTAAGAGATTTTAAAAAAATTCTATTGCTGCTGGGAGCGGTGGCTCACGCCTGTAATCCCAGCACTTTGGTCAGGAATTTGAGACCAGCCTGGACATTATGAAATCCCATCTCTACTAAAAATACAAAAAATTAGCTGGGCGTGGTGGCGGGCGCCTGTAATCCCAGCTACTCAGGAGGCTGAGGCAGGAGAATCACTTGAACCCAGGAGGTGGAGGTTGCAGTGAGCTGAGATTGTGCCATTGCACTCCAGCCTGGGCAATAAGAGTGAAACTCCATCTCGAAAAAATAGGAAAAAAAAAAAATTCTATTGCTGTCATGATTCAAATAAGATCATCTCTAAGGATGAAAACGAACTGAAAAGGTTAAAAGAACAAACTTTCTTCTACATCCATTTCCTTTTTACTTCAACAACATCTTTGAATGTAAACCGTTCTGCATTCAAACTGGCTATCTCAGGGTAACTTTCAAACATTTCAGTGTTTTTTGTGCAACTCAAAAATTAAAAAGTCAGAATTGTTGATTTCAGACTTTATTCATTTTCACGGTAACATCCCTTAGTAAAGGACAGCATATTTTTATTATTCACTATAAATCTTCAGGGCACTGTTATTCATCACTGTTTACTTACCCTTTCTCCCGTGTTGCTAACAGTAAAAAGCTCAGCTAGTTCCTCATTAAGCTATTCTGTTTATTACTATTCAAAATAAATTATTGTCCATGTTGCCTCCATCTTTACTAAACATCAATCACTTAACTTACTCTAATATTTTAACCATTGCAACACATGTCTGCAGCTCTCTGCACTTCTTTCCTTTGTCAATTCAGCCAGCCCTCACTCAGAATTGAGTCTTTGGTGACTTACAAGAACTTTTAGAATACATCAAAACTCAATATCAAATCCAATTATTAGGTTTTATGGGGTTTATCAGCAACCTCTTGCTTTCCTCCTTCTCACATCCTCTACACTAATTTTACTCCTGCTACCATTCTTGTTAGGTAAACTCCTTTGTCACTATAATATGTGAAATTCCTTCTTGGGCTCAATATTTGCTCTGTTACTGAAAGTGTTATTCTTCCAAACCGCCAAATTATACCCATCTGATTTCTCTCTTTTTTTTTTTTTTTAGACAAAGTCTCACTCTGTTGCCCAGGCTGGAGTGCAGTGGCACGATCTCAGCTCACTGAAACCTCCACCTCCCAAGTTCAAGTGATTCTCCTGCCTCAGCCTCCTGAGTAGCTGGGATCACAGGCATACACCAGCTAGTTTTTGTATTTTTAGTAGAGATGGGGTTTCACCATGTTGGCCAGGCTGGTCTCAAATTCCTGACCTCAGGTGATCTGCCCACCTTGGCCTCCCAAAGTGTTGGGATTACAGGCATGAGCCACCGCGCCCAGTCTCCCATCTGATTTCTTAACCTACATTTCTAAACTTCACTTTTGCAACACAGAAGTGCTACCACAGAGCTACCACAGCCCATGGTTCATATTTTTACATATTCAAACTTCCCTGTTTTCATATACATATGCTAATATGTGATCTGTATAAAATATGTACGTATTTGTATAGTCTCTGACTGCCTGTCTGATCTGCCTTGTCTGGGTTGTTGCTGAAGATCAGAGCTATGTTTAATGTATTCTTCATAAATTCTCATATAAACTCTAGTGTAATATCATCTTAGTTCTCAACTCATATTTGTCTATGACAGTAAATTAAAATTACAATGAAATAATAAAAATGTAATTTTTAAAAAGAAATAAAAAGTGAGAATTTAACCTGACATTGACACTACTCTCCATAAGTCCTGGCTCAAAAACATTAAGTTGGTAGAATCTTAACTTTATTTTAATCAATTCTTCTAATTCAATTCTTTCTCATCATCCCCTTTCCTGGCACTATCTCCTTTCTAAATATCACTACCTGTGATATGGTCTCTTTCCCAAATCATGCATGTAAATTCAATACTCCTATTCCACTCAAAACCTACTATATTAAATAAATACTACTAGGGATAGAAAGATGAGTAAAGCACTGGCCCCATCCTTCATTAAAACATTTTTCAATTTATTTAATGCATTAAACTTACATTATAATGTCCTTTACAGAGCCTAAGTATATAGTTCATTTTCATCTACAGCTAATGCTCATCAAAAACTTAGTACAAATTTTATTTTTATACCTGTCTTCTTAATTTTTACAAATCCATTGAACACAGGCATATGGATATCTTAGAATGTCAATACTATTAATACAGACGTAAAGAAAAAAAAAGGCATGCAGGACCTTTATTTTAAGACCGGTTTTGTTTTTACATTTGCTTTCAAAAACAAGATCCCATTCTTTTTTAGTCTATATTTTGCCTTTTAATTAATCTTAGTTAATCACCTGAATTCTTTTATGTACAAAGTAGCCAATCCTAGAGATTCTTGACAATGGATAAATCTCAAATTCACTGAATCACTCATTCAATGTTAAGTACTTACCATGTGCTAGAGAAATATGAAAGAAAGCTATTATTAAGTAGGAAATAAGACTCTAACCTAGTATTAAACATATGGTGCTTAAATAAGCTGATAGGAAGCTCAAATTCAGGTAAATTATAATTAAATTCTGCAGTCTACATATAGTAGCATCCAGATAATTAAGATTATTTGATCTAACGCTCTTCAAATTCATACTTTAAATGACACAAATTGTAGAAGCTCAGACATTTCAAGAAAAAAAAAAATGACACAAATTCCTCATGGGTCCCAGGTTTCAATTCTGAAATGAGGTATGCTCCAGTTTGCATTTCTGAGGATTACTAAGCAGAAACAGAGTATCAGCACTCACCTGTGTCATGACAATGAATACTGCAATGCCAGTGGATGCAGGCGTAGAATCCCACTGGAGAGGTCTGCTTTGAGACTTCTTCATTCTGACTATCGTCCAACCCATGCATAGACTCAAAAGCAAGTATAACATCTGAATTTGGGAAGCGATGTCAAAAACTAATGGGACATGAAAACCAATGTCAACCAAGTTTTCACAATATAAAAAAATTTAGAGCTTCTTGCGTTATGATGAGAACATCTTTTTTTTTTTTTTTAACCACAAAAAGACAGCCATTTTCAAAGAGAAGCTAAGGAAATTCATTAAGAGATATTCGCATGTAATAATTCTAAAGATTTAAAAATTGTCATAAATTTTGTATATATTTATAAAAATAGTTAAAACAGCAGCAATACTATTTAAAAATACATATATATGCCCATCCCATATGTCCAGTAAGTCCAACCTTAACTCTCTTCATATCCCATTTTTCTTAGCTTTTCTAACTACATAATCTTGTTCTCTATAACTCACTGCTTGTTAAATTCTAAATATGATTTCTGCAATGTGGAGAATGTACCTTCATTTCCGAGTTATTTTTTTTTTTGATGGCTGAACTATAAAGAAAAGAGTATTTTCTAAAACTATTAACAAGAAACAATACAATGAAATGCATAGCTCCCATAGCATCCAAACATTGGCTTTACTTTCAGAATCCTGAAGACAAATGAGAAGCTCCATACATTAGTGTGATGTGCCACCAGGTGGCCATCACCTACACTGCAGGGGAAGCCTGCTACTTCAAATAGAAAAACCACCTGTATCTACGTCAACACTACAAGAAAACAACAAAAATCTATAAATGCTTCAAGTTCCATATATATTTATTTTATGAGGTAGTATTTAATGATATTTTAAGAAAGCTTATTACTTTTCTTCATAGTGCATTTTGATGTGAGTTTTAGGCTTTGGGTCAGAAATAGAAAAGTCAGTGTAACAGGGAATGGAATTAAAATAGGAAGAAAACCTTCAGCTTTGAGGTAAGAAAATTTAGGTCTGAGTCTAGTCTCTACCACTCAACAGCTGACTGACATTTGGAAATATGTTTCACATCACTAAGCCCAGATCCTTTATCTGCAAAATAAGGATATGCAGACCTGCTCTTCTATTGAGCATAAGATGAGAGAATGTATATAAATATGCCTAAAAACAATGAAGAGGCAGAGTGTGGTGACTCATGCCTGTAATTCCAGGACTTTGGGAGGGCCAAGGCAGACGGATCCCTTAAGCCCAAGAGTATAAGGCCAGCCTGGGCAACACAGTGAGACCCCATCTACAGAAAAAGAAATTTAAAAATTAGCCAGGCATGATGGTATGTGCCTGTACTCCCAGCTACTGGGGAGGCTGAGGCAGGAGGATCACCTGAGCCTAGGAGTTTGAGGCTGCAGTGAGCCGTGACTGCACCACTGCACTCCAGCCTGGGCTACAGAGTAAGAACTCTGCCTCAAACAAACCAAAAAAACAATGAGGATCTGTACACATTACCTATTATTAAGAAGAAACTAAGTAGGACATATGGGAACTTAAACGGTAATCCTGTTCTCAGTCAAGCTGATTTCTAAACAATTTTTGACAGAAAATTTATACTATGACAAGAAATAGTTTTTTAAGTAAAGCAGATAGCAAGTCTAAAAGCTTTTTAAAAATGCTCAGAAAGATACTCACATTCTGCCAAACTTCCCATAAATGGTACCCCTATTCCATCTTTGGAGTAACTGAGGAATTGAAGAAGATTAGTGTAAATGACAAATGTGAAAAAAACTGTTCATAATCAAAGCAAGCATAATTTTGGTGGACTAATTAGGATTAATTAGATGTAATGATGAACACAGTTTTAGTGGTTTTGAGTTACCTGGAGAAATGAATGTAATTAGCTAAAGCTGAACCAGCTTGTAACAGCAAGGCAGTTGTCAGAACCTTTAAAATCATGTGCATGGGTCCTCCTTTCTTAATAGCCTGCCACAATGATTGAGCATAAATGCAAGCAATCACAAAGTACACTAGGACTAGGAGGAAAAAGAACTCATGTAACCCTGTGAAGAGAAGAAAGGGAGTTTGCTTCAGTAAAACAAAGCCAGTTATCGTATTGGGTTGCTTTCAAATCTCCCTGTCAGTATATGTCTAGAACTTGTTTTTTAACTGGAGTCATAGCATTCACCTTTGTAAGAGAAAAAAAAAACTATTAAAACTTGAACGTTTTTGTGCCTTGGGGCAAAATTTTAACTACAAGAAAGCAGATTAAACCAAACTAGTTAAGGTCAATCTGTAAGAAAGCATAATGGTCAGGGAAACCCAAAGACTCATCATAAAATCACAGTTTTGTTTGAAAACAGTAAATGAAAATAGGGATTTTAGCATTCAGTTAAATATACGTTTTACCCCCAAAGTGAATTTCTTTTGTAAAAAGTTTAGAAATAGATTAGCTCAGTCAATAATAGTTTAAAATACCCTGACAATGTATCTCAAAGTGTGTTCTCTTGCCCAGCAGCAACACCAGGGAACTTGTTATAAATGCAAATTCTTGAGTTCCATCCAGTTTTTGATCTACTGAATCAGAAACTCTTGACTAGAGCCCAGCAATCTGTGCTTTAGTAAGCCCTAAGCATGATTCTGATATAGCTAACACATGAGAACCACAGCTCGGGAATGTCCCAATACCTTGAATTTCCATTTGGACAAACCTTCAAAATATCTGTCATGTCCAGAGATCTCTTCTGAGATGAACTGTCTGCAGCTCTTGCCAAAAAAAAAAAAAAAAAAACCTGTGGAGATCATGCAACTCCATGCCAGGGTTGGCTGAAAATTGTAACAGCTAACCAAATAGCTACCAATGCAAGAGGCCAACAACATAACAATTTTCAGTTAGGCTAATCATCTTCTCTTAGTAGATCAAACTATAAAGCAGAAAGAAAAGAGGCCACAGAAATTGAAGTTGAAAGGAGCTGATGTTGGAACAGGCCAGAGGAATCAAACCGAGCCATGATAAAAACCAAAGTTTTGAGGGAGTAGAAATTACAAGTGAGGAAAGAGAGATTGCTGGCAAAGAACAAAGAATGTGCAGACTTTATAAAAAATGAAACCAGTCATTACAGCAGCCTCTAGTGCCTACTAGCAGCGTTTTAGTACAGTTTTCATGTAACCTTATTATAAATGTCACTTTTTCTGTGTTAACTTGAAATTTTTTGACTGAGTCTCCATTTTTCAGAAATTTCAGAAAATTTTTATAATAAAGCACCAGGCTAGCTTTCAGTTTAACGGCTAACATTTACTTGGTTACGTGTCAAGACAGTCCCTAATACTAAAACTTTTACATTCTATCTAACACCAGACTGCTCTAACCGTGGTGTGAATAGAGCTGTCTTAATTAAGTCTATGGATGAACTTTCATTCAAATGGTGAACTAGTTTCCCATTTGGGTAAACTCCAATTAACAGTCAGAGAAGAAAATATTTCTAATATGTGGAAAATAATTTTGTAAAAGCAATCAGAAGACACAAATCATAAGAATCAATAAGTAGCTCATCATGCTTTTGGCCTGGTTAGCGGGGAAAAAGCAGCAAAAAGTATTTCTGCCACTGGGTGTCTCTCCTGCTCTATGAATATAAATGTGGACGGTTAACTTTTCTAGTGCAGGTGAAAAAGCATGTTTAGACTTCAGGAAGGGAAGATCAAGTAAAATAGCATATTTTCTTTTTAAACTCCTTACACAGAAAAGCACTCCAGCCTTAGAAATAATGGCAACATAATCCTGGGGTTATTATAGTACTGGAACAAGACAGAAAATACAAATGCTAAATATATTATAACAACTGTGGACAGTAAAGTTCCTTATGCTATCCTGTGTTTTGAATCTTAGTTTTTATCTTTCCTTCTTCGTATTAAAGAAATAAACATGGCATTCAATTTAAAGTTTTATTTATTTATAATATTTTACAGAATATCTTTAAAGTTTCTGACTTATAGGATGAAGTTTCCGACTCCACTAAGTTACAACCCTACCATGAAAAGAAAATCCTCAGACTATTTACTGAGGAATCGGAATAATGTAGAAGGAAGGGACTCTGGAAAATAAGATATACATTACAGTAAAAAATGTTTTAGGATTATTCACAGTTAATAATCTTCCAGCAAAAGCTAACATTATAATGAACACAAAAATTATTTCATTGACATAACATATTAAATAAATTGAACTGGGTCATGCCCACACTTTATTCACTGAATTTTAGATGATTCTTACCTTGAACCTTTCCATAAAATACTTCAAAGATAAAATGCTAGCTCTGCACTCAATGTTCTTTTAAACAAATCATCTCTTTAAAAAAGTCTGTTTTTTTGGTCAGGCGCAATGGCTCAGACCTGTAATCCCAGCACTTTGGGAGGCTGAGGTGGGTGGATCACAAGATCAGAAGACTGAGGCCATCTTGGCTAACGCGGTGAAACCCCGTCTCTACTAAAAAAAAAAAAAAAAAAAAATACAAAAAATCAGCCAGGCATGGTGGCACATACCTGTAATCCCAGCTAGGAGAATCGCTTGAACCTGGGAGGCAGAGGTTGCAAGTGAGCCGAGATGGCGCCAATGTACTAGGGGGGACAATGTCCAGCCTAGGGGACAGAGTGAGACTCCCTCTTAAAAAAAAAAAAGTCTGTTTTTTTCTCTCTTCAGCTACCAATTTTTTGTTTTGCTACAAGCAAAAATTGTTTGTTCACTTTGAAATTAAACTCAATTTGTGTTCACGTTGCTTGTTCAGTTTGAAATTAAAACCTAATTTTAAAACAGGTGGGTACTAATTGTTAAATCTTATTATACTTAAGAGTTAATATACACTAAAAGAGTATACACTAAAGAAGAAAAATACTCTTAATGAGCATACAACAGGTGGTGAACACTTGTAAGGGAATGTGTAAGGTTTAAGGCAAGCTTAAAGGAAGCAGCATGGGCAAAATAAAGTAGCAAGAAAACTTAGAGGACAGCTTCAATAAATTCAGCCCCAGCTAAATGATGGTAAATCAGAAAGGAGGAGAGCCTAGGGGGAAAGGGTCCTTGGGTTCTGGGGCAGCACCTGGAACAGACATTCCTGCCTACCCATGATCCTTGTCTCAGAGCCCCAGTGGTCTCCCACACTTAAGTGTGTCAAGATATATCCTGATTAGTCTAAATCAATCAGAAATTCCCATTTGTCTACTTTTATTTTCTTTCTTTCATGTCAACTTACATTTCTCTTATGATGCTATGACCCAGTTCTGAAAAAGGAAATGTGATAGGAAGCTTCTGGGAAAAATTTCCTTCCTCCTAAAAAGCGATACTGAATATTGCAATCATCTAGACATGATGCTCAGAACTGCCACAGCTAACTTTGAACTTGAGGCAGCTAGCTTAAGAACACTGAATAGTCTGAGGACAGCAGGGTAGACAGATGCTAAATAAACCACCCTGGAGAAGCCTCAAAACTTCTTGTTGCATAAGATAATTCATTTCATTACTGTCTACACCACCTGCATTAGGGTTTTCTGTTACTTTAAGCCAAAAACATTCCAACATGTTACCAGTAACACATTACTGAAGCTAAATAGAAGATCCAACCCACTGTCTTTTGGGACATGGAGGAAAAAAGGGATAACGCTAAAGAATGAACACAGCTGCTAGAATTTTAAAAACAGTGAGATGGCAGATGTGGCAGAGCCTGTAGTATTATTCCAGTGAAAACCAGTCTACATGCCTTTAGGTAATAAGGCTCTCAGGATTCTGGGTACTTCTTGGTCTCTAATTAGATACAAACATAGTTAACAACGATTCTAATATTTTAAAGAAGCAGTTTTATTTTATTTTACCTTAAAGTATTATAATCCTATTTAGTACTTTGTCAAGTGGCATCACACTTGCCTTACTTTCTTTGTTTAATCTAGACCAACTCTGCAAAATAGAGGATTAACCAAAGTCTGGTAGATAGAAAATACATAATTGGTTTGAAAGAGAACAAATTACAAAATTTAACCAGAATAACATGTAACATTAATTGCAACTATTAGCACCAGGTTATTCTAATTCAAACCTCTGAGACATGTGGTAATAATCAATTTTCTGTAAAAAGCATAGCAAATCAATTTTTCCTACTTGGAGCAGATAATTAGACAAACTAGCAGAAGTTTCTAAAATGAACTGAAGATTTTCCCTGTAAACAAATTCCATACCTGAGGCTACAAAGTAGGAAGAATCCCTCTTAAGGCTCTATTTTAAAACACACGACTAAAACAATGTGAAATACGGACTTTTAGATCAGTGGTTCTGTACATAAGAATCAACTTTACAGCTTTAACTGGCTTCCACTCCAAACCAAATCTATCTGAGTCTCTGGGTGTGAATATCTGAATTTTTGTTTTAAACCTCATAACCTTAAACTAGATGCATACAGTGATGGGTTAAAAACCACTCACTGATACTTCAATGTAGAGTTATTCACAAAAGTTTTTAGGTATTTTAATCAATAAAATGATGTGATGTTTAGAGGAAGCCACAAAACAAGGCTGGATGCTTTTGGATACTTCTAGCACTTTTTAATGAATAATTTCCGCAGGTTAGCCTTGCATAGAATGTCATGCTTAATGAAAATACATACAATTATAGTGAGGTTTTGCCCCTTGTTTAAATATTGTTGCTGACATACTCAATGTAACTTACCCATTGTAGTATAAGACAGCTTTTAGACACAAGAGTAAGCATAAAATCAAAATCAGTCACATAATCAGGAAAAGGTAGGTCAGAAGGAGTCAGAACTAAGAACTGAATCACAATGGTTAGTATGGATCATAAAGAAAAGGTTGCCACAACTCAAGATGTTGAGGAAAACACTGGAAGATATAGGCAAGGTTCAGGACAAGGCAAGGTATGACTGGCATTCAGTGGTCCAAGCATGGCACAGGGCACAAATGTGATCACTTTATAGCCTGGGATAAAAGTTTACATGCCCAAATCGGTGATAAAGAAAAAGACCAAAAATGGAGGCCTGGATAAGGAGGCAAGTAAAAGCATATTCAGATCCAGAAAAGTCTCATGGATCCACTCAATACATAAAACCACCTTTTGAGCCAAAGGGCTACAGCCTGGAAGGCAGGAGAGGAAGTGCTAATTCATCTGGACTCCACTAGAGGCAGCAGGGTTTACACATGCAGCAACTGCAGCAGAACATTACTTCCTAGTGAGCCTTGACCAGTCCTAAAAACAAGTGTCATGTGAAATAACGAAGTCTTACAGTTAAAAAGGACCGGAAGGCTGCGTGCAGTAGCTCATGCCCGTAATCCCAGCACTTTGGGAGGCCAAGGCAAGCCTGCCTTGGCCTGAGGTCAGGAGTTCTGGTCAACATGGCGAAACCTCGTCTCTACTAAAAATACAAAAATTAGACAGGTGTAGTGGTGGGCGCCTGTAGTCCCAGCTACTCAGGAGGCTGAGGCAGGAGAATCGCTTGAACCCGAGAGGCAGAGGTTGCAGTGGGCCGAGACTGCACCATTGCGCTCCAGCCTGGGTGACAGAGCAAGGCTCCATTTCAAAAAATTAAATTAAAAAAAGAAAGAAAAGGACCTGAAGAGCAATTCAGTCCAACCATCCATTCAATGCTCTTAGTAGACCTGGGTTCCATCAATGCCTTTCCAAAATACAGAAAAATGTTGGCATCTTTTACAAAGATTAAGGAAATGGAAGGACTAAATTAACTTCCAATAATGATCTATACTAGTCAAAGGTATCATTAATGAAATTTAACCTTTACATTCATTTGCATTCAGAAACAACTTGAGAAGTTTACACTATATCATTTCTTTCACAGAAAGAACTTTAAAATTAACCACTTTAAAACATTTAGGGCCAGGTGCAGCGGTTCACACCCGCAATCCCAACACCTTGGGAGGCCAAGGTGGGAGGATCACTTGAACCCAGTAGTTTGAGACAATCTGGGCAACATGGTGAGACCCCATCTCTAAAAAATAAAAATAAAAATAAATTAGCACACCATTCTGTCACTAGATACACATTTTTCCTAAACAAAGGATATTTTTAAAAAGTTTATCCCTTAAAACATTATTTGTGATCCACTGTCACAAATCTCAAGCTGCTTTTTTAGCTGTGACGAATTTTCACTTTGAACTAAACAATCGGTTTAAGCTAATGTGGCCTCACTCCTGCCTCACCTCCACCCACCCCACTCTATGGTCAACAGGATACAATGGAATTAAATTTTTCTCTTAAGCAGATTGACTTTTTCAAACAGCCAACGAACTCATGAAGAGGTAAACCATTAACGCTTTTGACAGATGGCGTACAAATCCTTACTCCTACATGTTAATTTACAAATCAGTTATACTTCATAGTATGTTTATCATGATCGTAAGAAGTCATTCACTTCTGCTGGGGCTAGGAATCTTACCTCGGTAGGCCAGGACACAGTTACCTAACATTTTGATGAAATATTTTATATGAGTAAATCTGATTCTGGGAAGTATTATAGACTCTGATCATCCCTAAATTGTTGTAAGCTTCAATGAAGGCAATCCCTAAATCTGTTCAAACAACCTAGTAAAGAGTTAACCATACAAAGTAGTTCAGTTTCTAATCTCATTTAATCATTAACAACTGAAATTGTTCAATTTATTACCATTTTTCTGTTTATAAAAATAATGCAAAGTTATCATAAAAACAAAAATATTTAGAATTATAGAGGAAACTAAAAACTGCACAAATCATTTCCTGTCAGGAGCCCAAACAAGCAAACAAACAAAACTACACAACTCTACCAACTCAGAGTATCAAAATAATCTGTTAATAGTTTTGTACTTCTGTTTTATTCTCTGCAGGTTTTAATATACTCAAATAATACTCTGCTTTTAAAAATTAGTATTATGGTTATCAAAATGCTATAAGAAGATTCATTTAACCATTTCTCTACTTTTGGACATACAGGTTGCTTTCATTTTTTTATTTTAAAAATACAACATGAATATATTTGTGCATAAATCTTTTCCAGAATTTAGGATATATTCAAATACATATTCTTACCAGATTCTCCAGCACTAAAATGATCAAATGGATTCCCTTCAGCATCTGGGTTTAGTAACACCATTTCAAATGGGATATCTTCCACCTGAGAATTCTCCTTGTCATCTTGGCACGTATACTTGTCTGCATAAAACACATGCCACGTTTGTGGAGATGGAATCTGGGACACTGTCAGATTATGTTCGGTCTGGTTCATGGTCACTTTAAAAAGAAAGAAAACAACACCTTTCGTAACAAAACTCTCAAACGTGTTCCATTATTTTATCATATAATCAATTTGAGGTTAGGACACTCTTTTGTTTAATTTTTATTGCCTCAGAAATCCAAGACCTTGTGAAGTATTTGGAATAAGTCTTGTAAACCAGATATTTACAGAATAAATCAGAATTTATCTGCAAAGGAGATAAAAATGATGTTTTTAACCAAGGAATCACTATAAAAGTATGACTTAAACACCACGAGTAGAATGGCTTCACTGAAACTCGGAATTTTTTTTTTTTCTGGTTCTCACATTCGTATTGGGAGCCATGGGAGGGGCCTCCTCTGTGAGTGGAGGTGCTCAGTTTCTTCAGCCACTCCAAGCTGGGGCTCTGGGGATCCTGGGGATGGCTGGGCACATCGGGCATGTTCCCATCATTGTGGATGGGCATTGGGTAGTCGTAGGGCGTGACCTCGTTGATCATGATGAAGTACTTGGTGTAGGGGCTGAGTGGGGGCAGAATTACAGCTAGGCTCCTGATGATGAAGGACACGACCAGCACCGGCTCCTTGGCCCAGGCATTCTTGAGGAAGGCGCTGAGTCTCGCCACCATCTTGGTCTCCACAGCTGAAATTTTGAATTTTAATTTTCGATATTTTCACAGTTTCCAGGTGGGTTAATGACATTCAAAAAAATTATTGTGGTAAAATATACACAATGCTAAATGTATCATTTTAACCATTTTTAAGTGTACAGTCTATGGCATTAAGCACATCCACAACGCTGTGCAACAATCACAGTGACATTTTTGAAGATTACTCGAGTTAAATTTAAAATGGAGCACTCAACTTACGAAATCATTGTATCTAAAAACTCTGTATTTTGAAAAGATTTTCCAAAATCTTTTTCTGATTGGTTGTTCTTTAAAAGGGTACAAAAAGCAGAAAAAACAGAAATTACAGAAATGTAGAAGTTATTATACTGGATCAGGTCCCTATGAAGTAGTATGATATAGTCAGGGGTGGGGGTGTGTGGCATCATTCAGATGTATGTTTCAATCCTGGCTTCAATACTTACCTGTTGTGTGACCTTGGGTAAGTTACATAAGCAATGACGCTCATTTTCTTCATCTGTAAAATGAAGATACTACGTACAGCAAAGAGCTGATGTAAGCACTAACTTACATGAGTCACCTAGCATGGTATGTCACAGAGCGGTTGCTAAATGTCAATTCTGCTTTTCCTTTCTTTAAAACAAGGTGGTTATATTAGTAAGTGGTTCTCAATCCAGGGTAATCTCCTTTCATCCAGGGCCTTTGAAAATATGAGGGGATCGATTTTTGTCACAATAGCTGGTTAGATACTTGGAGGGGGGCTGTGTTGAACCTCATGCGAAGAATTTTTCCCCTAAAATGCCAATGGCACTCCCCTCTGAGAAACACAAAATGATGTCTAAGATTCTTTCTGGATCTAAAACTATTAGGTTGGTGCCAAAGTAATTGCAGTTTCTGAATATGACCTGACCTAAGAGGCACTGACTAACACTAACATGAAGCTGCCTAGGAGAGGAGTGTCTCAAGTTCGTTACTAAATGAGTGTAACGAAAAGAGTAGAGTTAGAAGAGTGAGTCTTGGCCTTGTGACTCAGCAAATAAATTTACAACCTCTCTAAATTTGTTTCTTCAATAGTAAAATAAAGATACCTTCCCTGTTAGCTCAGAGTTCTTGTGAGGGGCAAAGGAAAAGCATATGGAATGTTATGTAAAGAGCATGATTCTACACAAAGTATTTTTAAAACAGTATTATGATGGGCCCAATTCCCAACTCTAGTTTGCCCCCAAAACATGTCAATGTTTAAGGACAAATTAGTCTTAATCTCTTTCTTAATTGTAGATTTTTTTAAATAAATAAAAGACATTTCTTGAGGTAACCCGAAATTTGTGTATGGAATAGATTTCAGAGGACATTATAAAATTACTAATTTTCTTAGGTGTATGACAGTTAAACAGATGAATTTCTTTACTCTTAGAAGCTGTATGCTTAGGTATGGAGGGGCAAACTGTGATACCTACTGCTTATTTTCACAAGGTTCAATTAAAACAAAAGTCACATACATATAGACATAAAGCAAATTTAATAAAATATTAACAATTATTGAGTCTAAGCAGAGGATATACAGATGCTGGTTGTATTATAATTTCATCTTTTCTGTATGTTGGGAAATTTTCCTGGTGGAAAGTTGGAAAAATGTTATTTATAGGTTGTCTTTATGAATGAAATACAGATGTAGTCAGGATTTGAATTTTGAGGACTTGGACTGTACAACTGGGAATTTCATTCATTGGTAGTTAAATTGAACAAGAGGATTTGATTAACACCATTATGACATTGCTTTTTTGGCTACTGTAAGTTAGCTGACATTTAAACGACCTTTTTTAAAAACAAACAAACGAAAACCATAGAGCTTCCGGAAAAATGTAGCAAAGACTCTAGTTTCTGTTAAATATTGGAAGACTTTTAGTAAGAATTTAATAAATGCTCAATAAATGATTCAGAAATAAGACTTTTAAATGTGCAATTTGCAATTATATAATCTGGACCTCATTATATAAGGGCTCTGCTGTGTTGCTGTTTTTATCCTTTGCACTTTTTCTCTTAGATAAAATATTTAAAAACCACACTTTTACCAATATACTTTTGATGTTTCATTTTAAATTATGTGGGTTTACTTCAAGCAGAAATAAAAGTGTGCTTCATAAAGTGACACTGGCCTTTAGTTTTTGTCTTGCTGTCTTTTCAGCAAGCCTGGGAAACAAGCCTCTTGACAAAACCGTGTGTTCATTGTTTCCGAGACAAAAGACTACAGCACAGCATGCATATTCTATGCTGGTGTAATTAGTACCTCAAATATTAACAAAACTTGAACTGCTGAGAATGGTGCTGAATAGCTAAATTGTCCAATCATATTATAAAAGGAAATGAATACTGTTAACCAAAACACACAATAAAATACTAACACCTTTAAATGATTTACAAAATATACCAAACTACAAAAGGAATCATATGCATAACATGTAAAAAGACAACACTGAAATGTTTTCTAAACAATATTATATTCAGCTCCTATAATTTGAAAGAAAATGCCTCCGAATCTCCTTGTTTAGATAGAAATATATAAACTCATCATTTTCAGTGCTTTTAAATGTCTTGTTTTATCGCTTTAAAAATCTACAAAGTAGTTTTTAGTATTTTTTAAATCAGATTTTTATGACAGAACAAAGAGATGATTGAAAAATAATTTCTCAAACATTAATTTGGGAGAGTCAAGCAACATTCAACGTTGAGATTTTTCAAATCTGCTAGTCCTTTCATGGCACACAGCAGTGGCAGGGTTTTACGTAGGAGCTGGGCAGAGTTACTGAGTTCATTACCAAATAGGTGAAAGGCTGTTAACTCTTAAGTCTCATTAATAGCTATGAAAAGCACTTGCTATAAGGAATTATTCTTAAATATGTGTTACTATTACATCATGAATTTAAGGATATGCTTTTTGTTTAAATGTATCTAAGCTCCTAAATAACATACCATAAATATGACAACTAATATATAAAAGAGACTTCAGATTTGGATTTTGTTATTGGAAAAAAAACTGGTGAAGTATATATACGTAGAAATCAGTATTAAATTTATTTTAGGCCCCAAAATTTGACAAAACAACCTTCACTCCTCTAAAATTCCTGTTTCCTGATATCTTCCATTCCATAATTCCAAAGAATACCTCTGCACTCAACAGAACAGGGAAAAGAAAGAGAAAACAGAAAAAGAACAGCAGAAGGTTTTGTTAAGTTGTAGTCCTATACATAAGTAACTCCATCCTTAACAGTTACAATGAGGATGGCAGCATTTTGGAACTATCATGAACCTTAGGGAAACCTAGTCCAACTTGCTTATTGTACAGATAAGTAAAATGAGGTTCAAAGATAATGAGTTCTTGTTCTAAATCACTAGCAGTGATTCTTAGTTTTGTGGTCTTCCCATTGCACCACACTGTCTCCCTGCATACAGAAGTTCTGGGAATACAGGAATATGACTCATACAGAAATGATGTTTTTAAGTGTATAAAGTATATAGTATAATACTGCCTATGTGATACAAGAGAACAAATCAATATTTCTATAGCTGAAAGCTTTAAACTGCCTAATAAGTTTTTGTTGGAGACAGAAAAAGTCTTTGAGATGCCAAACGCAAAAAGCAAAAAACCTACCTAACAAAAAGCCCTTAAGCACTAAGGTCTACGACTATTCATTCTACAAATACTTAGTAAAAACTTAAGTAAGCACCAGGGTATGATAAATTCTCATTCTCATAGTGCCATATAATTGGTATTCATAGTACTTATCAAAATAGCAATTTTACATTTATTCACATTGATCTGATTCATTCTGGTAACCTCCACCAGCCTTAACAACATTTTGGTCACTAATCTATCACCAGTACCTAGCATAGTACATGAAACAGTGGAAGCACTCAGTGAATGAACACACCAAAAGAGCCCTACTGCTCTCATTGACTGATTTTATAACAAATAAATATAATGGAAAGTGGTAACTATAGTAAGTGCTAGGTAGGAAAGCAAGAGGCTATAAAAACTTAGGTGTTAACTTAATTGAGGGAGGAGCCAGCGGGGAGGCTGAAGAGGAAAAAGCTTATGCAAAGGCTCAGGGTAGCACTGAAATAAAATGCAGTGAGTGGGGCAATGCCCTGAGATAAAATGGAGAGGTAAGCAGCAGCCAGTCTACAAAGGCTTTGCTGGTAGGTTAAGGAGGCCTGGTCAGGTTAAGGGAAACGGCTTTGCTGGTCAGGTTAAGGGAAACCATTTATTTTCAGGGTGTTTTGAGGAAGTGACTGTAAAATAACCATATCTGCTATTTAGAAAGATCTAGTTACAGAAGGGGGACCAGCATGGCTATAGAATAGCCAGGTAGGAGACTGCTGAAATAGCAAAGGCAAGATGAATTCAAGATATATTTAAAAGTAAAACCTCAAGACTTAACTGATGATGGATGGGGAGGAAGAAAGGTCAAAGAGGGGAGTATTAGAAGACACCTTGGTTTCTCAATCTGCATATATTTCCCAGGTAAGTTTTGAATTCAGGGTCAAAGTAAATAATTGTATGTAATTGTCTCTTTTATAGCTGAATCCAATCATTCATCTCCAGATACTATCTTCTCACAATGTCATCTCACAAATCTACATTAAAGATCCCCACAATGGGTGGCAAGGATTGGGGACCTCTGCTTTGTTCACTCTTCTAACTAGTTGCCTTATGAGGGAATCAGACAGCTGATAAGATAAAGACAGGACGTTTAGAAATGAATCGTCCGCTAGACTAGGCTAAGAGGAGACTACCATGTTCATATATGGACGAGTCCCTGAATAATAATGGGAAAGAGGGAAGAATAATTCCCGTTTTTCCTCATGGATGCTTCAAATTTCTAATGTCTCCTACACCTAATTAACTTGCAAGGTGCAAAATAGAAACAATGGCACATGTTCTTCATTTCCATATTAAAAAAACTTTCACTCACTCTGGATGGCTAGCACCCTAATGCACAGGACAATGCTGATGAGAATGAATGGGATCACGGATTTAAGTCACTAGATTAGGATTTAAAAAGTACAGCCTCTCTAGAGGCAAACCCAGAAGTATACAAATGATGTGGTGCTGGTACATCTCAAAGAGACTTCTTTTTTTTTTTTTTTTGAGACAAAGTCTCACTCTGTCACCCAGGCTGGAGTGCAGTGGTGCGATCTCGGCTCACTGCGACCTCTGCCTCCCAGGTTTAAGCAATTCTCATGCCTCAGCCTGCCAAGTAGCTGGGATTACAGGCATGTGCCATCACACCTGTCTAATTTTGTTTTGTATTTTCAGTAGAGACGGGGTTTCACCATGTTGGCCAGGCTGGTCTCAAGCTCCCAACCTCAGGTGACCCGCCCACCTTGGCCTCCCCAAGTGCTGAGATTACAGGTGTGAGCCACCGTGCCTAGCTGTCAAAGTGACATATTTTATCACCATGTAACTAAGTCTATGTTCAAATGACATGTCGGGAAACAGCATCACTCGAGCTAAATTATCCAATTAACTAAGATAATACATGTTTGGCATTTAGCTCAATGCTGGCAGATAATGAGCATTCAACAAATGTTATCATTCATTCCATGCTGCCACTGGGTCAAAATATATTTTCCATATTGGCATAAATTATGCAAACTGTAAAGAGTCTGAATGAAAGAAAGGACTCCTATATAAATTATCTGGATTTTCATTTTTCAAAAATGATAAAGAAGGGAAAGGCATTGTTAAAACTCAGCTTAAAACATACTAGACAAAGTGTCATCACCGTGGGATGTAACATATGTACATATGGTACTGTATTTCAACATTAGGAGGAAAAAAACTGTATCTAATGATCAAAGAAAAAAGGATATACTCACTTGTCAACTGAGCTTTGGATAATTTTTCACTACAGCTATAACCATGACTGCTTTGCTGTAGCTTTAGCCACTCCTGGGCTTGGAACAGGTAGAGTTTAGCTTCTTTTCCAACAGCTACTGCTATGTTGTTGATTCTGACACACAGAAGAGCATGGTCACCTTGACATTAAAACAAAAATTATCAACTAGTTTGGTCTTATATGAAACTGAGACATGAGAACAACTCAACACTTCTACTTACCAAAATGGAAATTTAAAAAGCACAATTCTTCTTAAATCTCACTTAACTAGGTAAATCACATCAGAATGAACACCACATTTAGAAGCAAGAGATTATTCAAATGAACGTGTGGTATTTCCTTGAAATTCAGCTGATAACTGATAATATTTCACTCAATAAACAGCAAATATCTAGGGTATTTGGACAATTCACTGTATTACAATTTTTGCCTCACTTTACAACCACTTGTTTTACATTTTATTCATAATCTATAGAAATGTCCCACCAGGACTGTAAACTAGTTCAACCATTGTGGAAGACAGTGGGCAATTCCTCAAGGATCTAGAACTAGAAATACCATTTGACCCAGCCATCCCATTACTGAGTATATACCCAAAGGATTATAAATCATGCTGCTATAAAGACACAAGCTTATTGTGTCTTTATTATTGCAGCACTGTTCACAATAGCAACGACTTGGAACCAACCCATATGTCTATCAGTGATAGACTGGATTAAGAAAATGTGGCACATATACACCATAGAATACTATGCAGCCATAAGAAAAGGATGAGTTCATGTCCTTTGTAGGGACATAGATGAAGCTGGAAACCATCATTCTGAGCAAACTATCGCAAGGACAGAAAACCAAACACCACATGTTCTCACTCATAGGTGGGAACTGAACAACGAGAACACTTGGACACAGGGTGGGGAATACCACACACCGGGGCCTGTCGTGGGGTGAGGGGAGAGGGGAGGCATAGCATTAGGAGATATACCCAATGTAAATGACAAGTTAATGGGTGCAGCACACCAAAATGGCACATGTATACATATGTAGCAAATCTGCACATTGTGCACATGTACCCTAGAACTTAAAGTATAATAATAAACGAAGAAAAAAATAAAAATTTTAAAAAGTCCCACCAAAGTTTCTGTTTTTCAATATGACATAGGTGTCAATGTTTAATTATACTCTTAATATAAAAAATAAACATAGCTAATAGCAGGAAAGTTTAAATGTATGTGTTCTGGAGTAGACACATTATATCTAAAACAAAATTTGGTATCTATGACTTTTACAAAAGAACTTTCAAGGGCTGGGCACAGTGGCCACACCCATAATCCCGGCACTTTAGGAGGCCAAGGTGGGAAGATCACCAGTCCTAGAGTTTGAGACCAGCCTGGAAAACAAAGTGAGATCCTGTTGCTATTAAAAAAAAAAAAAAAATTATCTGGGCTTGGTGGCTGAGCCTGTAGTCTCAGCTACTCGGAAGGCTGAGATGGAAGGATCGTTTTAGCCTGGGAATCTGAGGCTGCAGTAAGCTTTGATTACACCACTGTGCTCCAGTCTGGGTGACAGAACAACACTCTTTTTTGAGCCAGTGTTACTCTGTCACTCAGGCTGGAGTGCAGTGGTGCAATCTCCGCTCACTGCAATCTCTACCTCCCAGGTTCAAGCAATTCTCCTGCCTCAGCTTCCTGAGTAGGAGTAGCTGGGATTACAGGCATGTGCCACCACACCCGGCATCACCACATCCAGCTAATTTTTGTATTTTTAGTAGAGACAGGGTTTCACCATGTTGGCCAGGTTGGTCTTTTTTTTTTTTTTTTTTTTTTTAATTTTTTCAGACAAAGTCTCGCTCTATTGCCCAGGATGGAGTGCAATCACACGATCTCAGCTCACTGCAACCTCCATCTCCCCGGTTCAAGCGATTCTCCTACCTCAGCCTCCCAAGTAGCTGGGATTACAGACACCTGCCATCATGCCCGACTAATTTTTCTATTTTTGTAGAGAAGGGGTTTCACCATGATGACCAGGCTGGTCTTTAACTCCTGACCTCAGGTGATCCGCCCGCCTCAGACTCCCAAAGTGCTGGGATTACAGGCATGAGCCACCATGCCTGGCTGCCAGGTTGGTATTGAACTCCTGATCTCAAGTGATCTGCCCACCTCTGCCTCCCAAAGTGCTGGGATTACAGGCATGAGCTACCCACCGAGTCTGGCTTCTTTTTTTAAAAAAAGAACTTTCAGAATAATATATGTTGTAAGATGAATAACAGAATGAAACTGGTTGCACACATCAATTACATTTAAGGCCCAGAACAGAAATGGCAATAAGTTAGTGCCTCTAGGGAAAGGGATTCTGGGTGAAAAGAGCTAAGACAGGAGACCATTTTTCATTTTAAGATCTTCTGTTCTCCTGGAAATTTTTTTTTCTATGCTTTTGTTACTCTAATTACCACTTTTATCAAACATTTTAAATATATTTAAATATACAGTATATATGTCAAATAATGTGCAAATCTCTTACATAAATTGATTACATATTTTGAACAGTTTTAAAAGTGACTCTGAGGCCCAATTAACACTGTAAATTGCATTCTGAGTTACAGTTCATTATTTCAGTATAGTTTTTGCATTATTATTTTACTGAATTGGGATTCATGAAAATTGGTAATAACTATATATGATTTTATACATATGAAAGAGAATGAATGTACTTGAAACACCTTATCCCCAATCTGTCTTGTGAAATCCGAATTTAGTACATTTTTCTCCTCCACGTTTACCAGATGATCATCATGAACTATGAGGTCGTCCAAGTCTCTCTGCTGGTCCTAAGTAATAACCCATGTCTTCCATACATCCCAGATTTTCCAACACTGTCTACATTGTGCCATTTAAGACAGTGGCTGTCAATACTCAAAGTATGGTTACAGTCCGTTGATTGAGAAACTCCAAATGTGACCAAAAAATAATAAAATTGTTTCTAGTGTTTCTTCTTCATTCACCCAAAATATATTCCACATTGGATTATGAAAAACCGGGTTGCTGAAACTCCTTTTCTTAGGTATCTTAAAAACTTCAAAAAAAAAAAAAAAAAAAATCAGGATCCCTTCCCTTTATTCCGTCAATTCTGTAATTTCCCAATACTTTAAATTCCTTTTCTCACCAAAGTAATTCCTAGTTTCTATTATCTTCTCTTAAGAACATTTTCTAGGTCAATATTCTGATGTTCAACGTTGCATCTTTTAATGCTTAAGACTGTACAAATCAAAGTTCCTAATGTCGTCCAGGCAAATAATTATTTGAAATACAGCACTAGTCAAATTGACAGTACCAAGAAAAACACTTAAATTGTGAGGGTGCAAATGAGACCAAAATTAGAATGAATTGCAAATTCATTTATTGAAGGAATAATTACTGACATCTGAGGAAGATCAAAAGGTAATAATCAAATGCAGCTCTGATTTCAGAAGAGCCACACAGAACACAAAGTAGGGAGCTTCCAGGGCGCTACTTACATGCGTTTTCATCAGCTTAGTTCTAGGCCTTACTGCCCACAGTAAATCTACTGCACTAGTAGCCAATTAACCAAACTGTTAAATATGACAACTACATTATTAAGTGTTTTACTTGGTTTCCAAAACCACTCTGCTGCAAGCAGGTCTCAGCAAATTGGTCTTAAAAAAAAAAAAGGAAATTTAAGTTCCTAGGCTTAAATTCTCCCATATGTCAGTGTATAGTGTGCGGCCGAGACAGGAAGGAGCAAACGTGCTTCTCTGGGGGAAGGATCTGGAAGAGATGCGGCCGACCAGTCATTTGCACATTCGCTTGCAACGGGAGGGTTGGGGAAATGGAAACCGGCTTTCAGGTGCGGAACACGATCACTAGTGGCGAGAGGCCGCTGCCTTGGGCTGGGAAGCCGCACCAGCGGGGTTGGCAAGGAATGCATCCCACTATTACCGGCAGCTGCGGTGACGCAGGAGGTCCAGGTGAGGCTAGGGAAGTCGCCGGCCTCGCCCAACGTGGCGGGGAGGGGCCGGGGAGGAGCGGCCCGCGGACCCCGCCGGCGGGATGGGCCAGTGCGCCTTCATCCCTCTCCCCGCCCCCAGACCTACCATGGAACTCGAAGTGGCCGATGCGCTGGCCCTGGGCGTCCTGGGCCGCGGTGCTGCTGAAGCTGCCCCGCAGGGTCTTACCGTGGCTGCCCTGCGGCCACCAGCAGCACGTGAGGGCCACCGCCAGCAGCCGCAGCCCCCCCATCCCCGTCTCCCGCTCCGCACCGACGCCTCGGCACCCAACTACCGGCGGCTGCCCGCCCCACGTCGGCAGCTGGGGGAGGCGGGGTCGGCGCCGGAGACCTGCGGCTCTAGAGCCTGAGAACCAATGAGGCGGGCTCCTCTGCCACGGGCCAAAGACATTCACCAATCAGAGGCCGAAGTGGGCGGGACGCGCAGATCCGAGTGTCCCATCACTCCCCGGCTTTTGACTAGTTCCCGCCTTTTTCTTTAATGAGAAATCGGGAGGATGTTGCTTCAGGTTACGGAAAACTCATCTCCCTCATCGCCTAGCACGTCTTGCTACTGAGCATGCGCGGGCGCGCTGGCACGAGTCAGCGTGGCCTTCGAGGGGCATGTGAGGGTCGGAAGAAACTTAAGATAACACAGGACAGGACTGCCTCTGGTCGAGAGAGGAAAATTCTCCCGCAAAGAAAAAATCGTGTTCTTACGCAGATTTTCTTCCTCGGCGCCTGTATAACCGACAGGACGTGTCCGACTTAATGCCTCAAAGACACTTAGGTCCGCAAGACCACAGTTCAACGCATGATTTCTCTTGGCATCTCCAGTCGATTTTTCCCTCCTAGGTTCTCTGGCTTCCCGACTTTAATTATTTCCCCCCCGCCCCCCCGTCCGCCCCCGTTCCCCCCCGTCCCCCCTTACCCTCACCCCAGCCCACCCCACCCAACCCCCGCAGACCAGACCGCTGGGAATTGTAGCCGCCCCCAGCCCCCATTCAGTCAATTCAATTACAAGTGTGGAGTAGCCCGTCTTCTGGTGAGGGTGGGAAGCAGCCACCACAGTCCTACTCGGTTAATCACTTTCTTGGCCTATGGCAAAGACCGTCTTTACAGTCTTCGTTCTAATTGGCTACAGTCCATCTCTATCCTACAGGCACAGAAAGCTGTAGGAAACAATTTGCTGCAAAAGATTCTCATGACTCTCCAGCCTCTCAAATGTCCATTTTTTTTCTCATCTCCATCCTTACCGCCGTCGGTTTCCTGAACACTCCCAAGTTCTCCCTTCTAGGCCTATATCACTCCCTGATCCTTCTGGCTGGAATACTTCTGCTTATTCCAATACTGGACCTCCTCACCTTCCTTTTCCTCCTTTACTCCTCCTTCCCAAGGCACTTTAAGAAGCCTTTCTCAAACCCCTAAGTCTGTAGTAGATGCCCCTGGCACCAGAATCCCTTACTTCCCTACCAGAGCGCTCAGGCACTGTACTGTAAGTATCCATTCATGTGTCTGAAATCTCCGCCTCTACTGTCAGCTCCAGCTGATCAGCGATTATACTTTTTTTTTTTTTTTTTGAGACAGAGTTTCGCTCTTGTTGCTCAGACTGGAGTGCAATGGCTTGATCTTGGCTCACCGCAACCTCTGACTCCCAGGTTCAAGCAATTCTCCCGCCTTAGCCTCCCGAGTAGCTGGGATTGCAGTCATGCGCCACCACACCCGGCTAATTTTGTATTTTTAGTAGAGATGAGATTTCTCCCTATTCATCAGACTGGTCTCGAACTCCCAAACTCAGGTGATCTGCCCGCCTTGGCCTCCCAAAGTGCTGGGATTACAGGCGTGAGCCACCGTACCCTACCTGTCTTAATGAAAGTGAGGCAGGAGAACAGGGCCTGGGGGCAGGGAACCTAAGGCCTTTTCAAACCTAGAACTAAATTTAAAGAAAAAATCTAACTTTCCACCCTAAGTAACAAAAGGACCATAGGCTATATGCCCTTTGCAAATCCCCACCTTTTCTGGAGGCAGATAAGAAATTGGCTGTCCCTACCCAATCAGACTGATTGCCAGCTGAGTCTTCGTTTGCATAGAAGTACAACTTTGTAACTCTGTAACATTGCTTTTTGCAACCAATCAGATGTTTGCACAGGAGTGTGACCTTTGTAACTCCAGTCCTTGACTTGTTGCTTTTCCCAAGGAATCAGACCTATTGGGGGCCACCACTTCATTTACATGAGGTGAGCTCCAAGTGGCCAGTGGGAAACCTCTAGAGGGTATTTGGATCCAAGATGATTATGTATTCAGGTCCTTCTGCGCTGCTCGGGAGGCTCCCATACTGTGGAGTGTACTTTCATTTTCTTTTTTTGAGACAGAGTCTCATTCTGTCGCCCAGGCTGGAGTGCAGTGGCACAATCTCGGCTCACTGCAACCTCCGCCTCCCAGGTTCAAGTGATTCTCCTGCCTCAGCCTCCAGCTGGGATTACAGGTGCTCACCACCACACCCGGCTAATTTTGGATTTTTAGTAGAGACCGGGTTTCACTGTGTCTACCAGGCTGATCTCCAACTCCTGACCTCAAGAGATCCTCCCGTCTCGGCCTCCCAAAGCGCTGGGATTACAGGTGTGAGCCACGGCGCCCGGCCATGTACTTTCATTTTCAATAAATTTCTGCTTTCGTTCTTTTTTTGCGTCATTCTTTCCTTGCTTTGCTGTGCCTTTTGTCCAGTTCTTTGGTCAAAATGCCAAGAACCTGGACAACTTGCAGTCAAGACCCTCCACAGGTAACAAAAGCAGGAACTCAAAATTATTTCATGAATAAATGTATATAAATGATTTTCATTTAACAAAAAGCTTCTATAACATATAAGCAAGTTCTCATAACAGACTTCACCATTTAGAAAAAAAAAATATTGAGGGACCACCTCCTACCATATAACCAGCATTTTCAGTATTTCTGGCTGAATATGCTGGAAGTATTAATATTTTGGGATTAAAAAAAACTGCAAGGGTTCTTTATTATAAAAGTAATCCATGTGTCTCAGAAAAAAATTCACAGTCAAAAGTATATAAAGTGGGCTGGGTGCGGTGGCTCACACCTGTAATCCCAACACTTTGGGAAGTGAGGTGGGTGGATCACTTGAGGTCAGGAGTTCAAGACCAGCCTGGCCAACATGGTGAAAACTCATCTCTACTAAAAATACAAAAATTAGCCAGGTGTGGTAGCATGCACCTGTAATCCCAGCTACTTGGAGGCTGAGATGGGAGAATCGCTTGAACCTGGGAGGCAGAGGGTGCAGTGAGCCAAGATCGTGGCACTGCACTCCAGGCCGGGCAACAGAGCGAGACTCTGTCTCAAGAAAACAAAAGTATATAAAGTAAAAATTAAACTCCCCATTTCCTCCTTTCCCTGCCCATATCTCATCCCCAAAGTTAACTTATTTTAAGAGTTTAGGGTGAATCCTTTCAAGTAAGTCACAAATACCACAAAAATATGTGGTATTTGTAAACCAAGGAAAGGAATAAAATTGGTCCTGAAGAAAAATCATAACATAGGCCTTGAATGCTATTAGGCCTCTCCTATCTTTTCTTTCTTCTCAATCAACTTGGTTTTTCTCACTGTGAAGATAGGCTTTTTGGCTCCTCAGTTACTTTGAAAGAACATGGCCACCAAAAAGTTCCAGCTTTGTAGCACCTCAGAGTTCAAGTAGAGTAACCAGACTATACTAGCACCTTAGTCGAATTCTAAATCCCAAGAAGAGGCTTCAGCTGGCCTAGAGTCAGCCAGATTCCATTCTGTGGCCTGCCTGGGTCAACTTGGGGAGATCATAAAGGATGGTAGGGGGAGGAGTCTGGTCAGAAAAAAACTGTATGTATTGACTGCAGTATATTTTGGTCTTCATTCCATGTTGGTGCCGTCTTTTTAAAGACTATAAAACAGTCTATTGCGTTTTAAAAGTTAGAAGACATTATACACATTTAGATTATTTCCAGTGTTTCATTATTGCAAGCAATACAGCAATGAACAATTATCTACATTATACATCATGGAATTCGGGGGGGGTCATAGAATATGAACATTTGAAATTTTCATATATATTACCACTTTGCCCTATAAAAAGGTTGTGACGTGATACTTCCACATATATGTCTGTACTGGACGTTTCCATTCGTTTTCAGCTTTGCTAAACGTTATGTTGGGAAAAAAAAGATATTTATTTATCTATTTGACAATATTTAATGGTCATTTATTCTGTACCAAGTCTCTAAGGACATGCGATTACAGCAGAAAACAAAACAAATCCCCTGACGCCATGGAACACTAAACAGAGGGCAGTTACATCAATGTAAATGTTGAGTGCTAGGAAGAAAAATAAAGAAGGGTAAGATGATTCGGCAGGTTTGGGCAGAGCTCGCTATTTTAATTGTGGTGGTCATTCAAGCTGAAAACGGAAGTAAGGGTAAAAACTAGGCAGACACCTGGGGAAAGGCCATCCAGGTCCTGGGGAAGTAGCATGCCTGGCACATTCAATGAAGAGCAAGCAGGGTGGGGAGGCTGGGGCAGAGTGAGGAAAGGGGAGAATAGGATAATATATCAGGGTAGGACCTAGGGAATATCGTTATCATGATTGCAAGCCTTCTGCACTGTCTGTAATAATAATATTATTATTTTTTGAGACGGAGTTTTGCTCTTGTTGCCTAGGCTGGAGTGTAATGGTGAAGTCTTGGCTCACTGCAACCCCTGCCTTCCAGGTTCAAGCGATTCTCCTGCCTCAGCCTCCCGACCCGCCATCAAGCCCGGCTAATTTTTATATTTTTAGTAGAGACAGGGTTTCACCATGTTGGCCAAGCTGGTCTCGAACTCCTTACCTCAGGTGATCCGCCCACCTCGGCCTCCCAAAGTGCTGGGATTACAGGTGTAAGCCACCGCGCCCGGCCTGTAATAATATTAACAACAGCAAAAGATCATTTTGCAGGCCAGGCACGGTGGCTCACGCCTGTAATCCCAGGACCTTGGGAGGCTGAGGAGGGAGATTGTCTGGATCCCAGGAGCTCGAGACCAGCCTGGGCAACTGGGCGAAACCCATCTCTACCAAAAATTAGGCGGGCGTGGTGGCGCACGACTGTATTCCTAGCTACTCCGGAGGCTGAGGTGGGAGAATTGCTTGAGCCCCATTGGTCGACGCTGCAGTGAGCCGTGATCGCGCCACTGCACTCCAGCCTGGGTAACATAGGGAGACCCTGTCCCCGCCCGGCTAAAAAAAAATCATTTTGAAATTGCAACCTCCGCCGGGCGCGGTGGCTCAAGCCTGTAATCCCAGCACTTGGGAGGCCGAGACGGGCGGATCACGAGGTCAGGAGATCGAGACCATCCTGGCTAACACGGTGAAACCCCGTCTCTACTAAAAAATACAAAAAACTAGCCGGGCGAGGTGGCAGGCGCCTGTAGTCCCAGCTACTCAGGAGGCTGAGGCAGGAGAATGGCGTAAACCCGGGAGGCGGAGCTTGCAGTGAGCTGAGATCCGGCCACTGCACTCCAGCCTGGGCGACAGAGCGAGACTCCGTCTCAAAAAAAAAAAAAAAAAAAAAGAAATTGCAACCTCCCATCTCCATCTGCAACAACTCCCCTTTCTCAGCTCACCTGATACGTAACCTCTAGATATGGCTGTAGTACAAGAATGAAAGGAGGTACTCATTCATAAATCTGATCCATAGTGGTGGCATTTCCGGGAAAAATGTTCCATACCCCCACCATACCAGCGACCCTATTTGCACCTGGCTGACCAGGCAATGGGGAAAAGGAGCCCCGCCTGCGCGGTGGTGAGCGCGGCCCCGCCCAGCCCGCTAGTGGGAGGGGAGAAATTGGCCACAGAGCAGTCTCCGGAAGCTGCCGCTGGCCACCCTGTTAACGTTTCCCGCGAGTGAGGCGCGTCGCAAAAGGTCGCGGCGGAACTTCCCTGCGCTTTTCAGACCACACGCTTTACGGTACTAGGCATTGCTGAGCTGGGAGATGTCGGCAGCGGGTTGGGAGGAACCGTGGGGTCCTCCCGGCGGCTTTGCGAAGCGGGTCCTGGTGACCGGCGGTGCTGGTTTCATGTAGGTAATGGCCAAGCAGTGGCTCCCCAGAAACCCCTACCTTTTCCCGCAGCTCTGCTTGCCCTAGGCAATTTGGGTCCAGCTTTGAGGGGTCCTTATTCTGATGGGAGGGTCCTAATGCACGACCTAGACCAGCTTTTCTCTCCCTGGCCTTCAAAGAAGTGGTTCCTTTGAAACTGTGACTTCTTTAAAACGCCTCTTCCAAACCTGTGTTACTCTCGCCCTTCTGTGGCCCTAGGTGCTCACCACGTCACTCCTTAAATGCGTACAAGTTACCCTAAGTTGCTTACCGACTGCTTCCCACCCCCAGCCTAGAGCACCCCCACCCCTCGATGGGCCCTGTACACATAGGCACCCCCAAAACGATCTGAGGTTTATAATAGGACATCCAAACATTTACAAATCCACTGTTGACACCCTTTTCTTCCTCAGACCCACATTTGATCAGCAAGCCCTCTACTTCCAAAGTATATCCTTACGGCTACCTCTTCCCACCACTTTCCCCTTTCCACCCTAGCCCATGTTTGCCGTCATCTTTTGCCTAGACTGCTGCTGTAGCCTCCTGGTTGGCCATAACTGTGTCCACGCATGTTCCTTTAAAGCCTGTTGCTCACATACAAGTCAGTGCTTCTTAATCAGGTCATGTTAGGAGCAGGATTACTTCAGTGGTTCCTGCCACACTTAGAATAAAGCCCGAACTCTACCATATCTAGAAAACTCAAGTGCCCAAGCCCTGCTTTTGCAACGTGATCTGCTTTTCTGTACCTGCCATGCTTCCCCTCTTACAGTTCTTGGAACACACCAAGACACACACTTCTATCTTGAGGCCTTTGCACTTGCTTCCCCTTTCGTTAGGCTGTTTGCATCACTCAATTCCGGGTTTTATCCAGATATCACCTCCTCAGAGAGTTCTTACCTGACCACCGTATCTAAAATAGCCTCTTTCCCAACTAGCACACTTACCTCTACCTGCAATTATATTGCGGATTTGTGTCTGCTTGTTTATTTTTTGTATCCCTACTCTAAAATGCAAACATGATAAGGACAGAGACTACTGTTCACTCAGCACCTGGAAGAATGCCTGGCCCATTCTATATAAGTCTTTAGTAATTGTGGAATGGATGAATGCAAGAGTTATAAACAGGAAACTCTCCCATCCTCCCCTCAAGGGCTGTGTCTAGTGGAAGAAAAGGGAATGTGAGGATTCCTGTTTATGGCCATTTGCACATTAAATCACCCCTTCTAATCTGACAAGTCACTTGGGGGACAACATCAGGCTGGCAGGTTTCACTTAATGAGAAAGAGGACAATGGGCATGAAAGGGTAATACTTGTGTGAGAGTGCAGGTCCAGGGAGGGGGCGATGTAGAAATGCCGACTACAAACTCCAAGTTCATAATTTGCTCAAGGGCTGCCCTTTCCTGGGAGCCCAACATTTTAAGTATATATGGTAAATCTGATAGATCATTTCACTGAGATATGCCTCAGATTCCCCTTTAGAGTCCTCTGAAGCTCAGGACCCACAGTGGATATCCAACTCAGGATGGTTTCAGCTGTTATTAGCCTGGGAACCCTGGGTTCAGTCTAGAACCCTCCTGAGGATTCTAGTTTAACATTACCAAAATCTTATACCAAGAAATAGCAATTGCAGAAGTTACTATTAAATATAGACAACTGACTATGCTCATAGTAATTTAATTTTTACATACTTATATCTGCAGTTCCTGAAAAGGCATGCTATAGGCATGTACAGTTGTGCTGACTGGCTCCCGTTTATCGTTCCACTGTACTCCACACTTGTGCATATATGGATGGCATCATTTGGTTAAACTGACTTTTTCCCCTATACCCAGAACCAGTGCATTCTCTCTTCTACATAGTCTAAATGGAATGTAAAACTTTTGTTTATAGATACTGTTGAGAAGTTTGGTAAAAAGTTTGCGTGTGTGTATATTTAGTGTAGTTATATTGTTTTCTGTTATCTTAGAAAAAATTAAAGTTATCTTTGAGTATTTTCCTAATACTCAACATCTTAGGAAAATATTCAAGTGTTTAGTGAAGTTAAGATTTTTCACTAACAAGGTATACTTTTTTTTTGAATAGTGCATCACATATGATTGTCTCTTTAGTGGAAGATTATCCAAACTATATGATCATAAATCTAGACAAGGTGAGTTTTATAAAAATGAGCTTCATGCACTGAAATTACATTTCAATTTATGTTTTTTAAAAGTACTAGAATCCTGTCATGCTGATATTTTAATTTTTTATTTAGTCATTTTAGCAATTTTGAGGCTCTGTATTGTAATGTGCTTATGCTGTATTTAATCTTATATGTCAGTTTTTGAAACTTGCATTTCTTATGGTGGTCCACAAAGTAAAGTTTTTGTTTTGTTTTTTCAGTTGCTACTTTGCAAATGGACTTTTTGGATTTTCATTAAAAAAAAAAACTGTAAGAAAAATTTGTAAGACAGTTTGGTGATTATAAGCCTTAATTAGATTTTTTGTCTATTTTTTAATTGACATATCTTAGCTGTACTTGCTATGGGGCATATGGTGATGTTTTGATACACGTATACAATGTGTAATGATCAAATCAGGGTAATTGGGACATCCATCATAAGAATAAACCTTAACTCTTATGAAGCTTTGCTTGACTTGCTATTATGGACAGGAATTTTTTTCTATATCACCAATATACCAACAGTTTGAGGAATAGGTATAATTAATTCTAATATGTATAACACAGGTGTAATTATTTTCAATCACTAATTCCTTTTCTGTAAGAAATGGTAAAAACTTTTCTAGCCACCAATGGCTACAGGCAAATTTTGACAGGAACTTTTTTGTGTGTGTTTGTTTGAGATGGAGTCTTGCTCTGTCGCCAGGCTGGGTTGCAGTGATGCAATCTCAGCTCACTGCAACCTCCACCTCCCGGGTTCAAGCGATTCTCCTGCCTCATCCTCCTGAGTAGCTGGGATTACAGGCGCACCACCAAGCCCAGCTAAATTTTGCGTTTTTAGTAGAGATGAGGTTTCACCATGTTGGCCAGGATGGTCTCGATCTCTTGACCTTGTGATCCGCCTGCCTCAGTCTCCCAAAGTGCTGGGATTACAGGCATAAGCCACCACCCCCAGCCAGGAACATTTTTTAAAGTAGAGATTTATGAAAAGGTTTTTGTTTTGTTTTGTTTTTTGGTACTTTGAAAGGGTAACAAAATTACTTGTTTTTTACTTTTAAGATATCAGAAACTTAAAATGTGTAAAAACAGGCCAGTGCGGTGGCTCACGCCTGTAATCCCAGCACTTTGGGAGGCTGGGGCAGGCGGATCACGAGGTCAGGAGATCGAGACCAACCTGGCTAACACGGTGAAACCCTGCTTTTACTACAAAATACAAAAAATTAGCTGGGCCGTGGTGGCTGGTGCCGGTAGTCACAGCTACTCCAGAGGCTGAGGCAGGAGAATGGCGTGAACCTGGGAGGTGGAGTTTGCGGTGAGCAGAGATCGCGCCACTGCACTCCAGCCTGGGTGACTCAGTCTCAAAAAAAAAAAAGAGTGTAAAACCAGGGAGCAAACACACTTTAAGAGGACATGTTCTTGTATTATAACCATTAACATCTATAGTCTAAAATAAATTGGTATTTGATTGGAAAAGCTAATGTCACTTTTTGTATTGCCCCTTCTATGCTCTCTTCTTTCAAGTTGGATTACTGTGCAAGCTTGAAGAATCTTGAAACCATTTCTAACAAACAGAACTACAAATTTATACAGGTATGAACATTTTCATGTAATTGTACTGTGACTCTTTAGTCATGCAGGGATTATAGTATCTTTGTACTTTATAAACCTGTGTAATATGAGCTTGAAAGGAACACTAATTAAAGGTCTTTTAAAAGATCAGATAGTTAATTTCCAAAAGTACCATGTGCTCTAGAGGATACTACTTTTGATTGACAACACATACAAAGCTACATGTGATTTTTGGTACCTTAGCAGATCTACCAGTAGCTGACTGAATTTACATGGTTTGTATTTTAGTTCCTCCCTAGTCTTTCCCTATGAAGGTTGATTGACTCTGGAAGTCTCATTTTTAGACAAATCCAAAGTATAAACCACAGGACCAGTTCATTAATTTGCAAAGGGAAATGTTATTGTCAAATGAAACTATTTAACTTATGATATATTGTTTTTTAAAGTTATGCTATAAACTCTCTTTTTAACTACAAAACTTAAAGAATATACTAACAACCATTTCATAATTCTGTATGAAAGTGTTTTCTTCAGCTATTGACGAATTGTCAAGAATACATATTTTTAGAAGAATTAAATGTACATATAAACGTTAGAAGTACCATAATTTTACTTAATTGTGATAAAATGTGTTTTCAAAATATCATTCCAGTTGTTACACTATATTTTTTTGAGACAGAGTCTTGCTCTCTCGCCCAGGCTGGAGTGCAGTGGCATGATCTCAGCTCACTGCGACCCCTGCCTCCTCGGTTCAAGCAATTCTCCTGCTTCAAACTCCCTACTAGCTGGGATTACAGGCACCCGCTACCATGCCTAGATAATTTTCATATTTTTAGTAGAGACGGAGTTTCACCATGTTGGCCAGGCTGGTCTCAAACTCTGGACCTCAAGTGATCCGCCCGTCTCAACTTCCCAAAGTGCTGGGATTACAGGCGTGAGCCACCGCACCCTGCCTAAGATATATTTTAATAATGGTTATCTCAAAGGGTTTTTAAAAAATGCTAAAAAAAGTTTTCTCTTAATATAGTGTCCTTGGGTTGGCAAAAATGTTGTGGACAACACTAGCATGGTACTTAGTAGTTGTTGGTGCTCATTAAAATATTATTTGGAAAAATAATTTGAATTGAATATCTAATATCCTAAGATGCTGGAGAAATACATCGTTGGTATACTTGTTTGAGCACTTAGTTGAATTTTCAAAACATTCTCTATTAAACAGGGAGGTGGGAGGTAGGGGGATGTTATAGTACAAATGGTTATGAATGAGAGTGCTCAATGAAAACTAACCCTTTCATGTTTGCTTTTTCATATAGGGTGACATATGTGATTCTCACTTTGTGAAACTGCTTTTTGAAACAGAGAAAATAGATATAGTACTACATTTTGCTGCGCAAACACATGTAGGTAAGCATTGTTTTATGTTACAGTTATGATTGGCAGTTCTGTCCCGGCCCCCGCACCCCTGCTCCCACCCACGTACTTAATAATACTTATATTTGAAAGAGGATATATCATACTGTACTAGAAAAACAGCCACTGTGTCATCAATAAACTCAGCACTTTTTAGATACTTTTATTAGCATTGCAAGGCTATGTTAGTGAAATACAACCTTGAATGCTGTCTGAAAACTTGAGTTGAACCAATTCAGGATAGTAAAGGGGAGCAATGGGGAGATGGGCCGTCAACTGTATTTTTTACGTTGTTTTTCTTAAATTTTGTTGTGGGTATGCAGATGAACATTATTTATATCATTTTGTGAATTTTAGATATTTTCTAATAATTTGACAGTTTTATTATGAAATATATTTGAAAGCGTTTAGAAATACAGTCAAATAATGATAATGTGAGCACCCATGTACCTATCACCTGAACAAAAGGCAGAATGTTGCTGAATCCTCTTCAGTAGTAAGTACTACTGCTACCTATTACCAGATTTAAAGTTATAATTTCCTTTGCTTTTCTCTACACTTTTGCTGTTGTGTATATATATACATATATATATTTATATATAAATATATATATATATATATAATGATGTAGAGTTTTTTTTGTTTTTTCAGAATCAGTGTAGATTCATCCATGGAGTCGGATATAGATATAGTTTGTTTTCAGTGTCATTCCAGTCTAAAAAATATATATGTATACACCGTAGTTTACTTAATATACTTTATTCTTAATGGCCATTTGGGTTCTTTACACTTTGGAGCAACTTTGAACACTACTACCTTGAACATGTATCATGATACATAAATATACATTACATTTGGCTATATAACTGAGATCATAAGATCTGCATACTTCATGTTGAGATAATGTCAAACCATGTTCCAAAGTAATTATACCAACTTCCACTCCTCCAGAAATGTGTGACTTACTGTTGCTCCAAATCTCATCAAAGCTTAGTTTTGTCAGTCTTTCCATTTTTGCCAATTTCAGTGCTGTGTAGTGGTGTCTCATGTTTCTAATTTGTATTTTCCCTGATTACTAATAAGATTAAGTACTTTTCATATGGTTTTTGGTAATTTGGATTTCTCCTTTGTGAAATGCTGTTGCAATCTTTTGTCCATTTTAAAATGGGATTGTTTACCTTTTTCTCATTGAAAGAGAAGTTTCAATAAGAAAAAATGGCAAGTAGAGTTTTTATATATTCAGGACACTAGTTCTTTGTCATTCTGTATGTTACAGATGCCTTCTGCTCTGTATGGCCTATCTTCTCACTTTTTTGATAGTGTGTTTTGATGAACAGATGTTTTTTATGTCAGTGTAGTGAATGTGTGTTTTTTCCTTTATGCTTACTGCTTTTTCAGTTCTTAAATTCTCTCCTACCCTGAGGTCATGAAGATATATTTTTCTATATTATCTTTTCAAAGATTTTTAATTTTGTCTTTTACAATTAGATTTGTAATCCATCTGAAATTAATTCTTATATAACACCAATTTCATGTTTTTCCATGTGAATACCAATTATTCCTGTACCATTTATTGAAAAGTTTACCAGTTTCTACCCTCTGTCATATCAAGTTTATTTTTGTATCTCTGTCTCTCTTCATTTGTTTGTCTCTGCCTGTCTGATACGCACTATATTGACGAATACAATGATTTCATGTCTGTTAAAGCAAATCCTTCTACTTGGTTAATGATAAAAGCAGTTGTGCACTTCTACCAGCAATTTATGAGATATTTGCCAACACTTGCTGTGTCAGTTTTGTGGTTTTAGTTTCCCTGATGAAGTTAAAAACCTTTTCATTTGTTTATTGGACTATTCTCCCTCTCTTTCTTATTAGGATATCCTCTTTGGAAACATTTCTATTTAAGTTTCGTGACCATTTCATATTAAGTTGTCAGTTTTTTCCTTACAGATTTTATATATTTTGGATTCAAGCCTTTTGCAGCTACATTCTGTGTTGTTTTTTTTTTTTTTTTTTTTTGAGACTGAGTCTCGCTCATTGCCCAGGCTGGAGTGCAATGGCACCATCTCGGCTTACTGCAACCTCTGCCTCCCGGATTCAAGTGATTCTCTTGCCTCAGCCACCTGAGTAGCTGGAATTACAGGCATGCACCACCACGCCTGGCTAATTTTGTATTTTTGGTAGAAATGGGGTTTCACCACATTGGCCAGGCTGGTCTCGAACTCCCAACCTCAGATGATCTACCCTACTCAGGTGATCCACCCACCTCAGCCTCCCAAAGTGCTGGGATTACAGGCGTGAGCCACCACGCCCGGCCTTTTCCCATTTTTAATGGTGTCTTATTATTAGTGAAAGTTCTTAATTTTAATGTGGGTTAAATTATCTGTACCTTTTTCTTTAGGGTTAGTGCTCTTTCTGTCTGGATTAAGAACTTGTTTCCTACTTCCAGGGTCATGGACATGTTGTCTTATAATTCTTTTCTTAAAAGTTACTGTTTTTCCTTTTACATTTAGATTTCTTCCCCATATCCATATCAATTTGACTCAAAATCATTTATTGAAAAGACTTGACTCTTCCTCATTGTCTCTTTTGTCATGGGTCAGATGTTTTTATATGTATGCTTCTATTTCTCGGCTCTGTTCAATTCCATTGGTCTTTGTCTATGCTTACACTATTATCACACTATCTTAATTACTGTAGCTTTATAATAATTCTTTATACCAGCAAAGCAAACCTCCCACGCTGTTGTTCCAAAAAACAACATTTGACATTTGACATTGCTGTTCCAAAAAAACAATCTTTGACATTGTTGATCTTTTCTTATGCATGGTTTGTTTTCTATATAATGAATTTCTGGTCTCACCTTTATTATTTCATTATTTGTGCTTTGTTTAGGCATACTTTCTATTCTTTTTTCTAATCTTGATGATATATTTAGCTTATTAATTTTCACCTTTTCTCTAATGTATACATTTTAGACTATGAATTTACTTCTAAATACTGCTTTATCTGAATCCCACAGATTTTCATATGTATTTTTTCCTTATCTTTTATTCTTAAGAGTTTGATTTCTTGCTGGCTGTGGTGGCTAACACTTGTAATCCTAGCACTTTGAGAGGCCAAGGCAGGCGAATCACTTGAGCCCAGGAGTTCCAGACCCCAGCCTGGGCAACATGGTGAGACCCTGTCTCTATAAAAAATAATAATAAAAAATAAAACCCGGCATGATGGTGTGTGCCTGTAGTCCCAGCTACTTGGGAGGCTGAGGTGAGATCACTTGAACCCAAGAGGTGAGGTTGCAGTGAGCTGAGATTGCACCCCTGCATTCCATCCAGCCTGGGCAATAGAATGAGACCTTGTCTCAAAAAAGAAAAAAAGAATTTGATTTCTTCTTTAATCCATGGGTTACTTAGACATGTATGTCTTAATTTCCAAACATGTATGGGTTTTCTTTTTCTTATTGAATTCTAGCTTAATTGTATATGATTAGGTAACATACTCTATGATTGCAGTCCTTTATGCTACAACTTGCTTTTTGGCTCAGTATATGGTCACTTTCTGTAACTTGTGTATGTATTGAAAAGAATGTTAATTTGCAAACATTGGGTTCATTGTTCTTTACACATCCATTAGGTTAAGTTGGTTAATGATATTCTTTAAATCTCTTGTGTATTTCTGGTGAATTGAACCTTTTATCCTTATGAAGTGATCTCTTTCCTCTGGTGATGTGTACTGCTTTAAAATCTATTTTGTTTGACATTAATATAGCTGTGTTACTTCCTTTTTGGTTAGTATTTTCATGACACTTTTTCCATCTTTCTCTAGCTTTATGGGTTAGCTGCATGTCTTGTAAACAACATGATTTGATTTTTTTTAAAACCCATTCTGACCATCCTTGATATTTGCCCTCAGTGTTTAGTTTGTTGCTATATTTGGATTTATTCCTACCATCTTGCTGTATGCTTTCTTTTCTCACCTGTTCTGTTTCCTTGGTTGCTGCTTACGTTTTTTTTTACAAAAAAGAATTCTTCCTTTGTAAAAAATTGTTTATTTTAAAAAAATTCTTGCTTGCTTTTTTTAAGGACTTGACTGAGGAATTTTTCTTATTCTCTTTTTCTCCCTCTACTAGTTTGGAAATTATATGTTCTGTTGGTACTCTTGGAGTGGTTACCCTACAAATTACAGATGTGTAATTAGCTTATCAAAGTGTAAAGTTCATCAAAACCTTTGTCCTCTTCCCATTTAATTTCCAACTCCATTTTTAGCTATTTTTAACTGTTTTTATCTGTTTTTTTTGTTTTGTTTTGTTTTGTTTTTTTAGGCAGTCTTATTTTGTCACCCAGGCTGGAGCACAGTGTTGTGATCTCAGCTCACTGCAACCTCTGCCTCGCAGGTTCAAGCAGTTCTCCTGCCTCAGCCTCCCAGGTAGCTGGGATTACAGGCATGGGCCACCACGCCCGGCTTATTTTTTGTATTTTTAATAGAGATGGGGTTTTGCCATATTGGCCAGACTGGTCTCAAACTCCTGACCTCAGGTGATCCGCCCACCTGGGCCTCCCAAAGTGCTAGGATTACAGGCATTAGCCACCATGTCCAGCCTGGAATTTTAAATTGATCTTATTTTATTTTGTTTTTTTATTCCCACTAGATGTCATTATTACTATTTTATATAGTCAGTAGTCATTATATTAGGAGTTTACAAAATGATATTCTAATTATGTCATTCTTCATTTATACCTGGAATATCTACATAAAAACAAGTTTTCCAGCCAGGTGCAGTGGCTCACGCCTGTAATCCCAACACTTTGGGAGGCTGAGATGGGTGGATTACCTGAGGTCTGGAGTTCAAGACCAGCCTAGCCAACATGGTGAAACCCCGTCTCTAAAATACAAAAACATTAGCTGGGCGTGGTAGCGGGCACCTGCTACCCCAGCTACTCGGGAGGCTGAGGCACAAGAATCACTTGAACGTGGGAGGCAGAGTTTGCAGTGAACTGAGATTGTGCCACTACACTCCAGCCTGTGCTTTGTTTAGGCTTACTTTCTATTCTTTTTTCTAATCTTGGTGATATATTTAGCTTATTAATTTTCACCTTTTCTCTAATGTATACATTTTAGACTATGAATTTACTTCTAAATACTGCTTTATCTGAATCCCACAGATTTTCATATGTATTTTTTCCTTATCTTTTATTCTTAAGAGTTTGATTTCTTGCTGGCTGCGAAGAGAGAGAGAGAGAAAAAAAGTTTTCCTTATAAATTATGTGTTTACCTTGATATTTAATTGTTATAGAAAAGCCAGGTTAAATACCTGATTATTTTTATTTATTTAGTAGATTTTACTATAATGAGTTGGTTTCCAAGTATCCTCCTTTTTCTTTTTTCTTTTTTTTAGTATCGTTATGAATTTGTAGATTTTAACACATTTGATTTTTTTTTTGTTTTAATCACTTGCAGTTATTTTTCTTATTTATGTTCAAAATGACTTACCATTAGCCATTGAGAGGCTCTTCTAGTTGCTTCCTGAGTCCTTTTTGACATGACCTTAGCAGTCTTTGACAGCCATCTAACTTTCTGGTTTGATAGGATGTTTCAGTTTTATCTTCAATGTTTTTCCCCCCAAGATCTGGAATCAGCTCTTTGTCTCAGGAGCCATTGTTCCTTTTGGTGGGAAATGGTGTTTAGAGGCCACAGTCTGGGCCCTGGGAGTGCTTATTAACTGATTGGACATTGTTTCAAGGCTTTTTCAGTTAACAAAACTAGGGAATATTATTTGCCTATTTACTTAAGATTAAATGTGACATGGGTTTATACAGAAATGTCCAATTCAGATTCAGAGTTTTTGTTTAAGTTCATCAGTCTTTCATTTATATCCTCTTTTCCTTACCTTGAACACCTTGGTTCTCAACAGCACCACCCTAATTACTCATTTACTTTATTCCAGAACACACAATGAGTCCACATTTCTTCTTTTAAGGACAGCAGGTAGATTGGATTAGGACCCATCCTAAAGACCTGATTTTCACTTAATCACCTCCTTAAGAGCCCTATCTCCAAATATAGTCACATTCTGAGGTTCTGGGGGAAGGGGTTGGGCCTTAAGATGAATTATGGGGAGAACACAGTTTAGCCTATAACTCTGGATTAGAGGGAAATGCCTATGTAATTTGACTGGATATTTCCAAGTTTCCTTCCTTAGGGATTGTAAACATTTTACATCATCATTGTCAGTGTACAAAGTGTCTTTTGCCTAACAGCCTCAACAACTAGGTGAATTTGTCAAATTTTTGAATTTTTGCCAGTCTGATAAGAAGTGGTATCTCTGAGTTTTTAATTTGTGTTTCTTTTTTTATTGTACGTGAGGTTGATCATCATAATCTTAAGGACCCATTTGTATTTCTTCATCTAAACTGTTTATGTCTCCTACCTGTTTTACTGTAGGATTGTTCTTATTTATTTAAAGTTCTTCATAAGTTGATGATACTTAACCCTTTATCTCTGTAATTTCACATGGTTTTTCCCAATTTGCCATTTTTGTCTTTTTAATTTGTTTTTAGTTTTTTAACCATGCAAAATTTTTATATGATCAAATTTATCCATCTCTTCCATTATTGCTTCTGGATTGTGATTCATCATTAAGGAAGTTCCTTCCATTTCCTGGTTATAGAGGTTCAGTTCTTTTAAGGTGAATTTATTTTTAAATAACTCATTCAACATTTATTGCTTTCAGCAGTAACAGATTGATCTTAAAAAGCCTAGCCCTGTAATTCATAATTTTTTAAATTTAAGAACACTTTAAATATCAGTGTATTATTTTTAAATTTTCTTCCTTATAGAATAAAAACCTTTCCTGCAAATTTAACACTGATAGTTTTCTGGGTTCTAAGAATTTGCATGTACTATGTAATTTAGGTTTAAAGAAATCATAAATATCACTGCCTGTGTATGTTATTACTATAACTGTTGCAGCTGTGGTAAATGACGAGCCGTGAATAGTACCCTCCTTAAACCTGAGTCCATCATTTGACATTTGTTTTATCCGTTGGGTAGACTTGTTTTAGCTTTTCACTCTTTTTTTTTTTTTAGATCTTTCATTCGTACGTGCCTTTGAGTTTACCTATGTTAATGTTTATGGCACTCACGTTTTGGTAAGTGCTGCTCATGAAGCCAGAGTGGAGAAGTTTATTTACGTCAGCACAGATGAAGTATATGGTGGCAGTCTTGATAAGGTGAGCTTAGAAAATGTATATTTTATCTACTTAACCATGTACCATGATACAGTTTTATTAAACCTACACTGGGCTTTTTTCATCCTCAAATTATATACACTTGTAGCACTCTTCAAAGTGTTTTAGGATTCTGTAGAGGGACAGAACTGATAGACAGATATATAAAGGGATATTTATTAAGTATTAACTCACACGATCACAAGGTCTCACAACAGGCCATCTGCAAGCTGAGGAGCAAGGAGAGCCAGTCTGAGTCCCACAATTGAAGAACTTGGAGTCAAATGTTCGAGGGCAGGAAGCATCCAGCATGGGAGAAAGATGTAGGCTGGGAGGCTAGGCCAGTGTAGTCTATTCATGTTTTTCTATCTGCTTTCTATTCTAGCCACACTGGCAGCTGCTTAGATGGTGCCCACTCAGATTGAGGGTGGCTCTGCCTTTCCCAGCCCACTAACTCAAATGTTAATCTCCCTTGACAACACCCTCACAGACACACCTAGGATCAATACTTTGTATCCTTCAATCCAATCAAGTTGACGGTGTTAACCATCACAGAATGTTATTGCATTGTCTCCTCTGTTCGGATCAAGTGATACCGCCCCAAATGGGGAACAACAGCTTAGTCTTGGTAGAGACTTATTTATTTATTTTTTCGTGCCCCAGAAATCTCTTTAGGTAGATTTATTTGTAATTTTGCAAGAGAATTGCAGATCTCACCTTTTTGTCCCACTCTTACACATATGATGAATGTCATTCCATGGACCAAAGCATAAGTTACACTGCAGCATACTACCTGTTCATCTTTCCCTTTCAGTCATATTGGAATGTCAAGGAGACTATAAAATTCTTATAAAAACTAAAACCTTTTTTTTTTTTTTCTTTTCGAGATGGGAGTTGTGCTCTTGTTGCCCAGACTGGAGTGCAATGGTGCAATCTTGGCTCACCGCAACCTCCACCTCCCGGGTTCAAGTGATTCTCCTGCCTCAGCCTCCCAAGTAGCTGGGATTACAGGCATGCGCCACCATGCTCGGCTAATTTTGTATTTTTAGTAGAAATGGGGTTTCTCCATGTTGGTCAGGCTGGTCTCAAACTCCCGACTTCAGGTGCTCTGCCTGCCTCAGCCTCCCAAAGTGTTGGGATTATAGATGTGAGCCACTGTGTCCACCCTTAGAATCTATTTTTTTAAATAAATCATGCATAAATATTGTACTTTTTATGCAAATGAAACTCCATTGTCCAATCTATAATTTTTATAGTTGGTGTCTGCAGTGACCTCATTTTATTATTTATGAATTTACTTATTTTACCAAGACACATACACAGTGAAAAATCAAATAGTCTGAAAAGACTGACAGTGAGAAAAAGTAGACCTTGACCACTTCTCAGTTCTTAATTCTGCTTCCAAGAAGTAACTGTTTTTCAATTCTCTGCAGTTGTTATCAGGTAAAATTCTTTGTTCATGCACCCTGCCACCCTACATCAGATCTGACACAGTAACCAGAGTGATTTTTAAAATGTAAGTCAGACCTGGCATTACTCTGCTCAAAAATCAGTCATTGTTTTATGTTGGCCTTCCTCTAGCTCTCTGACCTCCTCTCCCATGGTCTCTCCCCTCGTATCAGCCTTCCTGCAATTCCTTTGGACACCCTTCTGTCTCAGGGCCCTTAACTTGCCGTTCTCTCTCTCTGCTGTATAGGATTGTTGTGCACATTAAAGAAGTTACTACATGTCCTTGGGAAAACACCAGGCACATAGGATTTAAGAAGTGGCTTTTAAAATTTGGCGATTGACATTTCAAGTTTTAACATATGCTCTGATTTTTATACTTAAAATATGCATAATTTTTTAAATATGTATTTTTAAAATTAGGAATTCGATGAATCTTCACCCAAACAACCTACAAATCCTTACGCATCATCTAAAGCAGCTGCTGAATGTTTTGTACAGTCTTACTGGGAACGATATAAGGTAAGACCTGATTGCAGAAACTCTTTTTTTTTTTTTTTTGAGACGGAGTCTTGCTCTGTCGCCCTAGCTGGAGTGCAGTGGCCTGATCTCAGCTCACTGCAAGCTCCGCCTCCCAGGTTTACGCCATTCTCCTGCCTCAGCCTCCGGAGTAGCTGGGACTACAGGCGCCCGCCACCATGCCCGGCTAGTTTTTTGTATTTTTAGTAGAGACGGGGTTTCAGCGTGTTAGCCAGGATGGTCTTGATCTCCTGACCTCGTGATCCGCCCGTCTCGGCCTCCCAAAGTGCTGGGATTACAGGCTTGAGCCACCGCGCCCGGCCAGAAACTCTTGAAACATTTTCCTTTGGACTTAAGTGTTAAAACTCCAAGTGGGCTTTTTTTTTTTTCCTAAAGATTTTTAAGTTTTCTCTTTATTCTTCGGGGATGGTCTCTATCTGGCACTCAGGCTGGTCTCAAACTCCTGACCTCAAGTGATCTGTCCACCTCGACCTCCCAGAGTGCTAGGATTACAGGCATGAGCCACGCCCAGCCCAAGTCAGCTTTTAGCAGCATGCTTAGAGTAGAAGGCATAGATTGAGAAAATTTACATATTACGGAATTTTAAAAACTAATTTCCTCTATTGTGCGGACAAAATAGGACCGACCTCTTCTTATTCAGTTCATCATTAAAGGAATAACTTGAATATACATTGTTTTTCTATTTCGGTAATAGGTAGAGTGTTACAGCTAGAGTCAGAATGAGGTTGGAGTCCTGTGAGTGGAGGAAGACAGAGGGAGGACAGATCCCCTTTCTGCCGTGTGCTTCTCTCTGCATGATTTGGCTTTCGTGGCTCCTCATGAATGGGAAGTAGACTTGCCCCTGGTGGCTCTGACAGTGTCAGTATGGGAGCCTTACCCCATATGAATTCTCACCTTGAATCTCCTACATTTGGCTTCCCACTGCTCTTGGTGAGTTTTTAGGGTGTGGGTCAGAGAGGCAAGCCTTGGAATTCCTAAAGATTCTCTCACCATTTGGGTTCTGGTGGCATCGGTCCTTTTCACTTTCATAGTAGCTCTTTTTATTTGTAGGGATTGGTACAATGAAGACAGCCAATTTAGAGTCCTTGAGGTGGTCTTTAAAATAATCAGCTGGAAAGTTCTTCAGTGTTTTGCTATCAATCAGACTTATAAACCTGTGCCATCTGTGCTCATCTTCTTGTACTAATAAAAGAATGTTCCTCTTCATTTTTTTGGAACCTCTGCCTTTAACTGAATCCTGTTCTCTCCTTTCTAGAAACCTTACGTTAGAAAAAAATCTCTTCCCTTTGACCTTAAGGTGTGTAGAATTATTTAGGCAACGGTGCCCATATTTTGAAATTCTGCTCGTCTTTAAAATAGTCATCATTAGACCTTTTCAAAAGCCTTAATGTTGAATATTCTTTTAAGTTTCCAGTTGTTATCACAAGAAGCAGTAATGTTTATGGACCACATCAATATCCAGAAAAGGTAAACTTTACTTCTTAATTCATGGTGTTGTTCAGTGATTGTAACTTCTCATTATTTGAAATAACCTCTTTTCAGTTATTTGCCAAAATAATATGTTGTAAATTTTACGTAATTTTATATGCTGTATAACACCTCTTGCAGATTCCTTCAGACTTAGAGATTGAAGATGAGTTTTAAGTCTCAAGCTGGCTGACACTCACCAGCTGGCTTCACCACTTGGCAGAAGGATTTTGAAGGATCCAATGAGAATGATATATGTGAAAATACCTTGTACTTTTAAAGACTTTAAAGCATTGTAGTATACTTCTACCACTAGTGACATGCTGTATTTGACTCCCTGTTTGCAGTCAGACCAGTATGTCAGGGTATACAGAAAGTCAAAAGCTAGCTAGCTAGTGATGCAAGAAGCTTGTATACATTAACTGTCTTAGTGTCAGCTGGCTGACTGTGCCTCAACTTATGTTTATGGTGTAGGCATGAATATCTTCCAGAAAGTACTACAAGTAATGAATAAAAACATTTAGTTTAGAGGCTGAAAATGCCTGTGCGGTTGGTTCTGTATCATCAAGTCTGATTTCACATAACTTTGGCCACTCGGCCTAAATTTGGAGACTGAGTTTTTCCTCTGTCACCCAGACTGGAGTGCAGTGGCATGATCTCGGTTCACTGCAAGCTCCGCCTCCCGGGTTCATGCCAGTCTCCTACCTCAGCCTCCCAAGTAGCTGGGACTACAGGCGCCCGCCACCATGCCCAGCTAAGTTTTTGTATTTTTAGTAGAGATGGGGTTTCACTGTGGTAGCCAGGATAGTCTCAATCTCCTGACCTCGTGATCCGCATGCCTCGGCCCCCCAAAGTGCTGGGATTACAGGCGTGAGCCACCGCGCCCGGCTGAGTTTTCTTGCTTCCCAACTGGTTGCATTGATCTGTTTGTCCAAAGGAAAGAGCCATGTCATGACCTGTAGGTATTAATATTTACTTTGCTTAATTTAAGTTTTCTTTGAATCTAAGAGCACTGGAATTTACTTTCTATAAATTCCTCAAGCACTTAATGCATAGGTGCTATATGTAATCCAATAAGTAAGATACAAATGTCTGCCTTTATGAAGTCAGCACAAAGGTGAGCCTTATGATGAGACCAACTGTCTGATAAAGACTTTTTCTGCATTTTTCCACTATTTAGATCATTTTATCTTCAAGTAACCTGTCTTCATGAAATAGCAAACTAAGAGTTCTTTTACTTATCAAATATTATAGTAGGTTTTAAAATGAACTGATAAAAAGAATTAGAAGCAATCCATATGCATATTTCTTAATAATCTTTTAATCTTGGTATGAGTTCAGATTCTTACTAATGAGTAAATTTCCAGTCTGAAATGATATTTAAATATTCTTTTAGGTTATTCCAAAATTTATATCTTTGCTACAGCACAACAGGAAATGGTATGTTATTATTACCTTTTTACCCATATGCTTTTCTGGTATGTTAGAGTATTTGGTGACACTTTCTTGAATATCATAAAGTCTTAAAGGCCACAAAATTTAATGTCCCACCAAATTTAAGAATCATTTCTCCAGTGTAATAGTTTTTAAAATAATCTGTATCTTATTTTTGTAATTTACTTGAGATAATTTCAAATCTTAATGACCTATCATAGAACTTTGAATTATAGCATTAACATTTGAAATCTATTTTTATATAATTTTACTTTCTCAAAGAACTTATTTAATTCATAGAACTGTAGATATTTCTTTAAAATGAACTTATGGTATAAAATTAAATACACATTTCACAGGGGTCACTAATATGTTTCCCACTTTCCTACTAAGTACCCTCAGAAGGTTTGGAAATTGTTTAAGAAATATGAACAAAATTTAGAAAAGCTATGAGAATTTGTATTTTCAGTAAAAGATTCTGGGATCCCCATGGGAGGTGGCTTCTCTGGAGTTGTAGTACCCAGTCAGTGCTTTAGGAAACTTTACCTTTTTACACTTCATGATTTCACTTCATTTAATCTCTTTAGTTGCATTCATGGGTCAGGGCTTCAAACAAGAAACTTCCTTTATGCTACTGATGTTGTAGAAGCGTTTCTCACTGTCCTCAAAAAAGGGAAACCAGGTGAAATTTATAACATCGGAACCAATTTTGAAATGTCGGTTGTCCAGCTTGCCAAAGAACTAATACAACTGGTATGTATCTATTTTAAAAGGGTGGTATTTTCAAAATTGTTAGTGGCAGTAACCATTAATTTAGTCAAAATCAGAAGCATACAGTTTACTTAATTTAAAAGTAAGCAAGTAGAAAATGAAATGGATTATGTGTACCATATGTGTCTTAATTTAAGTTTTATCACCTATTTAGTAACAGCTTTTCAGGAAAAAATAATTCATTAAATGTACAGTCCCTAATTGTAAGACACAACTCATTTTTAGAAATAGAAAATTGTGTCTTAAAATAAATAACAGTGACATATAAAATAATTATATCAGTAGTTAGCAATATCCATATATATTAGGGGACATCAATTATAAATTCGTTTAATAGAGGGACTGAATAATAACCAAAATCCAATGTGTATATCTGAGCTTCAGATAGAATTTAGTATAAAGTATAGAAAGTGTTACTAAAATGATGTTCATTTTAGCTGTCTTCCCTGCTATGAAGCAGTTGTTTTCTTCTTAATCAGCCATTAAATACCATTGTTATTCTCTGATCTCATTTTATAATTTGACTCAAAAGCCTTCTCCATTTTGACAGATCAAAGAAACCAATTCAGAGTCCGAAATGGAAAATTGGGTTGATTATGTTAATGATAGGTGAGTAACAAGTTAAAACATTGGGGAAAGGTTGTGAAATCTTAGGTACCTTTAAAATTATAAAATATGTGGACTTGACCAATAACTAGTTTATCTCTTTTGAATTTTCTGGTAAAATATTTTTTTCATAATCATAAGTACCATACAGATTAACTATAGCATTATTACTTACTAGCTATGTGACGTAAAAAATTATTGACCCTTTCCAAGTCTGAGGTTTCAAACCTCCAATGTGAAATAGGGATAATAACATCTCTCTCTTTTTTTTTTTTTTTTTGAGACAGAGTCTCACTCTGTCACCAGGCTGTACTGCAGTGGTGCAATCTTGGCTCACTGCAACCTCCACCTTCCCAGGTTCACACCGTTCTCCTGCCTCAGCCTCCCGAGTAGCTGAGACTACAGACTCATGACACCATGCCCAGCTAATTTTTGTATTTTTAGTAGAGACGGGGTTGCACCATATTGGCCAGGATTGTCTCGATCTCAACCTCGTGGTCCTCCCACCTTGGCCTGCCAGAGTGCTGGGGTTATAGGCGTGAGCCACTACGCCCAGCTGATAATAACCTCTTTCTTATGAAAGTATTTTAACATTTATTTATAATGTATATTAAATACCTGACCCACAGCCTGGCATATGAGTCCTAACAAGGTTTTGTGTATTTGTTTATTCATTCATTGAACATTTGTTGAGTTTTTTTTATGTGTCAGGTATTTCACTTATATTTAGATCGTGGCTGAAAGAAGAAGATAAGACACAGAGAAGGTTAGGCACCTGGCATTATGGAGGACTTTTTTTTTTTTTTTTTAATATATACTTGATCTTACAAACTTTCTGCAGAAAACCTATTGAGAATTTTTTGTCAAGAGAAAAATTGGGTTATGGTGCATAAACACATATCTCCTAGTATCTACATTTGTAAATATATATCTACAATATCATTTTAAATTTGTTTTGTTTTCCAAGACCTACCAATGACATGAGATATCCAATGAAGTCAGAAAAAATACATGGCTTGGGATGGAGACCTAAAGTGCCTTGGAAAGAAGGAATAAAGAAAACAAGTAAGTTATCAATTAATCATTTTGGGGTCAACTCAGGAAAATGTAAAGGAAAAATAACATTTCCAGAACATTATACAAACCAGTGGAATATTATGTTGAATCATTTGTACTTTTCAGATTGCCACATTTCATATATTCTGGTAATAGTCCTATGTTTCCTAAGCATCTTGAATTTTATAAACCAACTTCTGATCAATCTTGCCATATCTTGTTAGCATTAATCAAACACCTATATTGTTGATTCTGAGGTACATATTTTTTCACTTTCTTCACACTCCTAAAAGGTATGTCTTTTTGTAATCACTAGTGTCTTGTATTTATTATTGTAGCTTTTTTCTTTTTTACGTGTATGTAAAATTATGATCCGTCAGTGGCATCTTAGAGTTGGTGAAATAGAGCTGCAGTCTTTTTTGTATCTTGAGGCTTTTTATATTGAAACCAACAAAGGTAATACATTTAGTATGTGCAGAAAAATCTATTAAAATAAGTGCTTATAAAGTCTGTGTATATATATTAAAGGTCTATTTAGAAATGTATTCATGAGAAAAGATCTACCCAGATGTAAAAAAAAAGTTTTGATTCAGAGCTTGAAATACAAAATACTTAAGTCAAATATGAAAAATCAAAAAATAATTTAAAACTATCAGATTTCTTTAAACTAAAAAAGCTTTTACTGATAGTATAGCAATATAAAATAATTTAACTTATTACTGGAAGAAAGGTGCTGGGCACAGTGGCTCACATCCGTAATCCCAGCACTTTGGAGACCAAAGTGGGAGGATCACTTGAGGCCAGGAGTTCAAGACCAGCCTGGGAAATATAGTGTGACCCTGTCTCTACAAAAAGTAAAAGAAAATCAGCAGGACATGGTGGCACATGCCTATAGTCCTGGCAATTTAGGAGGGTGAGGTAGGTGGATCTCTTGAGCCCAGGAGTTTGGGCCTATAGTGAGCTACGATCACACCACTACACCCTAGCCTGGGTGATGAGACCCCATTCTCTTAAAAAAAAAAAATGCAAGAAAGTTCACATCAACTCATTGTGACTCTGATGCAGTGTTATCATATTTATATGACCAAACACTGTATTATACTTTTTTATATAAAATAATCTTAAAATCAGAGCAGATGACTTATTTCCCACACCCCAAATTCCTTAATATCAGAATGTCTTAAATATTTATACCAACAAGTTCAGTATTGAATGACTTTTGAAGTTAAAAAGAAAAAAAATCATTGATTTTTAATTATAAATTTTTTAGGTGATTTAAATGTCTTCTGATTAACTTCATTGTTAAGTTCAAAATCAAATTGTTTACATCATTAGGCAGCCCTTGTCTGCTGCTTAGCTGATGGGCAAGACTTAACTAGCAGGAACTCAGTAAATGTTGGTTAACTGATGTTTAGTTTTTTCTTTTTTTGTCTTTTGTTTTTTCCTGTTAGTTGAATGGTACAGAGAGAATTTTCACAACTGGAAGAATGCGGAAAAGGCATTAGAACCCTTTCCGGTATAATCACCATTTATATAGTCAAGACAGTTGTCAAAGAAGAAAATTATCCTGCCTCCACAAGTGGTATGAAATTAAGTGACCAAATGAAGTGTTCTCTTTTCATTTGAAATTAGATTCATGACTTTTTGTATAATATTCAAATGCAGAATGCCTCAATCTTTGGGAGAGTTTCAGTACTGGCATAGAATTTAAATGTCAAAATTCTTTCTGAAACCCTTTCTCCTGGAAACTAGGAAATAATAGGTGTAGAAGACTCTCCCTACAGGTAGTCAGGAAGAAGTCTCCTGGTTCCGACAACCATGAGGGGTAATGGTGCTAGGCAGATGGCAACCTTCACTGGTTTTGAACTCAGTCAGCTTCCCAGCCTTTCCCAGTGTCTAAGAAAGTCTGTGAAATGTTCGTTTTTATGCAATATAGGATGAGTCTTATATCCTAATTCACCTTTTCTTTTTTTAAGATCTGATATGCTATCATTGCCTTAGTAATGGAACAAAATAAAAGCATATCTAGCACTTTTAAACTTTTGATAATTTTGTAAAATTGATTACGTTGAATGCTTTTTAAGAGAAGGATGTAAAGTTTTTATATTTTCACAATTAACCTATGTAAAACCTTGTATCAGAAATTTATCATGTATTTACTGTTTAAAATGATTTTATTTATAAAATTGTCAATATCTTAATGTATTTAATGTAGAATATTGCTTTTTAAAATAATGTTTTTATTTTGCTGTAGAAAAATTAAAAAAAAAATTTGATTATGTATTTTTAATCCTTCTTTGCCCTAAAGACTTTAAGATGACTTGAAAAAGTGACTGATGGGCTATTGGGTTGAGAAAGGGAAAATAAGCTGGGTGACCCTCTCTATTAAGAGTGCAGATTTTGGTATGGAGGTGTCATAATTCCTCATTAGAAAGTCTTACACTTTAAAAATGCCCTTAAATACCAGCTTCCCACTGTGCTTAGGGATCCCCAAGTCCATCCCTCTTCTCTTCAGTTTCTCCAATTTCACCTTTCAGGAGAGAAAGAGAGGGAAGACAAGTGTGTCAGTTGAGTTTTGCAGGAAGCAAATGCTGATAGAAAGTAATGACTATAATGGTAAAAGAGGAAGGAAGCAAAATTGGGCAGGCTGTGCAGGCAGAAAGGCAAACCCATGTGGAGAAAATGTCTATTGTGAGAATCAGCTATTGGCCCTTTCACAGTGGAAAGGGCCCAGTGGAACTCATGTCCCACCAGGTAGCTGGTAGGTTTCCTTGAAGAATAGTGCCACATTGGGGGCTCAGTATTTGTCTCTATTGCCAGCAGGTTAGATATTCACAGGTGGCAATAGCTGCATTGGCCATGGTAAGTGAGAATTCATGCTGTGGGTCCCAAGAGTACAGTGAGGCCTGTTCCATTCTGGTGCCCATCATGGTAGTTCTGGGGTGGCTGATGATGAAAGCTGGCTAAAGTTAACTGACCAAGTCATTTTATCTACTGGGTGGTTCAGTGCCTCTTGCTATGGTGGTTGCTTTCTAGTGAGTGTTAACATGGAATACACAGGTCTTCACACTCGCCGCCCTCTCCCACAGATAGGCCTATCCATGTTTCTCCAGCCTTTACTTCCTTGTTTCCTGCTCCTCTAGACTTTTTCCTTCTAAGTCCCAAAGTAGCTAGCCAGGCTACTGCTCATGACTGAATGTATATTCTCACCACAGGTCACTACCATACATAGTGCATGAACAGGTATACTACTCAAAGCTTTTTTCTTGGAAAGGTTTTCTTTATCCACATTCTTTTTAAGGCCACCCCTGCATGGCTTTCAGGCAACCACCCTCCATTTTTGGCTCACACCCACATAACAGGCCAATCCATCTGTAAACTAAGATCAGCTTTTCTTCTTTTTTCAGTTGGTTGTATGGGACCCTCTGTATGGCCACAGGTATAAAGAACTAAGGTGGTGACATGGGAGTCTGGCCTACCTGCTCTTACGACTTACTTGTGCTCTCCCATTCTGCTCATGCTTGATCCCAGATGTGCCGTTTCCATCTTCCAGTGGACTGCTGCTGGCTCCACCTGACTCTGAGTGGGTGGGCACATTACTCTGCTAGAACTGCCGTAACAGAATATCAGAGACTGGGTAGCTTCCACAACGGAAATTAATTTTCTCACAGATCTGGAAGCTAGAAGACCAAGGTCAGGATCAAGGTGTTAGCAGGGTTGGTTTCTTCTGAGGCCTCTCTTGGCTTGCAGATGGCCATCATCTGTCCTCACATGATCTTTACTCTGTAACTAAATTTTTTCTTCTTATAAGGACACCAGTCATATTGGATTAGGGTGTGTTTTAAAGATCTCATTTTAACATACCTCTTTAAATACTGTGTTTCCACGTATAGTCACTTTCTGAGGTACCAGGGGTAAGTACTTCAACATAAGAATTTGGGGGAGACACATTTCAGCCCTTAACAGTGGGTTCAAGTGCACTTAGCACATATGGGCAGTTCTAGATGCATGGTCATTTGGTGTCCTGTGGTCAAGCATTCTGGGTCTGCCATGGCACAGTAATTTATTTTACAAAGGAATGATTCTCCACCGAGCCTGAAATGGTGTTTCCCAGGTGTAACCATGGGACCTGCATAGTTATTCTCCACTGGGGCTCACCATAAAACCCACACTACATCTGTCTCTACCACTGACACCACCAGCACCATAGGATTTACCACATCATATAGCCCAAGTGGCAGGAATGCTTGCACCCCAGCTTGGACCTGCTGCAAGACCTCTTTCCCGCCCCAGACCCCTCAAAGCTGGCAGCCTTTTCTGTCATTCAGTACGTAAGTTGGAGCAGTATCCCTAAGTGTGGAATGTCTTCCCTCCAGAACCCAAAGCCAGGCTCTGTGTTTCCTTCTTTGAGAAAGGGGATATAAGATAAAGCGGTTTGACTTCAACTTGGAGGGCATGTCCTGGCACACCTTGATTGTTTGACTCCTAAAAATGTTACTGAAATCACAAGTCCTTGAATCTTCATCAGGTTTTATCTCCTACCTTCTGGGGTGAATGTGAATTACCAAAGCCATCAGGGTGCCAGCCACCTTTGCTCATTCTGCCTGATCAGCATGACGCCATCAATGTGATAGATCAGTGTGACATTCTACAGGATGTTCAGGAGACCTGAATCTCTTAGGAGAGCAGAACTTACTTACATAGCCCTAAGGTGATACTGCAAATGCTCCCGGTTTCTGATCGTTCATGGTTGAGATGGAAAAGAACACATTCAGCAAATCAGTGGCTGGATACTATTATTCCAGAGGCCTTCTAATCCACTTCAGCCAAGAAGATGTCACTGGAGCACAGCAGCTGGTATGTAAGTTTGCCATCAGAACCTGGTATATAAGTTTGGATATTTGTCCCCGCCCAAATCTCATGTTGAATTGTAATTCCTAGTGCTGCAGATGGGTCCTGGTGGGAGGTGTTTGGGTCATGGAGGAGAACCCCTCATGCTTGACATTTTCTTCGAGATAGGAAGTCCTTGTGAAATCTGGTTGTTTAAAAGTGTGTGACACCTACTCCCACCCCCCATCCCCCGCCACTGCCTCTCTCTCTTGCTCCTGCTTTTACTGTGTAATGTGCCTGCTCCCTATTTGCCTTCTGCCATGGGTAAAAGCTCCCTGAGGCCTCCCCAGAAGCCAAGGGATGTCAGCACCATGATTGTACAGCCTGCAGAACTGTGAGCCAATTAAACCTCTTTTCTTGTAAATTACCCAATCACAGGTATTTCTTTACAGCAGAGCGGCTCCTTAATTGAGCTGGCCTTGATTGCAGTAATTCACATTGGTGAATTAAATGGAGCTTTGGTGGGGGCCTCTCTGTATCCTTGAGATCTTCCAGGGTGGCATCATCTTCACCTCCTCCAAGATGTGATTTTGTGTTTTAAATTGAGAAGGGGGGTCGGTGGGGGAGTCTCACTGTGTTGCCCAGGCTGGTCTCAAACTCCGGGACCCAAGTGGTCCTCCTGCCTCAGCCTTGATTCTAAAGTGTTGGGTCATGGGGGTGAATCCCTCATGGCTTCTTGACACTGTCTTCGTGATAGCTCTCATGTGATCACTGCTCCCAGCTGTGATTTTGGTTTTGATTTACCATCTCAGCCAGGGCAGTGGCCCAGCTGAGGCAGGTTTGTTAAGATTGCTTCAGCCAAGGTTAGGGCGCTGGTTGGGAAAATCTAGGACTCTGAAACAAGGATGAGATTGTCCGAGTGGATTCCTTTAAAGACATCTGCAGCTTTTAAACTATTAAATCCTGAGTTTGGTTTTGGGCTTCTCCTGTTCTCCCACCTCATGATAAGGCCCTCACACTTAGTTGTCACTTATTTCTTGTTCTCAGCTTTTCATTACCCATCTGGAGGGCATCAGTACAACTTATTAAAGACCAACAATTCCACTGCCCTTGTAAGACTTGTTCCCCTGAGCTTTTCAAGTGCCTGGATTATTACACTAAGCAGGGAAGGGTGGTCCCCTTCCCAGGAACATTCCCCCGAGTCACCACTATGAAAGTTTTAGCAGCTACGTCGCTGCTTTATGCTAGGGACTATTTATGTCCCTGCCTCACCCAGGATGATATTCTTATGACCAGCCAGGCAGAAAGTGATCCAGTCTAAACCCATCTTAGCAACTGTTTTGGTAGACCACTCTTAGAAGTGACTGTGTCGTTTGGGTCCTCTGGGAAGTAGGGCTGAGGCCAAATTAGAGGTGCTAGCAGTTTATTAATAGGATGGGGAGTTAATGCTTGTGAAAAATACAAAAGAAGAAGAAACCTTCAGGCTGCAGCATAGATCAGACAGCTGTGTTTTAAAGGATATCAGACAGCTGTGAAAAGGAAGGGGTGAGGAAGAGGGTTGGCAGAGTGAGCCTCAGAATCTTATCCAGCTCAGTAGGGATCTGCAGAGCAAAATCTCCTGATAAAAAGTCCCACCTGGGCAGAAATGGCTGGGTTCCCTGTTGTGCTCAGCCATTGGCCAGGGGTTACTTAGAAACAGCCAGGTGGATCCTGAAGGCATTGCAAGTGGAAGCTGCTGGCTAACTGCACTCTTGCCAGCTGAATGGCAAGCTTTTTCTTAAAGGGAAATCCAGATGGTAGACCTTGATAATTGCCATTTGTAGGGGAGGACGGGGTCTTGGAGTTTAATTGCTCTCTATACTGACTTTCAGCCAAACCACTTGGTTTTGTTTGTTTATTTGTGAGACAGAGAGTCTCACTTATCACCCAGGCTGGAGTGCAGTGGTGCAATCTTGGCTCATCGCAACCTCCGCCTCCCGGGTTCTCTTGCCTCAGCCTCCCAAGTAGCTGGGACTACAGGCATGTGCCACCATGCCCAGCTAATTTTTTGTATTTTTAGTAGAGATGGAGGTTTCACTGTGTTAGCCAGGATGCTCTTGATCTCTTGACCTTGTGATCCGCCCACCTCCCAAAGTGCTGAGATTACAGGCATGAGCCATCACGCATGGCCATACCACTTGCTTTTTATCCAATGCCTTACCTTCCCCTACCTCCCTTACCTCCACCTTTCATTGCCCCAGTTGCTGCCAGGTTCTGTGAGGTCAGCTCACCCAATCTGGAGGTTCCTAGAAGGCTCACTGGAGATGACATTTGAACTGTGACTTATTGAATGGGAGTTAGTGAGGAAACTGAGGATGATTCCAGGCAGAGGAATCATCAGAGTGAAAGCACGAAGTTTTAAATAGTGCTGTGTGCTCAGGGAACAACAGGCCATCAGTTTTACTCTAGCATAGTCATTCTGAAAATGTGTCTTCATTTCATTAAGGAAATCAAAACTATAATGAGATATCACCTGACACCCATCGGGATGGCTATTATTTTTTAAAAACACAGTGTCAGTGAAGATGTAGAGAAATTGGGACCCTGGTGCATTGCTGGTGGGAAAGTGAAATGATGCAGCCTCTGGAAAACAATATGGTGGTTCCTCAAAAAGTTAAACATAGAATTGTAATATGATCCAGCAATTCCATTTCTAGGGATATATCCAAAAGAAGTGAAGGCAGAGACTAAGATGCCTGCACAGCAATGCTCATGGCAGTAGTATTCACAATAGCCAGAAGGTGGAAACAACACAAATGTCCATCAGCAGATAAATGGATAAAACAAAATGGCTTGTACAATGGAATATTATTCGGCCTGAAAAAGGAGTGGAATTCTGACACATGCTGCAATGTGGATAACCCTTGAAGGCACAAAAGGACAAAAGTGGTATGGTTCCACTTAAATGAGGTTCCTGGAGTAGGCAAATTGATACACTATCAGAGGTTTACCAGTGGCTTGAGGGAGAAGGGAAGGAACAGATATTTTATAATGTGTACAGAGTTTCTGTTTGGATGATGAAAAAAGTCCTGAAACCAGATAATGGTGATGGCTGTGCAACATTGAGTCTACCTAATGCCCCTGAACTCTACACTTAAAAGTGGTTGAACATGACTTTTACATTATGTATATTTTGCCATAATAATAATTTTTTAAAATGTGGCCCTGGACAGCCAGGATTCACATCACCTGGCAACTTGTTAGAAATACAAATTCCCAGACTTACACAATCAGAAACCCTGAGAGTGGGGCCCAGTAATTCAGAAGCCCCCTAATGTTTGAAAGCCACTCTTCCATAACGTGAGATGGGGAGGTGAGGCTGGAGAGGAATGTGGTAGCCAGTTCATGGAGGGCCTTGTCTGCCATGGTAAGATGCTTGGACTTTATCCTACCAGCCAAGAGCTAATTCTGGATTTTAAGGAAGAAATTGACATGGTTAGATTTGTAGGATTTATCTTTTTCCTAGTTTCAAAAATAATGTGCTTATTACAGAAAACTTGGAAAACTAATCAATAAAAGAAAATCACCCATAATCTAACACTGGAAGATAATTCCTGTTAATATTTTGATGTATGTCATTTAATTTTTTGTGCATATATACATACATTTTAAAAACCAAGTAGAGGATCATAATGGACATACTGTTGTGGAGCCTGTTTTTTTTTCATGCAGCAGTATATCATGAACGTTTTTACATATTATGAGATCTTTTGCCATTTTTATTGACTGCAGAATTATGTTTTGGATAGCTTTTTCTGGCAATAGCATGGAAGATGAATTTAAGGAAGACAGGAATGAGTTCCTGCAGGGATTGAAGTTATGAAGCTGTTGCCGTAAATCAGGCTGGCGATGATAAGGCCTAAAGCACAGCACCGTAAACAGGGCAAGTCTGGGACAGACGTGAGAATGTTTTAGATTTAAAAACTTACTGATTGATGATACATTGGAGGTGCTGTTTTTTTGACGTGAGTGGTGTTTTGAGGTTTTCAGTGTTGAACTGGAAAGAGTGGAGAATGGTGGATTACAGTTAGGAGACATCGAGCTTGGGGACATACATGTTGAGCTCCAAGGGCCTGTGGAACATGTTAAGTGGAGATACCTGGTGAACAGTCAAGTATGAAAATCTGAAGCTCAGATTGGTGGTCAGGGCTCAAGATCTAGAGACACATGTTTGGGAGTTAAGTGACTATTAACATCTGAAAGCGGATTAAATCCCCCCAAGGAAAGTATACAGAATGACAGGGTTGATGGTAGGTGGAGTGATTTACACACAAGCCATAAGAAACACTGATATGTCAGTTGCAGGCAAGCAGCCCAAGGAAATTAGGAAGGAATGGTTAAAAAACAAAATTACAGGCCGGGTGCGGTGGCTCAACGCCTGTAATTCCGGCACTTTGGAAGGCTGAGGCGGGCGGATCACCTGAGGTAGGGAGTTCGAGACCAGCCTGACCAACATGGAGAAACCCCGTCTCTACTAAAAAAAAATGTATACAAAAATTAGCTGGGTATAGCGGTGCATGCCTGTAATCCCAGCTACTTGGGAGACTGAGGCAGGAGAATTGCTTGAACCCAGGAGGCAGAGGTTGCAGTGACCAAGATCACGCCATTGGACTCCAGCCTGGGCAATGAGAGTGAAACTCCGACTCAAAAAAAAAAAAAAAACAATTACTCCCACTGCTTCACTTGACTAGCCTTAAAAATCAATCCATCAATCAATCAAATTTGAAATAAAAAAGAAGGAATGGGTGGGGCATGATGGCTCACCCCTGTAATTCCAGCACTTTGGGAGGCCAAGGTGGGCAGATCATGAGGTCAGCAGTTTGAAACCAGCCGGGCCAACATGGCGAAACCCTGTCTCTGCTAAAAATACAAAAAGTAGCTGGGCGTAGTGGTGAGCACCTGTAATCCCAGCTACTCAGGAGGCTGAGGCAGGAGAATTGTGTGAACCCGGGAGGCAGAGGTTGCAATGAGCCAAGATTGCGCCATTGCACTCCAGCCTGGGCGACAAGGCAAGGCTCTGTCTTAAAAAGAAAAAAAAAAGGGAATAGTCAGAGAGTGGAAGAAAGGAAGAAATAACGCCACCAAACAGATGGCCAGCTGAAGTTCAGTGAGGCAAAGACCAAGAAGTATCCGCTGGTTTTTGGCAATATGCAGGCAAATTGTCTAGTGTGGGGAGAGGCAGATAGCCTCCGGATTATGAAGATTGAGTAGTAATTAAGAATCAAGGGATGGAAAAATGGAATTTAGCCTTTCAAGGAGCTGAGAAGAGTCAAGATAGGGCCAGCCCTAAGGAAGGCACAGGCTTAAGGAAAGGTCTTCAGAAGCTGCTTTATTTTGTTTTTAGCACAGAATGGACTTCTGTATGATTATAAGCCATTTGTAGTCAGCATTTCACCATTTGTAGTCAGACACCTTTTGACTACATAAAGCTCACTTTCTTGCTCAAATCTCACACTTTAAGAGATGAGCAATAGATGAAGAAAGAGAAATGATATTCAGGAGTGCATAATTAATGGAGTACAGTGTCCATGGAGATGGACTCCCTAGGGAAAGACTCGCTTTGGGATAGGGTTGATCTCATCTTTCTGGATCAGTAATGACAGGAGTTGAGATGAGATTGGATACAGTGACTTTTGGGGAGGGAGGTGAGGGAATTCACCATGGCCTCAATTTTCTTCCTGAAATTAGGGGAGGCAACAGGAGAGAAGTGAGTTTTGTAGTATCTCAGAGGAAAATGAGAACAGCAGCTCTACCACAGCCCAGTGAAGGTGCAGCCACATTTGAAGGTCATGAATTTATACTCTTACAACTGCTGAAAAAATGCTGCACTGACCATCTCAATATACACGTGTGTGTACACAAGAAGAGTGTATTTCTGAAGGATTAATGCCTAGATTTGATATATCTGGGTCCGAAAAGCACATGCACTTAAAATTTGAAAGATATAGATGAAATTCCTGCCCTCTAGCGAGCCATGGGTATTAATAGATCTTTAATTTTTGCCCGTACGAAAGATGCAAAAATTGTTTTATTGCACTTCTAGAATCTTTAGCTAGCTTGAGCCTCTCTTTGACCTCATCTGCAGATGTTGAAGTTCTGCCCTCTATATTATCATCACACTGTACTCATACAATTTGTTTATAGGTGTGTGTGTTCCACTAAACGTGGAGTTCCTGGGGGTGTAATCACCTCCCTGGACACTCAGCATCTCTATTCATTTGCAGGTTTTTTAAAGAGCAGAGTCTTTGCCACTGTCTGTCTCTCTCTCAATTTCTCTCTGCCTCTCTTTCCTTCTTTCTCCTCACATGCACATTTCCCCCTCCCTCCTCATCCCTTGCATTTTCACCATTTGTAGTCAAACACCATTTGACTACATAAAGCTTACTTCCTTGCTCAAATCTCACACTTTAAGAAAGAGGTGAACCAGTTTTGCAAGTCTTATACCTGATTTCACTTATATTTTGTTATTGTTTAGGAAGGTTGATCTTTAATTCTTACTTTGGTGCTTTATAGAAACTTCTATCCTTGAATAATTGTTCTAGGATCCTTCTTTCGCTTTAATAGTATTTTTAATACTGATGTGTTTTATAGCTAAACTTACTATGTTTTAATTGGCATACTCTTAAAAATAGTGTTACTCAGCGATGAAAAATGTTATATTTTACCAGTGTAACCTTTCTATCCCAAATTTAGGAAGCGGAAGCCCCTTTGTATTAGCTCTACTTAAGTCAATTTTGAAGAGCAAAAGAAGCAATTCTAGTTCTTCATCTTTTTCCCTTGGCTCCAAACGACAGGCATATCTCATTTTATTGTGCTTCACGTTATTGTGCTTCGCAGATAATTATGTTTTGTATAAATTCAAGATTTGTGGCAACTCTGAGTCGAGCAAGTCTATCAGTGCCATTTTTCCAACTGCATGTGCTTCTTATCTCTGTCACACTTTGGCAATTCTTACAACATTTCAAACTTTTTCATTATTTTTATATATATTATGGTGGTCTGTGATCAGTGATCTTTGATGTTACTAGTATAATTGTTTGGGGACACCACATATCATGCCCATATAAGATAGCCAACGTAATTGGTAAATGTTATGTGTTAGTCTGCTCCACTGATGGGCCTTTCTGCCATCTCTCTCCCTCTCTTTGGGCCTTCCTATCCCCTGAGACAATACTGAACTTAGTCCAGTTAATAACCCTACAATGAGCTGGGCACAGTGGCTCACACCTGTAATCCCAGCACTTGGGAGGCCAAGGCAGATGGATCACCTGAGGTCAGAAGTTTGAGACCAGCCTGGTCAACATGGTGAAATCCCATCTCTACTCAAAATACAAAAATTAGCTGGGCGTCATGGTGGGCGCCTATAATCCTAGCTATTTGGGAGGCTGAGGCAGGAGAATCGCTTGAACCCGGGAGACGGAGGTTGCAGTGAGCTGAGATCATGCCACTGCATTCCAGCCTGGGTGACAAGAATAAAAACTCCATCTCAAGAAAAAAAAATTAGCTTGGTGCAATGGCGCTCATGTAATTCCAGCTACTTGGGAGGCTGAGGCATGAGAGTTGCTTGAACCTTGGCTGGGCGCGGTGGCTCAAGCCTGTAATCCCAGCACTTTGGGAGGCCGAGACGGGCGGATCACGAGGTCAGGAGATCGAGACCATCCTGGCTAACACTGTGAAACCCCGTCTCTACTAAAAAAAATACAAAAAACTAGCCGGGCGAGGTGGCGGGCGCCTGTGGTCCCAGCTACTCGGGAGGCTGAGGCAGGAGAATGGCGTGAACCCGGGAGGCGGAGCTTGCAGTGAGCTGAGATCCGGCCACTGCACTCCAGCCTGGGCGACAGAGTGAGACTCCGTCTCAAAAAAAAAAAAAAGAGACTTGCTTGAACCCAAGAGGCAGAGGTTGCAGTGAGCCGAGACCGTGCCAGCGCTCCAGCCTGGGTGACAGAGCAAGACTCTTTCTCTAAAAGACAAACAAAAAACTGTACAATGACCTCTAAGTGTTCAAGTAAAGAGTTATACATCTCTCACGTTAAATCAAAAGCTAGAAATGATCGAGCTTAGTGTGGAAGTCATTTTTAAAGTCGAGAAAGACCAAAAGCTAAGCCTCTTGTACCAGTTAGCCAGTCGTGAATGCAAAGGGAAAGTTCTTGAAGGAAATTAACAGAGATGCTCTAGTGAACACATGAATGATAGGAAAGCAAAACAGCCTTATTGCTAATGTGAAGAAAATTTGAGTTTTCTGGAGAGAAGATCAAACCATCCACATTTCTTTTTTTTTTTTTTTTTTTCCTTTGTAGATGGAGTTTCATTCTGTCACCCAGGCTGGAGTGCAGTGGCATGATTTTGGCCCACTGCAACCTCTGCCTCCCGGGTTCAAGCAATTCTCCTGCCTCAGCCTCCCAAGTAGCTGGGATTGCAGGCATCTGCCACCACACCCGGCTAATTTTTGTATTTTTGGTAGAGACAGGGTTTCACCAAGAGAGACCAAGAGTTAGGCTGGTCTCTGACTCTTGACTTCAAGTGATCCATCTGCCTCAGCCTCCCAATGTGCTGGAATTACAGGCATGAGCGACCGCGCCTGCCCCACAACATTTAAGTCAAAGCCTGATCCAGAGCCAGGCCCAACTCTTCAATCCTGTGAAAGCTGAGAGAGGTGAGAAAGCTGCAGAAGAAAAGTTGGAAGCTAGTAGAGATTGGTTCATGAGACTCAAGGAAAGAAGCTGTTTCTGTAACATAAGTGCTTGGTGAGCAGCAAGGGCTGGTGAAGAAGTTGCGGCACATTATCCAGAAGATCTGGCTAAGGTCACTGATGAGAGTGGCTACACTAAACAACAGATTTTCAATGTAGACAATACAGCCTTCTATTAGAAGATGCCATGTGGGCCGGGTGCAGTGGCTCACGCCTGTAATCCCAACACTTTGGGAGGCCAGGGTGGGTGATTCGGCTGTCAGGAGTTCAAGACCAGCCTGGCCAACAGAGTGAAACCCTGTCTCTACTAAAAATACAAAAAATTAGCTGGGTTTGGTGGCAGGCACCTGTGATCCCAGCTACTTGGGAGGCTGAGGCAGGAGAATTGCCTGAACCCGGAGGCAGAGGTTGCAGTAAGCCGAGATCACACCATTGCACTCCAACCTGGGCAATAAGAGCGAAACTGTCTTAAAAAAAAAAAAAAAAAAAAAAAAAAGGGAGATATCTAGGACTTTCAGTGTTAGAGAAGTCAATGCCTGACTTCAGAGTTTCAGAGGACTCTCTTAATGGGGTCTAATGCAGCTGGTGACTGTAAGTTGAAGCCAATACTCATTGACCATTCTGAAAATCCTAAGGCCCTTAAGAATTATGCTAAATCTACTCTGACTATGCTGTAGAAATTATACAACAAAGCCTAGATGACTGAAAGATTTCTTTCAAAATATTATTGCTCATTGACAAGACACCTAGTTACCCAAGAAGTCTGATACAGATGCACAAGGATATTAATGTTTTCATGCCTGCCAACAGAACTTCCATTCTGTACCTCATGGGTCAAGGAGTAATTTTGACTTTCAAGTCTTATTATTTAAGAAATAAATTTCGTAAGGCTATAGCTGCCATAGACAGTGATTCCTCTGAGGGATCTGGGCAAAGTGAATTGAAAACCTGAAAAAAGTTCACCATTCTAAATGTCATTAAGAACATTCATGATTCATGGGAGAAGGTCAAAATGTATTAACAGGAGGTCGAAAGAAGTGGATCCCAGCCCTCATGAATGACTTTGAGGGATTCAGGACTTCAGTGGAGGAAGTAAGTAACTGCAGATGTGGTGGAAATAGCAAGAGAACTAGATTTAGAAGTGGAGCCTGAGGATTTGACTGAATTGCTTCAATCTCATGATCAAACTTCAGTGGATGAGTAGTTACTTTTTATGGACGAGTAAAAAAAAAAAAAAAAGTGGTTTCTTGAGATGGAAACTACTGCTGGTGAAAATGTTGTGAGCGTTGCTGAAATGACAACAAAGGGTTTAGAATATTACGTGAACTTAGTTGATAAAACAGCAGCAGGGTTTGAGAGTATTGACTCTAATTTTGAAAGAAGTTCTACTATGGGTAAATGCAATCAAACAGCATGGCCTGCTGTGGAGAAATTTTTCACAAAAGAGAGTCAATGCAGCAAACTTCATTGTTGTCTTATTTTAAGCCACCTCAGTCTTCAGCAACCACTGATAAATCAGCAGCCATCGACATCAAGGCCAGACCTTCCAGTATGACTCACTAAAGGCTCAGATGGTTGTTAGCATTTTTTAGCAATAAAATATTTTCATTAAGATACGTACATTCAGTTTTTAGGCATAATGCTATTGCACACTTAATAGACTACAGTATCATGTAAACATAGCTTATATGTACTGGGAAACTAAAATATTTCTGTGACTCCCTTTATTGCAATATTCACCTTATGGCAGTGGTCTGGAACCAAACCCACAATATCTCCAAGGTATGCCTGTTCTGGAAAGCTCTCCAATTGCATGTCTAGTAACAGCTCTATACTTTGCCTAGTCCCTCATCTGTTGACTTGGAATGAAAACATTGCTTTCTTAATGAAGATTGTTGTGAGAATTAACTGTAGGGATAGGAGAGGAGGGAAAGCATGTTTTTAGGTTATAAGGCTGAATGGAAACTACAGAGATGAGAAATTGTACCTAAAATAAGCCAAATAGGCTCTTGAAAAAATTTCTATTTCCAGAAAATTTTAAAAATGTAATGGCTCCGGAGCTCTGCCTTTCACATTTTTTTAATTGAATAAACTTAAGTGAAAATATAAAACAATGTTTCTTTGCCCAGAAGAAAAATTTCTAAAGGAAAGTGGTCATTTTAGCTATTTGGATAGTAGATGTCAAATGAAAGCTCCGTGTGTTAACATTTAGAAAATGCACATTTCTCTTAAATTGATTGGCTGCTCTGCAGGGTTTTCTTTTGCTCTTGTAATATTCTAAATAAGTATGCTACCTCTGACTTATTCTGCAGGTATTTCAGCAATCATAAAAAGGGAATAGTGTACTACATAGCTTAAATTAAATCGGTTTAAATTTCTCAGGAGTTGAAATTGTGGTTGCTTAAGTTAATGGACTAATCAAACCATAGTTTTAGATGATGTTACTACAGTATTCTAATTACTGCAATCTGATTTTCCTTAGTAATTGTGAAGGTCACAACTCAAAGCCTGATTCAAAAAGGAAATTAAAAGTTAAAAATAAAAGACAAGGAAGACATTTTTATCCTCACATACATTATGGTAGATTATTAAGCTGACCTTGTAAAGTTAAGGATTTTGCTGTAAATCACATTGGAGTTGACTACAAGACATGGAAACTGTATATTTGAAATCCTTGAAACAGCATAATTTCATTTATGTGATTTTTAAATAAAGATGATTCATTATTAAACAAAAAATTATGTCTACAAATGTTTTGATCTGTATGCTTTTTTTAAAGGCTTTCATATGTGTAAAAGCAGAAGCAAGAAAAAAAAAATCATTTGCCAGACCACATATCCTGACTTGAGAATTAAAAATATGGTCTTGGTATGTGCAAGACAAGCCTTAGCAATAAAGATATAAAGAGGCTACTTAGGCTGTTTGTGGATTTGGGGAAGGGTCCGTTCATTTTCACAAAATGTATCTCTAATCACCTTTCCATGCCTAAACTCCTATTACTAAGAAGGAAAGTTCTTTGGTCTTTAATGGAAAATAGGATTGAAATCCAAAAATTTCTAGAATCTGTAAGACAAGACTGATTTTTTAAAATTTTTATTATTAAAAATTTAAAACATACAGAAAAATTGAAAGATATCTTTCTCTACCTGAATTTAATAATTGTTAACATTTGTCATATTGATGTTTTCGTGTGTATGTATGTGGAAATGTGTGTGTGTTTGAAAATAAGTTGTAGATGTCATGACACTTCACTTCTAAATACTTTAGCACAAATATTCTGAAACCAATAGCATACTCCTACCTAATGACCATATTATTTTTATACTTGAGAATGAAGTCATATATTTTATTCTCTAATACCTAATATACATATTCTAATTTCTCCATGTTCCCCCAAAATTATCTTATCTACAGCTTTTTTTGGTTTTCTTTTTTTTCGTAGCAGGATTCAATAAAGTTTTACATATTACTTTTGGTAATGTATTTTCAGTCTGTTAAACATAGAGCTGCCTCTGTATCTTTTTGATGTGGTCTTTTTTTTCTTCATGGCACTGACATTTTTGAATACACCAGCAGGTGAGATGTCTTAGAGAATGCCTCATATTCTAGATGTATCTGGTTATTTCTTCATGGTGTCATCTAACTCGTTTCTCCATTTTCTCAATTTCATGTAAACTGAAAGTTATGTCTACCTGGAGGCTTAAGTAGTTTCAGATCGAACATTTTTAGCAAGAAATATTCATAGGTAATGCTATGCATATTACATTACAGTGTATCAAAAGACCCACCCAAAGAAGGGTGGAAAGACCTCTGTTTACACTGAAATATAGACGATTCCTAGCATGTCCCTTTCTGGGCCCCAGATTTTTAATTGAAAGTAATTAGGCCTCAAGAGTCTCAAAACAAGTGTTAACAGCAGAGGATGTCCAGGTTCTTGACGTCTTGACCAAAGGATTGGACAAAACGCACCAAGTAAGAAAAGAATGAAGAAGCAAACGTAGAGATTTATTGAAAACAAAAGTTCACTCCACAGGGTGGGAGCCAACGATTACAGAATTTTCTGGGATTTAAATACCGTTTAGAGGTTTCCCATTGGTTACTTAGTGTGCGCCCTATGTAAATAAAGTAGTGGTCTGTGATCAGTCTGATTAGTTGCAAGAAGGGACCAATCAGAGGCTGAAGCAAAGTTACAAAGTTACACCCTATGCAAACTTATGATTGGTTGTAGAAAGTGACCAATCAGAGGCTAAAGTGAAGTTATAACGTTATACTCCTATGCAAATGAAGACTTGGCCTGCGACCAACCCTATTGGTTGCGGGAGAGGACCATCAAAAGTACTTTCAGTTTTTCATCTGCCACGCAGAAAAGAGGGGGTTGCAGAGGAAGTAGTCCCTGGTCCTTTTGTTACTTGGAAGTGGAAAATTGGGGTTTTCCTTTTGATTTATTTCTAAGAAGTCAGCGTGAATTGACCTATGTTCCCTGCCTTCAGAGCCTATTCTCCTATCTCACAAGATTGGCATAGAAATTCTTCATGGGCTCAGGGAATGTGCCAGTTTAGTGTAAGCAGCAAGATTCAGCGCTGAGTAAATCTGGAAAGACCATTTGCCTTGAAATTTAATATCCCTAAAGTATATGTTACCATAAATTAAAGCAAACTTCTGTTCTGATAAGGTTGGTCTTAAAAGGGAGAAACAAGCATAAACAAATATAACAACTCTGACCTGGGACCTGAGACCTAAGTTCTAGTCCTACCTCTGTCACCAGATAACTGGGTCACACTGGGAGTCATTAACCTCTCTGGTATTTCATTGATTCACACATGGGGTACAGGCATTGTCCCTTACATTTTGTAAATATTACACAAGCACCAATATGATTGAATTATCCTTGTATATTTCTTATTAGGACAAAGAACAGGACTTGAATTTTATTTCTTGCATTTTTTGAGGGGGCAAGTAGGGAAGCATCAATCATTCCCAAACTGAAGCATTTCTCCTTATCCAACTATCTAGGTAATTATTGTCATGAGGGTAAAATGTAGTGTCTGAATAGGGTTCTTTGGCCTGTGGTTTGATAGATTCCTTCCTGCCTGTCGAGAAAGAATCAGGCATCAATGGGAAACACATGTCGAACGAGAGGGTTGGGTTGCAGCTTTATTCCCTTCTGAATTGTACGTAAGCTTGTGTGACTGGGAAAATCGGAGTCAACTTTTCCAACTGCAAATGAGGAGAATAGGCTAGAGAGCTGAGTGGTAGAATCTTGGACTAGGGTCCTGCTTTCTATCTCACTAATTGGAAGAGTCCTGGACATGTGCCCTGACCACTCCAACCACAGAAGGACTGAGGACAGTGGGTTCAGTGAGGCTTCCCTTAGAGTCCTGCCTGAGGCCTGACCACAGAAAGCAGCAAAACTCCGCTATCCCCTCCTGTCACCCTCTCCTGCCCATACACTAAAGTCCTTTAGAAAAATCCTGGCCTGTGTGTGCAATGAAGATAGAGAGGAAGGCTGGAGAAGAGCTGCCTTGACTCCAAGACTTTTATACTAAACACTACATTTCTGAGTAAAAGTGAGGGGTGTGGGTTGGGCACAGTGGCTCATGCCTGTAATCCCAGCACTTTGGGAGGCCGAGGTGAGTGGATCACCTGAGGTCAGGAGTTTGAGACCAGCCTGGCCAACATAGTGAAACCCCATCTCTACTCGAAATACAAAAATTAGCAGGGCGTGGTGGTGGGTGCCTGTAATCCCAGCTATCCGGGAGGCTGAGACAGGAGAATCGCTTGAACCCAGGAGGTGGAGGTTGCAGTGAGCTGAGATCGTGCCATTGCACTCCAGCCTGGGCCACAAGAGGGAAATTCCATCTCAAAAAAGAAAAAAAAAAAAGTGAGGGGTGTGAGGAATAGGCCAGTGAGAGGAGGTGGAGTTAAGGGATACAAATAAATAAATAATAAATAAACACAACTAGAGAAGTGGATGAAAGTGACGGGAAGTGTTGGAAAGATTTCCCCTTTGCCTTTAGGGTTCAGTGGGCAGTGGTAGGGGTTGTGAGTTAACTGAAAATAGACAGATTAATGGGAGAAAAATTTTAACTCACACGCATGTGGGAACATTGAAATGAAAAGGCTGGCTGCACAGCTACGGATAAGGGTTTATATACTTGCTTAAGAGGGGGAAAAAGGAAGAGACAGGACTTCTGTGGGAGATATATGAGCTTTTGGGAGAGACAAATGGCTTTAGGGAAACAATGGAAGGTAGGACAGTCTGTGATAATGTTTGTTTATGCAGTTTCGTATCCCAATGCTAATAGTCTCCTTCCTTGCTGGAAATTCCCCCAGAGACAGAGAGGACTATGGCAGCATCTGTTGTATCTCAAATGTCTTCAGTTTAATCTTTACACCATTTTGGTGAGTTACAAGTCCCTACAAAAGTCAAGAATGTGAAGCCCCCGGGAGGTTGAAAGGAAAACAGGACGAAAGTGCACAGGCTTCTCTGAGTCATGGCCTCATTTTCTGAGCCCCTGGTCATTGAACATCAGCTGTGTACCTCAGTGGGTTAAAGGAAGAGACTGGCTGATTTAGGCTCTCTGATTTTTTTTTTTTTTTAATTATTAAGGGATTTAGGAAACTCGTGTGTTAAATTTATTTCATTTGATTTCTCTAGGTGAATAATCAGGCCTTATCCTTCATGGTTGAATAAGGATAGGGTGGGAAGATGAGGAGATGGGGACAGAAACGTAGTTGGGAGTCTGGCCCACTTCATCAAAAGGCAGAGACAAGCAATTAAGCTAAGAAGTATTTAAAGAGCATCCAAGCCTCTGAAACTCAAGTTCTAGAATCCAAGTTTTCTGGCCTGTAGGGTATTGTGCAAAATCCACATGATTAGCTAGGCGTTTGCTTGATGGATGTGGGAGGATTGGATTAGAACATATGAAAAGCTTGGTAGGTTGTTCTGAGTATAATTTACTTAATTGTTTCTGGCCTGGTAAGTATACCCAGAGGCTTGATATTGATGTATGTGATTCAACAAAAACAAAAAACAATAAGGTCTTTATGGACTTGTGGTTTAATGGCTTTAAATAAATTAACTTCTTTTGGATCAGTTCAGCACACTGGTGATCTTTGCAATCTGTTAATTTTTTAAAATACTTCTCCCCTAAGTTACAACTTTAATATATAACTTCGGAGGAATCGCTTTGTATCCATCAAACAACTTCCTTCAAAAAGCATACCATGCCCATAAAAAAGCATCTGCAGGAAAAAACTGGTCCCTAACCCTAGATTCAAGTTTGGGTTTTTGATTCTCATGCCAATTTTTCATTGAAACAGAGTCTTTATGAAAAATATTAAGAGCATTTGGTGCAAGGTAAAGAATATGCTCTCTGGGTCAGCAGTCAGCGCTATATCAGTTTGTGTAACTGCTGTGGACTAAAAAATATATCCCCCCAAAATTAATACGTTGACAACCTAACCCCAATGTGACTGTATTTGGATATAGTGTTTTCGGGAGGTAATGAAGGCTAAAGAGGTTGTAAGCGTGGGTTTCTAATCTGATAGGACTGATGGCTTTGTGAGATGTGGAAGGCTTCTCTCTCCACACACATACACACACAGAGGAAAGGTTATGTGGGCACACAGAGACGGTGGCCTCGGCAAGCCAGGAAGAGAGCCCTCACCAGGAACCCAGTCCTCCAAAGCCTTGATCTTGGACTCCCCAGCTTCCAAAATGTGAAAATAAATTTCTGCTGCTTAAGCCACCCAATCTATGGTATTTTATTATGGCAGCCCACGAAGACCGATACAGTAATCTCAAGCAAGTTACTTATTAGTGTCTCTGAAGCATTAGTGTAAAATTTGTGGTCAGGCAAAATAAATGCTAAATTCTCTTCCAGCTCTTAGCTATAGTATGATTCTAATTGAAATCGTCTTGGCTCAAGAAGACCACCAAACGTTTCTTATGTATTTATTTTATTTTAAAAACAAATCCGAGGGTTTTTTTTTTTTTCTTTTTTTTTAAGACAGGGTCTCACCGTGTCACCCAGGTTGGAGTGCATGGTGTGATCACATGATCACAGCTCACTGTAGCCTCACCCTCCCAGGCTCAAGCGATTCTCCTTCCTCACCCATTAAAGTCAAGTAGCTAGGACCACAGGTGTGTACCACCACACCCGGTTAATTTTTTAAATTTTGTTTTGTTTTGTTTTACGACAGAGTCTCTCTCTGTTGCCCAGGCTGGAATGCAGTGGCATGATCTCAGCTCACTGTAACCTCTGCTTCCTGAAATCAAGCGATTCTCTTGCCTCAGCCTCCTAAGTAGCTGGGATTACAGGCCAGGCGCCACCATGCCTGCCTAATTTTTGTATTTTTAGTAGAGATGGAGTTTCACCATGTTGGCCATGCTGGTCTTGAACTCCTGACCTCAAGTGATCCACCTGCCTTGGCCTCCCAAAGTGCTGGGATTACAGACCTGAGCCACCTCGCCCGGCCCAATTTTTTTTTTTTTTTTTTTTAGAAACAGAGTTGTTGCCCAGGCTGGCCTCAAACTCCTTGGCTCAAACGATCCTCCAGCCTCAGTCTCCCAAAATGTTAGGATTATAGGTGTGAGTCACTGTGCTTGGTCTGAGTTTCAAATTTTTAGAAAAGTTGTAAAATGATACAGAAGAGTTCCATATACCTTTTACTCAGATACACCAAATTTTAATATTTGTTTCTATTTTTTATATTCTCTTCATATATACACATGCATGTGTCTATATGTTTACATATGTAATCATATGTATGCATACTATTATTTATTTTCAGAATGTATTTGAGAGTGGATTGTCTCTCATCCCTTAATAGTTCAGTATGTGCTTCCTGAAACAAGGATATTTCTTACCTAACTATGGTTGCCAACTTCAGGAAATTTAGCATTGATAAAACACTCTCATCTAATCTGCAGCTCATGCTCCAATTTCATTAGTTGTCCCAATAACACCCTTTAAAGCATTTCCTCCCCACAATAGGAACCAGTCTGGGATTACACATTGCATTGAGTTGTTGTGTTTCTTTCACCTCCTTGCATATGGAACAGTTCCTCAGCTTTTCTTTGCTTTCGTGACTTTAACAGTTTTGAATAATAAAGGCCATTTATTCACTAGGATGATCTTTACTTGGGGTTTGTATAATGCTGCTCCATGATGAAACTTAGGTTCTGCTTCCCTGCCTGGAACACTGTGTGTGTTGTGTCTTTTACAGGGCATCACGATAGAAGGCACGTGTTAACCTAATGTCCTACATTGGTGATGCTAATTTTGATGACCGGATCATGGCATTGTCCGTTTTCTCCACCATGCAGTTTAAGCAATCTGTGGAGAAATACTTTGAGGCCATGCAATGATCCTGCTCCTCGTTTAACTGTCCCCCCTTAGATTTATCATCCATTGATGATTCTTGACTGAATCAATCTTTACTATGATGTTTGAAAAATGGTGATGTCCAGTGCTACCACTACCTCCAAATTTGTCAGTCTGCACAATTCATTCAGCTGTGAGTCCTCAATTCCTCCCCTGCATCCACCACACACAATTATTGTACTAAAGGACTTTTATTTTATTCAAAGGATAAATAATTCATTAATATTCTTATTTATTTTGATGCTCAGATTGTCCCAGTGTTGGCCAGTAGGAGCCCCTTCAAACTGGTTCCTAGGTCCTTTTGACATACCCTCGTCATTTAAAAAATACTTTTGAGAAATATTGATTAAAATCAGAAGCCCCCAAAAATATGTGTGTGTGTGTGTGTATGCATGTGCACTGTGGAATCCCAAGGAGCAAACTGAAGGAGAGATTAATTAACAGCCATTTAAAATTTTATCAGAAGTGGGGCACAGTTGTGCGTGTCTGTAATCCCAGCTACCTGGGAAGATCGCTTGAGCCCAGGAGTTCAAGACTAGCCTGGGCAATAAATGGAGCAAGACTCCCGCCTCAAAACAAACAACAACAACAAAAAAAACCCCACAAAAATTTATTAGCTGTTTTAACTATATGCAACATACTCTCTTCAGTTTTATTATTCTCAGATCTGCTAGTTAGTTCTCATAATTAGTTGGTTTTTTTTAATCATAGGTAATTAGACTGGAGTTGGCCAAAATCCGCGAGCTCATTTGGAAAACACGACTGTGGCTTACACAGTTTCTTTTCAACACAGAGTCTTCTTCAACATCTTTATCCTCATTTTGAATGCCAACTTCTTTATCACCTGTCTCTTCTTACTATGATGTGCGTGCACAGATTTTCACTTCAGTTTATTTAGCCTGTGGCGCTTGGTCTCCTTGGATGTTCTGACAGTTCTTCTTGCCACTGCAATCTTGCTGAGTAAAGCAAGGTTTTCCCCAAACTCATAATTTTTATTCATTTTCTCTGTTCCCAGACAGCTCTTACTGTCTCGGTAATTTTTTCCAATGCCCTCAGGCCAAAAGAAATGCCGAACAATTTCTTTTATTAAGTACTCAGGTCCAAACAACTTAATAAGGATTTATGTCCAACAACTTCGTAGCTACTTCAAAAATATTGTACATATAATTGAAAGAAAAGTTACATTTTCATGTCATTCCTTTTTTTTTTTTTTTTTTTTAAGGGCAGCCTCCCAAGCCAGAGTAGGCTCAGAGAGACTCCCTAATTTCATTCTTGCCACAGTTAACTAGTTAACTTACTGGTGGGATGTGTGTATCCTGGACAGTGTACAATTTCTTAAGTTTGGAAACAGATTGGACATCTCAACCCTAATTTCATATTCCCTGTTGATTCATGGGTACCTTTTATCATGCTGAAAGAGATGACATCATTGATAGAAATGTAATCTCTTGCCGAAACAATGAACTACTGGGTAGTTTGCATAGTGTTCCACAGATGCCAAGCATCCTTATGTTACTTTCAAAATGTAAAATATTCTTCAGTGCCCTGTGGATTCACTGCAGCCACCCAGGGCTCTTCACTGCAGTTTTGGAACCATGGCACTAAGTCCCAGAAACTTTCAGTCTCCTTTGTAAAACAGCAACAATAAATATTGGGTTGATGTTGAAGATCTTTTCACTAACAGGAAAACCTGGGGAGAAACCTGGAGAGCATCAAGCTGAGGCTTTCACAAAGTTTATCAAGTAGGTGATCACATTGTTTATTTATCTTCCAGTCATTCCAAAACACTTTTAACTGTTTTTGTTGTTGTTGTTTTGTTTTGAGACAGAAAGTCTCACTCTGTCGCCCAGGCTGGAGTGCAATGGCGTAATCTCAGCTCACTGCAACCTCCACCTCCCAGGTTCAATTGATTCTCCTGCCTCAGCCTCCCAAATAGCTGGGATTACAGGTGCGCACCACCATGCCCGGCTAATTTTTGTATTTTTAGTAGACACGGGGTTTTACTGTGTTAGCCAGGCTGGTCTTGAATTCCTAACCTCAAGTGATCCAACCGCCTAGGCCTCCCAAAGTGCTGAGATTACAGGCACGAGCCACTGCGCCCAACCTTACTTTTAACTGTTTAACAGTGAAAAGGCTACTACCACGGAGAGTTCCAGGACAACATATATAAACAAAGACTGTCCTGGACACCCAGCTTATCCATGACATCTCTCACAACACTTCCTTTCTAAAATCAACTTTTACTAAACAAATGATCACTATGACAATGTAGTGTCTATTATCTCACAATTTGCCAAGGGATCTCATCACATTGAATCACAAAACAGTGTTTCTTGGTTGCACTCTTCCTTCTCCTCTGTCTCTTACGCTGTTCCTCCATTTTCCATTAGATCCTGCTTGGACCTTTGCTACCCATCCCCAGCCCAGACTAAATCCCATCAAAACTTATCTGCCACTTTCCTAGTTACCCAGGATTTTATTTCCTAGGTGACAATGCATGAAGCGGCTGGTTTGCAGGTGTGACTAGAAGACAAGAAAGCTAGACATTAACACCATGTCCCAGCCCGTAGATGTGTTATGCCATCACTCTCTAACATATATTTTGAGACTTCCTAGATTTGATTTTAACCCAAAGACACAACTTTTGTAAAATTTAAGAAGCTGAACTATCTCATGATTCAATCTAGTAAGGAGTATCCAGCCGGCAGCTCAAGAGTCGTTGAAAATAATTCGTCTGGCCTGCAGTGTTTTGAGGAGAATGGGAAAGGTAGCTACATTCAGAACACACAAGAAAGCCTGTTAAAGGCCTCTTTTCCCATCTCTTTTCAGATGTACAATCCTCACAGGGCGGCTGCCCAAAATTTCTACCTCTTCCACTCCAAGATCCCCAAACCCTTCTCTGAACTCGGTCCAGCCCCAAGTTCTCTTTGGTCTCTCTCTCATCCTTAGCTGCTGAGTTCTGTTAAATCGGAAGCTCTTCGGTTTTTTTGAATTTAAAAGGCAGCTATGCTAACCACCATACCATCAACGCCTCGGCGCTTTTTTGGATTTGGCACAATAAAGGAACCCAGAAAGAAACTCTCTTTCTTATAAGGGAGGAGGCTTGGTGGAGAAAATAGAGATTGCAAACATTTCTAATTTTGTATTTTTTCTCTTTCGCATTTGAAGCCAGCCAGCCAGCCAGCCAGCCAGCCAGCCATCCATCCATCCATCCATCCATTCATCCATCCATCCATCTATCCTATCTATCCATCCATCCAAATTGGCTGTGAAGCTTCCACTTAAATGCAAAGCTCTAAAGAGCAGGGTAAGATCCCTGCCTTGAGAGATTACAATTTAATTGGAGACAAAAATTAAAAATGGAAAAAGTAAGATATTTGGGAAGTAAAGAATGTCTGTCCCTGGCACGTAGTGGGATCTTCAGAAACATTTGTTGACTCGTGTGGGAACTAGCATTGACTGAATAATCATTGTTAGTGAGCTCACTAAGCATTTATTTGCCAGTCAGGCTCCATGCAAACAGGTGATGATAAAGGTGGACATTTCCCCGGCTGCAAACTACTCTCCAGAGGCCAGTCTAACGATTCCTGCCCCGTACATCCAATCGTATTGGGCCTACAGGGCTCCTCACCTGGGGCCTGGAACTTTTCGGAGAGCAAGGAGACAAACGTGCACAGTCATAGGCAGGGGCGGATCGACGGGAAGGGGCTGCCAGGCCTGGGCAAGAGCGCGCCGAGGCGACTCCGCTGCTCCGGATCTCGCGGGGACCAGCCCCAGGAGGACTGAACCAGCATCCCGAGGAGCCGCCATGGGGACCCGGCCTCAGCTCCTGGGCTGTGCCGGCTGCGCGCGCCGAGAGCGATCTAAGAAAAAGGCGGGTGTGCAGTGCGCCTAGTGGCAGCGTGGAAGCAGTGAGGAGGAAGAATTCCGACGACACCGTTTAACAGGACAAGGAAGAAATGCTGTAAATGATCACCAAGGAAAGACAAGCATGACAATTGGACGCAAAGCTCTCAGTGATAGCTTACTCCGGAGACAATCCCAAGCGTGCCGAAATAGCTCAGTTGGGAGAGCGTTAGACTGAAGATCTAAAGGTCCCTGGTTCGATCCCGGGTTTCGGCAGCTACTTTTAAATCCTGACTTCAAGAACTCAAATTTTGTAAGACTCAGTCCACGATACCCTGGCCCATTCCTTCAAGCCCAGGCAAAAACTGAGACTTGAAGGGTGAACGAGGAATGAAACAGTCGTTCACAACCACCCCATGGAGCAGGATCCCTCCGCACAACTGCTTCCGGGCCGTTTCCTGGTAGGCGCCCGGAGAGGCTGCCGCGCCTGCGCGCCGCGGAGCTTGGGGCCGGGACCCAGAGCCACCCTGGGCGCCCAGAGACGCGAACGATCCAGGCCGCGGTGGCGAGACGGGCCGCGCGCCCCCTGGGGGGCTGGTGTGACAACCGAGGCTCCAATGGGAGGAGGTCTGGTCTGTCCACGGGGCCAGCAAAACACCTTCATCCCAAGTTCATCGCATTCCTTCTAAGTATCCGACTTTGAAGAAAAAGCAAAACTGCTTCGTGGTCAGATGGCCCCCACTTGGCGTTGCCGGTGAACGGAACCCAGTGCTGGTTATTTCTGGTTAGAGGCGCATGGAGGCCCGCCCTGGGTCTGGCCCTGGGGTGGTGCCACCAGGTTACTTGCCCAGCGGTGAAGGATGGCAGCTTTACAGCTCCCCGACGCATCAGACTAAAGAACGTTAGCAAGGGTCTGAACCGGTGGTTCTCAAAGTGCGGTCCCCAGGTACGCAGCATCAGCACCGCCTGAGAACTACTTAGAAATGCACGTTCTCGGCCCTGGATAGGCAGCTCTGGCGGTGGGGCCCGGCAGCGGGTGTTTAAACAAGCCACGACTCTAGACGTTCCTTTCTATTTCTAAAAGAGCCCTTGCTTTCCCAAGACTGTTGCTTGAACCAGCTTTTTCCTTTTGCTGTCTTTTTCACACTTGAAATACAACTTTGACACGTGCACGAAATTACTATTTCTCAGATTTTTTGTTTTCACGTGTGAGTGGGCGTGGGTATGCAGGGGCATCAACTTCCCGGCTACCTGTGGGAGCCCACCTCAAGGCCAAACTGGTGTCCTACAGTCAAGAAAATGGAGGTCCAGAAGTCTGATGTTATCTTGTATGACTGGTGGGAACTGAGCCAAGACCCAAGGGGAGAAGTTGCAGGGATGTAGATCTAAATTTTAAAAATAAGAAATATATATTTGTGTCGTTGGAAAATAGAATAGTCAGTTTAGTGAGGTGACGGGTTGCTGGACAGCAGATGAAGGACAATTGTGAGATTTATGCATTAGGGTCTTGCTTATTTTCTGGTTCTGCTGTTTTGAGGGGGAAGGGAAACTCGTATTTATGAACTACTGTGTGTTCTCCCTTATTCATTCATTCTCTAATTGGACGTTAATTCCTAACCTCCCACTACGAGCCAGCATATTTGCTCTTCATAACAACTTTATGAAGTACATATTATTATCCCCATTTTACACATAACAGCCTTTGCAGGATTGCAAGAATTAAACATAAGCTATGTCTGTTAGGCAGCTAACATTGCTACCTCCTAAATGTTACCATAAGTGAAAAGTTGTTGAGATACATAAGAAAGGTGTGAATAAACATACAGGTACTTGTATGAGGGAAATAAAAGTTTTTATCTGGTTCACCAGAAAAGGCTCTATGGAGCAGTGGGTCCTCACCCAGAGAAGATATATATATATATATACACACACACACATATAAAATAGATATAATATAAAAATATAGTATATATTGTATATATGCTATATATAGTGTATATTATATATACTATATGTTTTTTATATAGAGAGAGTAGTAGTTGTTGTTGTTTTGTTTTATTTATTTATTTTTGAGATGGAGTCTCACTCTGACGCCCAGGCTGGAGTGCAGTGGTGTTCCGGGTTCAAGGGAGTCTCCTGCCTCATCCTCCCGAGTTGCTGGAATTACAGGCACCCACCACCACGCCCAGCTAATTTCTGTATTTTTAGTAGAGATGGGTTTTTGCTATGTTGGTCAGGCTGGTCTTGAACTTCTGACCTCAAGTAATCCATCTGCCTTGGCCTCCCAAAGGGCTGGGATTACAGGCATGAGCCAGAGTGCCCGGTCAAGATTTCTTAGGTAGGGAAAGATTTAACAGGAGTGCCACCAGCTATCACATTTCTAAAGAGTAGGGAAAGGTTGCAGGTTCTGGGGTGACAGTGACTTTCATTTCAGACAACCTGAGGTCTGAGCACTCTGCCCAAGATAGTGTTAGCGATGGTGAATCTGTGCAGGTCTGCAGAAACCTCAATTCTTGCCTCCTCAGAAGAAAAAATTCGACTGAGGGGCATAAGGTAGAGTGAGAGATGAATGCAAGTTTTACAGCGGGAGTGAAAGTTTTTAAAAAGTTTAGAGCAGGGTCAGGCACGGTGGCTCATGCCTGTAATCCCAGCACTTTGGGAGTCCGAGGCAGGCGGATCACTTGAGGTCAGGAGTTTGAGACCAGCCTGGCCAACATGGTGAAACCCCGTCTCTACTAAAAATACAAAAATGAGCTGGGCGTGGTGGTGCAAGCCTATAATACCAGCTACTTGGGAGGCTGAGGCAGGAGAATCCATTGAACCCGGGAGGCGGAAGTTGCAGTGAGCTGAGATTATGCCACTGCACTCCAGCCTGGACGACTCGAGTGAGACTCCATCTTTTTAAAAAAAAAAAAAAAGAAAGTTTAAAAGCAGGAATGAAAGGAAGTAAAGTACACTTGGAAGAGGGCTAAGTGGGCCACTCGAGAGATCAAGAGCCCTGTTTGACCTTTGATGTAGGGTTTTATACATTGGCATTTCCAGGGTCTTGCATCTCTTCTTCCCTAATTCTTCCCTTGGGGTGGGCTGTTGCATGCACAGTGGCCTGCTAGTGCATGGGAGGGGGGCATGCAGAGTGTGTTTACTGGTGTTGTACCCATGCTGACTTGAGGCATTCTTCCTTTACCAGCTGAATGTTCCTAGAAGGTCATGTACCAGTTAAAAGCCACCATTTTGCCTCTTAGTGCGCATGCCTCAGCCTACTCGCCCAACTCCTGAGATCTTACCAGGAAACTGATGACCCGTTTCAGGTTTTTTCTGTTTGGAGCCTGCCTTTCCCTAGTGCTGGCTGCGACCAATTACTATTTTAGAGAAACAGTGTAACAACCACCTGCCCACCACCTGTTGGTCTCCTTACATTCCTTGGTTGGGAGAGGGGCTCTCCTGTCCTGCTCGTGCCTGACTAGCCCCCTACTGAAACAGTAAGACCAGCTACTGGCTATTGGTGTGGGTGGGGGAAGGATGGAGGCGCACACCTGGTTAGTACCAAAGATAAACCAGACACTATGTAACGTGGTAACGACAGATGGTAATCATAATGTACTATTGCAATAGGGAAGAGGGTCCAGCGTGAACTGAACTCAACTTTGATTTGTACAGAGGTGACTGCGCATTTTGAAGGGACAATGAGGGATAAGGGAGAGAAACCAGTGGGACTTCAGCAGAGTCAGGAAGGTGAAAACTGACAAAGGATTGATGCATGTAAATGCTGATTAGGCAGCTGTGTCTGCTAGCTGGCAATGATCAAAGTTCGGATTCTGTCCTTCCAGAGACTGGGAGACACTGGCTCCATCCTTCCTGAGGCTTACATTATAAAGGAATGGTTTTTAGGTCCTTGATTCCCTTGGTAGGAGATACACAGCCATCTCAAAGGGACAGAGGAAGGAGTCACAATTGTAAGTCCTTTTTAGTAAGTGCTCTGAGAAAGTGCCAGGAGCCTTTCATCAGATGGTGCATAGAATTTTTTTGGCAGTCTTGGGCTTTCTCAAGCAGGCACTCTGAGGGGGTTGAGGCCTGGTCTAGAAAGGGGCTCAGAGAACCCTGGCTAGCATTTGTCAAGGAGAGAATCCCTGTCATTAGAAGCGTGAGGAGGGGAGGGTGAAGTGGGGGAGTTAGGCAGGCCTCTATTTTTTGGTTGAGAAGGCTTTTCAGGACTTGTGGCAGGGAGGAGCGATCAGGAAGCAGGTGGGCTGCATTAAAAAAAAATACACACACCAGTTATATATATGAAATAAAGGAAGCCCACCACGTGAGAAAGCAAAGGCTGTTTATTCAGAGCTTGTTATAGCAAGGGAGTCAGCCGCCATCACTGGCATTTGGGAGAGACTCAAAGGCAGGCAGGGGAGTGGAAGAGCTTTACAGCAGACACAAGGGCTGGCTTCAGGTGTACCCCGATTGGAGGGTGTTGGTCTGGGAAGCTGGAGTTGGCTGAGAACCTGCAGCCGTGTGAGTATTTAAGGAGCCTTTTGTGGTTGGTCCTAAGTTGGAAGTGAGGATAAAAATGAGGAAAGCTGTCAGTTATTGATCAATTCCTGGCCGTTTGGGATTAATTATTATGAAAGTTATTGTTTAGCTTCCCAGATTGTTATTTCCCAGACTTCTTGAAAGTCTGGCGTTAGCAGAGGGGCTTGCTGGACTGTTTATTGTAGATAAGGGGTTGGTTTCCTGGGCAGGTTATGGTCACAGTTCTGTTTTTATGTATGGTCTGACCATGGCCTATTTGGATATTCAATTTTATAATATATATTTTACCTGAAGAGCAAAAATTTAAAAATGTTATCTGATCATTTTTATTATCTTCTGAAGTGTGATGTGCTCTAATAGATGTCAAACACTGTCACTTCCCAGGAGTGAAGGCTGAGAAAGATTGAACATCAGGTGTCTCCTGGGAACCCAACTGATGCCATGATCACACTTTATAACTTAGGAGGCTATAAAGGGTGAAGGGTGGGAGAATAGGGTCACCCCTTACTTTAGAAAAGAAATGCTTTCAGTGGGAAAGAACACCATCATCATTAAACATTTATAAGCGTTAATGCTCAGCCCGGCTATTTTGTCAGCAGAAAGCTTGTGAATGTCTCCTCTTGCTTCAGGCAATTTATCGGGGTGGGAGCAGAAAGGCATCTTTTCTCAAATTTCCTTGGAAAGCTTTTTAGAAAGAAACCTGGGACATATGCCTTGTCTGGGGAGTTTCTAAGATGACACACAAACGTATTGCTGAGCAAATGTTTATTTCTTAATTGTTTTAGATACTATATTCATTTTAGGTTGGAACTGTGATATAGTGAAGCTGCTATAATTTTTATATATAATAAAACCAGATGAGTATTTAATAATTCATTAAGGCCTTTTGTGTAATCAATGTGTACATACATTAATGCTCATTTCATTAGTCTTGGATCATACTTATCCTCTTTTAAATGGATGGTGGTTTATAGTTTACTTTTGTTATACTATTTGTCATATCTCAGATTTATTTGATGTTGAGTCCTTGGCCAGAAATAAAACTTCTGTGTGGATTTGTTACAGGTTCCAGGAATATACAGTTCCTGTACAATCATCCTTCATATGTAGTGTCACAAGGGATTACATTGTTTAGCTTCCTTTTCTAATGGATTATCTTGGAGGATCGTCTGCAGTCCCTGCTTAGGCGAGGGCCCGCAGACAGCCCTGCAAATGAAGCTGGACAGTCTGAGCAAGGGAAAAGCTCTTCATCTCAGACACCAAATGCACACTTTAGCTCTGTAAATTCCAGTGTTCCTATAATGAGTTGTCTTAAAGCAGGGAGCGCAAATATTTTGCTATTCAGTACCTAAATATTTCCTATAGTGCATCTTGAGCAAACTCTCTTTCCCCACATATTTCACTGACTCCCTAGTCCAAAGAATCAAAAATAATGAATAATGACAGTCACCATTTATGGAGTTTCTCTGTGTGCCGGGTATTCTGATAAGCACTTTTCATATACAATCCCATTAAACTCGTCAATAATCCTTTGAGATAGGAGGCATAATTGAATACAAATAAATAGAAAAAAATACATGCTACTAGGAATGCTGTTGTGAAAAACAGCATAATTCTGAGATGTACTAAAATGAAACATGAGCTCTAAGTATAAAGTATTAGTTCTTCTTTCATACATTGCATTAATGAGATCCATATAGAGCCCTTTTTTTTTTTTTATTTTGAGACAGAGTCTTGCTCTGTTGACCAGGCCAGAGTGCAGTGGTGTGATCTCGGCTCACTGCAACCTACGCCTCCCGGGTTAAACCGATTCTCCTGCCTCAGTCCCCTGAGTAACCGCAATCACAGGTACCCACCACCACGCCTGGCTAATTTTTGTATTTTTAGTAGTGATGGGGTTTCACCATGTTGGTCAGGCTGGTCTCAAACTCCTGACCTCAGGTGATCCACCTGCCTTGGCCTCCCAAAGTGCTGGGGATTACAGGCGTGAGCCACCGCACCTGGCCATTTTGTTCAGTGTGTGTGTTTGTTTTTTTTTTGAGACGGAGTCTCGCTCTGTCACCCAGGCTGGGGTGCAGTGGCCGGATCTCAGCTCACTGCAAGCTCCTCCTCCCGGGTTCCCGCCATTCTCCTGCCTCAACCTCCCGAGTAGCTGGGACTACAGGCGCCCGCCACCTCGCCCGGCTAGTTTTTTGTATTTTTAGTAGAGACGGGGTTTCAGCGTGTTCGCCACAATGGTCTCAATCTCCTGACCTCGTGATCTACCTGTCTCGGCCTCCCAAAGTGCTGGGATTACAGGCTTCAGACACCGCGCCCGGCCAGTTTTGATTAACTCAAAAGGAAAGGGTTAAGAAAGAATAACAACATGATTAGCAGAGAGATTCATTTTAAAAAACAACAATAAATGGATATGAACTAGATTTGCCGAGAGAAAAGAAGCTAAGGGTAATTTGATTATTTTTTTTTTTTGAATTTTTTTATTATACTTTAAGTTCTAGGGTACATGTGCACAACATGCAGGTTTGTTACATATGTATGCATGTGCCATGTTGGTGTGCTGCACCCATTAACTCGTCATTTACATTAGGTATATCTCCCAATGCTATCCCTGACCCCCCCTCCACTCCCCACAATAGGACCGGGTATGTGATGTTCCCCTCCCTGTGACCAAGTGATCTCATTGTTCAATTCTCACCTATGAGAACATGTGGTATTTGGTTTTCTGTTCTTGCAATAGTTTGCTGAGAATGATGGTTACTATTTTCAAATTACTATTTTTTCAGTAGTATATAATTTCTAGGAAGATACCACAAGAAGGAATGCACTTAGATAAAGGCAGGAGATATTTCTGTTAGAGAAGGACAGGAACCATTCGGTCAGGGTGATTAGATCGTTTGACCTAGTTGTGTTACAGGAAAGTATCCCTCCAAGATTGGGTGAGCTAGACAACTGCTGTCCAGTAGCCATATCTGTGTTCAAACAGGACTGCTAGCCAACTTTTGGCATGTTTGAAAAATCTTCTGAGTTGTTTCTTCTTTGTGCTTGCTGCTGCTGATGGTTCGAGAAGGAATAGGGTGGATTGGCATGAGGTGTATACAGGGGTAGAGACAAAAAGGGTGGTGGCCTCACTGGATGAATTCTATTACCTCGTTATCTCTTAACACTAAGTATGACTAGAAGCAAAACCAGCATCTGTCCCTGTGGCTGTGATGAGTTCGTGTGCACATCATAATCATGTGCCCTAGTCAGGCAAAAACAGAAAGCACTTGGCATCCTGAGATAAACCAAAAGAAACCCCCAACAGGATCACCCTGTCCGGTTAGAGGCCCCATAATAAATGAAGCTGTGAGACTTTCCTGAAAGTTATTTATTCTATGTCAAAGAATTTTTTCCGTGACCAGTTCAAAGCTAATGTATGAAAACGTCCTTTGTAAATAAGCTACTGTGACAAAATTGCTGTTTTCCCACCATGAACAGAGAAATTGTGAACTTGGCAACATTGGTACTCTTGTATGTGAACGTGGGTGTGTTTTGGTTTTTTGGGTTTATTTCAGGGTTTCCTGTTTATTTTTGTTTGGTGTTGAAGCTAGACTTTTGAAAGCCTGGACACCCTTGTTTAACTTTCATGCAAGTAAATAACTTTTTGTTTTCCTAAATGCTTTTCACAGAGCTGGTTCCAGAACAAAACGTCTGCTTAAAGATAGACTCAGTGTTAGAAAAGTGAAAATCAGAGACCTTTGATTGAGCCTCAGGCAAATGGAATGGTGGGGAATTGAACCCATGAAGCAGGAGGCAGTATGTGATGATAATTAAGAAAAGAAAATTGCCATTCCATCCTCAGTGGCCTTGTGTGAAGGGAATAGGCATTTAAAGATGGAACGGGCCAGGTGCGGTGGCCCTGTAATCCCTTACACCTGTAATCCCAGCACTTTGGGAGGCCAAGGCGGGCAGATCACTTGAGGTCAGGACTTTGAGACCAGCTTGGCCAACATGGTGAAACCCTGACTCAACTAAAAAAATACAAAAGTTAGCTGGGTGTGGTGGCGCGCACATGTAGTCTCAGCTACTTAGGAGGCTGAAGCAGGAGAATTGCTTGAATCCGGGAGGTGGAGGCTACAATGAGCTGATATTGTACCACTGCACTCCAGCCTGGGCAACACAGTGAGACCCTGTCTCAAAAAAAGAGATGGAATGCCCGAGAATTCTCAGTCGGTGTGGAGACATGCTAATGTTTGAAGTGCTTGTATGGTAACACAGACATTTAAATGATGTGTCCTGGTAAAAGGGAAGCATACATGCTGCCAGTCTGTTTCATGTCAGTTTCATGATTACCTGGAGGGAAATTTGATAGGCAAGTAGACTCCATAAAATTACCTAGGAAACGGGTATTGAGGTACTATATACATTTACCTGTATGAAGGCAAATGATGGGACTGATGTTTTCCTAAAATCCCTGGTCCTGCCTCTGGAGTCGCTTCCATGACCCCTGTGCGTAGCCAGCGCAGAGCCCCTTCCCTCCACGTTTGTGTGGTTCTCTTTGAATTAAAAACATTTTTTTATGGATACATAATAGCCATACGTATTTATGGGGTACATGTGATGTTTTGACACAAACGTACAAAGTGTAATGATCAAATCAGGGTAGTTGGGGTATCCATCACCTCAAACATGTATCATTTCTTTGTGTTGGGAACATTCCAAATCCACTCCTCTAAATGCTTCAAAATATATTAGGTTGGTGCAGAAGTAATCACGGTTTTAAAATTGCAAAAACCACAATTACTTTTGCACCAACCTATACAATAAATTATTGTTAACTATAGTCACCTTATAATGCTACCAACCACTAGATCTTTTTTTTTTTCTTTTTTTTGAGACAGTTTCACTCCTGTCACCCAGGCTGGAGGGCAGTGGCATGATCTTGGCTCACTGCAACCTCTGCCTCTCGGGTTCAAGTGATTCTCCTGCCTCAGTCTCCCGAGTAGCTGGGATTACAGGTGCCCACTGCCACGTCCAGCTAATTTTTGTATTTTTAGTAGAGGTGTGGTTTCAGCATGTTGGTCAGCTGGTCTCGAACTCCTGACCTCAGGTGATCCACCTGCCACGGCCTCCCAAAGTGCTAGAATTACAGGCTTCAGCCACTGCATCTGGCCTGAACACTAGATCTTATTCCTACTATCTAACTGTATTTTTGTGCCCATTAGACAACACCTCTTTATCTCTACCTCCCTGCTACTCTTCTGAGCCTTAGGAAACCATCAATCTACTCTCTATCTCCATGGAATCAATTTTTTAGCTCCCACATACGAGTACAAACATGGGTTCTTTGTCTTTCTGTGCCTGTGATATTTCACTTAACATAATGTCCTGCAGTTCCACTCACGTTGTTGCAAATGACAGGATCTCATCCTTTTTTATGGCTGAATAGTGTGTAAGTACCACATTTGCTTTATCTATTCATCTGTTGATGGACTCTTACATTGAGTCTGTATTTTAGCTATTGTGGATAATGCTGCAATAAGCATGGGAGTGCAGACATCTATTAGATGTACTGATTTCCATTCTTTTGGATATTTATCTAGCAGTGGGATTGCAGGACCATATGATATCCCTTTTTTGTTTTGTTTTGTGTTTTGAGGACCCTTCATAGCGTCCTCCACAATGGTTGTACTAATTTACATTCCCACCAACAGTGTACGAGGGTTCTCCTTTCTCCACACCCTCACCAGCATCTGTCTTTTTGATAAAAGACATTTTAACTGGGGTAAGATCATATCTCATTGGGTTTTGATTTGCATTTCTTGGATGATTATTGATGTTGAGCTTTTTTTCATGTACCTGTTGGCCATGCATTTGTCTTTTTTTGAGAAATGTCTATTCACATCTTTTGCCCATATTAAAATCAGATTATGTGCTTTTTTGCTGTTGAGTTCTTTGAGTTCCTTACATGTTTTAGCTCTCTTTGAAATTTGATCCTCCCACAGTCTTTCTCATCTTGACAAAGCATCTGTAATTATTGATTCTACTTTTCAGGTGGTGTCTTAAATGGCCCAAGGAATACGTCTTTCTAACAGGTGGACAATGTGAACAAAGGTTTATTCTCTTTCTGCAACCCTTAGTGCCCAGAGCAGAGCATCTATTCCACAATTTGTCCCTTCTTTCTTCCTTCTCATCCTATCTTCTTTTTCAATCTCTTTCTTCCACCTCAGAGAATGTATTCTCACATTTTAAAGCTGGAAATTTGAAACAATGTTTTATATTAAATAATGTTTTTTTTTTTAGAATTGATAATTGAGGTACATGGTGGAAAATTCAATCAGAAAAGGAAGTATACAATGAAAAACAGTCTTTCCTTTAGCTCTAAGTTCCCCTCTGCAGAGGCAAACTTTGTTACTGGCTTTTAGTGTATTTGTTCATAAGTTATTGTTGTATGTCTATGCACACATTTTTATATATATATGTGATATACATCACATATATGTATATATAATGTGATATATATCACATATATTTATATATCACATTATATATGTATATATAGCACATATATACATATATATCACATTTAAAACAAACAGTGTCATTATTATGCACACCATTGTAAAGCTTTTACCTAAAGATGCACATTACTTCTCCTTTTAATGCTGCCAACACCATACTTTTCCTTTCTTCTTCTTTTTTTTTTTTTCTCACCGATTCTAAACCTGAACTGAGCTTTTAAACCATATTTTGTATTCAGAGGCAGCCTCACCCAATAGCAATCATGTTTATGTTCCCTAATTGATTCAAATTCTAAAGATAATGTTGGAAAGTAATTTAATATTAAATCCATAAATTATATCTCTATTTGAATGGTCTGATCTCTTATCCCAGGAACAATTATTTTATAATAATTATTTTACGAACAATAATTCTGTTATTTGTAAAATAAATAAAACCAGAAAAATTTGGTTTTATTTCTTTTACAAAAGGAAGAGCTGATTTGTTGTGCACGTTTAGCTTTGAGTATGCAGGAATGAAATCCAGGTGTACAGTAACACAGAAGAAACATTCCTCTTTTAAGCATTTTCTAATAATAGGTTGGTAAATTGCTCATAGAAAAATGCACTCAGATGCCTGTTTATTTCATATCTTATTCCCTTAGCGTCACCTTAAGGTGACGCTTCATCTTTCAAGTTCTCTCAGGTTTTGAGTCTTCATGAAAAATTTTCCATGGTTTAAACTAATATCCAGCTCTTTCCACTCTGACCATCCTGAGAGCTTGCAGTCTGCTATGCTCTGGGCATGTGATCCTGTCCCAGCTTTCATTCTCTGTGTTGAATGTGTGTGTTCTTCCTCATGGCAAAATTCTACTGCCCCTCAAGAGGTGGGTTTGATTTCAGGAAGAAGAATTTTCATATTCTAGTAAAAAAGCGGGGGGCTAAGAATTCTGTAAAAGGTCATAAAAATCTATTGGAGTTCTTTGGAAATGCAGGTGTTACTGTGTCGCCTGGTGGTTGGGACTGAAAGAGGTTGTGTGACCTGGAATAGCTGGAGGGGTGTGAGCTGATAACCCCTAGAGGCTAGAGTAGTGCTGGGCTCTCAAAACAAAAGGAAAAGGGCAAGGGCAACAGGGAGAGCCAAACCTCCTGGGCAGAAGCAGACAAATCCTGAGAGTGAGGGAGGAGAAGCAGCTGAGTAGCTCAGACAGTTGATCTAACATGTTAGGATGGGGAAGCTTCTGAAAATGATCTTCATCCCAGGCAAAGAGAGAAACTGCAACAAGAGAGCCTGAATGCAACTTCATTCTTTTTCAGTCTGAGTGCTCAATCGTATTCGTGATGGGCACTGGACAGCCCATAACCTGAACGAACCTAAAAATCCAAGTTCAGGGCTCATCACAATGGTCTATGGTTTATACCCTTGAACTCTTATATTGTAGCAAAGACGGATAATGCACCAAATCCATTTGCTTTTTTCACTACAACAGATGAAGAGGGGGAAATGTGGTATAGCAGGAGGCAGGGGAGAAGGCTAATACCAAGGTATTGGGGCTACGTGTATACATATGGCTTGGCGGGGAGGGGTGGTGGGAAGCACAGCCGCTGGAGGCAGGCTGCCTGGGCCAGGGCTCCAGGCTCACCCGCTGCCTGTGTAATATCCAGAAGTTCCATAACTCTCCTTGGTTTCAGTCTCCCTGTCTGTAAAATGGAGAAAAATAAAAATCCTTATTTTATCGGGCTGGTGTGAGAATTAAATGAGATAATCCATGAAGAGTGCTTGGCGTGTAGTCAGGCAGGTCCTGCAGGCTCAGTAAGCACTCTCTACAAGCTCCTCCCTTCTTTCAGGAGTCACTTTCAGCATCATCTCATCTTGGCTGCCCAAGAAAACTTAGCTGTTGCTTCCATCCTGTACTCCCTATACCTTATCTACACAATAATCTGGATATCATTTTATGGTTGTATATTTTATTGGTCTGATTTTCTGACTGGCTGCTATTATCTCCTTAAGGTCAGGATTCACATGACTAGCAGAAAACTCAGTAGGTGCTCAATGCATTTTTGTTGAATGAATAATAGTACATCTCCTCTTTTTTCATCCTGCCAGTGGTGGCCCACCACTGCATCATAATGGCTGTACTTGTTTTTATTATATTTCCTAACATGAGAATCAACTCTTCTGAGAGCCTACACTGAGGTTCTTATTCCTTTTCCACATCTTTATCACCTAGCCCTGTGCCAGAAACATTTTAGAGTCTCAAGAATTGCTTGTTAACATCTATTGATTTAACAACAACTATTGCAGGACTAAAAAGGTTGTATGGTTAATTTAAGATTATGGATGATTTTCAGTGTTTTTTATTTCTCTGCATTTTTTTCTCAATTGCATAATTTGTAGAAAACAATAAAAAAGGCTCTACATCTTCAACATGGCAGCACAGGAGAGCAGAAAGCTATAACTCTTTGTTAGTGCTTCAAAAAGATCATGGGATTGTCTTAGTCTAACAGAGACAGAGACAAGTTGAGGCAGTTTAGGAACAGCCATCTGCCAGGACGCTAACTTGGGTTAATTTAGGTTGTAATCTCATGAACCAGGGTTATAGTCACACATTAAGTGGCTGACATTCAAAAAATACCTTAGCAACAACAGCATTCTCCCCATCTTTCAAGTTACTAGATGTTCTGACTGCTATTTTTAAATGGAAGGTTTAAGGAAATTTCTAGAGAAATGGGATTTGGAAAACCTTCCAGAAGTAACTGAGAGATTGAACTAAAGATTATGTGTTCAGAGAAATATAAAGAAACTAACAGTCTAGTACAAATAGAGACATGTCCTAATAATGAAAACATTTTACTTGATCTGCCAATTACCAATTCAGTTATTCTTACACAGTTACCAGGTATGTTAGCTTGTTTTTGCATTGCTATAAAGGAACACCTGACACTAGGAAATTCATAAATAAAAGAGATTTATTTGGCTCATGGTTCTGCAGGCTGTATAAACATGGCACCCACACCTGTTCAGCTTCTGGTGAAGTGTCAGGAAGCTTTTTTTTTTTTTTTTTTGAGATGGAGTCTCGCTCTGTTGCCCAGGTTGGAGTGCAGTGGTGCAATCTTGGCTCACTGCAACCTCTGCCTCCCGGATTCAAGCAATTCTCCTGCCTCAGTCTCCCGAGTAGCTGGGATTACAAGCTCCCACAACTACACCTCTGCTAATTTTTGTATTTTTAGTAGAGAAGGCGTTTCACGATGTTGGCCAGGCTGGTCTTGAACTCCTGACCTCAGGTGATCCAACCATCTTGGCCTCCCAAAGTTCTGGGATTACAAGTGTGAGTCACCACACCCAGCCACGAAGCTTTTATTCATGGCAGAGGGTGACGCAGAGGCAGATGTGTCACATAGTGGGAGAGGGAGCGAGAGAGGAGGATGTATCAGACCCTTTTTAACAACCAGCTCCCACGTGAACTCATAGAATGAGGATTAACTCATGACCATGGGGAGGGCACCAACCCATTCATAAGGGATCCACCCCATGACACAAACACCTCCCAGCAGGCCCCACCTCCAACACTGGGAACCACATTTAAACATGATATTTGGAGGGAACAAACATTCAAACCACATCACTAGATTACACTGGGTTGGTCTTTAGCAGGGATGTTTGGGAGGTCCCCTTTGAAGAGCAGCTTCTTGGAGGCATCACAGGCCCTGGCTGCTCCCAGAATATTACTCTGTCCAATGTCAATGTTAAATCATCACATGGCATCCTTGTGACCAGGGTCCATGATTGGTACATGGCATCCTTGAGGGTCAGACCTATCAACCTTGAGTCCTAGACTGTATCGACCATTGGCTCCTGGTTGCAGCCACATTTCTGAACACATCCTTTTGTCTCCTGGGCCTTAAATAAGGGGCTAAATTTTTCTAAATCTGGAAAGATTTTGTGTCATTTACTGGCTTCTGAGCTAGCTCTTGAGATCATTTGGAAGCACAAGCAATCTTTTCTGTGGTGTTAGGGGTTAGGCTATTTCCTGCGAACATCTCTTTAAGATGCCTGATGAGGAGCTAGACTGACTTTAGTTAACCATACAGCCTCTATGAGTGGCAGGAGGCATTCTTCCTGGAAGAGGACAACCTAGGAGGGGCCACACCATTTACAAGCACCAATATATTAATAGTGTTTGTTTGCAATTCACTGTGCCCTACCAACCTGAGGGTATAGAGGAAATCACAGTACTGGCCATAGCTCAGAATTTTCTGGCTTTTGCTCCAACTATTTATTGAGGACCTCTGCAACTAGAAAGATTCCCATTTGCACCTGCCCAGGAATGTTGCATGTATTTTCACAAATACATCTCAGATTGCTAGCATCACAATTGGACTTCTGGTCTACCAGCTTCCCTCATTTCTTGCTTGGCCTTATGGGTTCTGCCTATGAGGTAGTTCCAGGCACTACCTACATTAATGCCTACAGGGGTGCTGAGTGTTGTGCTCTGCATATCTGCGTAGGAGAGATGCTGGTAGCTCTTGAGCATCCTTATCTGACAGATTTGAATGAAAACTATCCTTCAGTTTCTGGCAGAGCCTCATTCCATTGGGCTGAGTGGAGTGACAGACACTATTTCCATGTTATTTCTCCATATTATTGCCCTGATACTTATAGCAATAATGCTTCTTCCTTATTTAGCCAAAGGCCTAATGTTCCTTTGCAATTCAACTCATGCAGCTGACTAGTCTTGAACCTCTTCCATCATTTAGTCAAACATGCCATATACCCTGAAACTCTGTGGTACATACAACTGAGGACATGTGGACATATAAAATAGTCTGCATGAAAACAGGTATATAGTATATGTTCTAAATTATATATATTAACAAGCTGAAAACAAATTTCTTAAGTAAGGCCAGATGTTTGAACATTCCAGGCAGCCTAATCAAGTGGGCTGCAGTACCTTCAAAGTGATGTTTGCAGAATATTTACTCAACATTTATTTGGGCCAGGTGCAGTGGCACTTGCCTGTAATCCCAGCTATTTGGGAGACTGAAGTGGGAGGATCACTTGAACCTAACAGCTTGAGACCAGCCTGGGTCACATAGCAAGACCTTGTCTCTAAAACAAACCAACTACATTTATTTGGATGGCACTGGGGAAAGATAGATGTTACAGCTAATAGCAACTCTCACGTGTGATGTTGGTGAAATTATCTTTTGCCTTCAAATTTTCCTCCTGCATTCAAACAGCAGTGTTTAAGTTAGCTAGACCCACCCTCCCTAGCAGGTACTTTAGCAACTTTCAGATGTTGCTTCAGATTGTTCTTTGAAGAGCTCGCTCCCTGCCCAGAGCAGCTGATGGCAGTAGAGCAGAAACTTGATTAGCCTGTGCTTTCCATTTTTTCTTTCAAATAACTGACTTAGGATCAGGGTCCACTGAAAGCCCATGGCCACTCTCTAGTATCCCAGCAGGCTTCTGCTCCCAGTAGCTGACTTGTATACTTGGCCAAAAACTGCTCTTGTTCCCACATCTGTTTGTGCCAGTTGTACTTATTACTATAAAAGTGTGAAAAGCAAAAGACAAATAAATAATTGGTGGTCTAAGAAAATTAAGTTGAATGCCTCGGAAAAACTTAATAAAATGAAATCATCAGCTCAAACACATCATTTAGCTGTAATGAGGGCTCAGCCCCCTGACTCATTGTATGTTCCATTCAACTTGACCTGAAAACTTAGCAGTTCTCCCTTTGAGGAGACATCAGGGTTTGATTTCAAGGGAAACTTACTTGATTACTTTCTCTTTGTAAAAGTAAGAGAGAGATTTGGACACAATGGGGTGACTAATAGAGATAAATTAATAGGTTATTTAATTTATTATATAAATTTATATTTAATATATAATTATATATCTATGAATAATATAAATATGGGAAAAACTGTGAATGTAGACAGAGGCTACAGCCAACTTGTTTTGTAACAATTGTCTTGATCTTGTTCTATTGGAAATCATAGAGGATGCATCACAGGTGTAGTAAATGTAACACCTTTGATCAGTCAACCTATACTCAAAGTGTATATACATGAAAAGATGTGGGCTCTTTTTTGGTTCCATATGAACTTTAAAGTTGTTTTTTCCAATTCTGTGAAGAAAGTCCATGGTAGCTTGATGGGGATAGCATTGAATCTATAAATTACCCTGGGCAGTATGGCCATTTTCACAATATTGATTCTTCCTATCTATGAGCATAGAATATTCTTCCATTTGTTTGTGTCCTCTTTTCTTTTGTGGAGCAGTGGTTTGTAGTTGTCCTTGAAGAGGTCCTTCACATCCCTTTTAAGTTGGATTCCTAGGTATTTTATTCTCTTTGTAGTAATTGTGAATGGGAGATCACTCATGACTTGGCTCTTTGTTTGTCTATTATTGGTGTATAGGAATGCTTGTGATTTTTGCACATTGATTTTGTATATTGAGACTTTGCTGAAGTTGCTTATCAGCTTAAGGAGATTTTGGGCTGATGTTGAGGAGATTTTGTCTCAACAATGGGGTTTTCTAAACATACAATCATGTCATCTGCAAACAGAGACAGTTTAACTTCCTGTTTTCCTAATTGAATACCCTTTATTTATTTCTCTTGCCTGATTGCCCTAGCCAGAACTTCCAACACTATGTTGAATAGGAGCAGTGAAAGAGGGCATCCTTGTCTTGTGTCGGTTTTCAAAGGGAATGCTTCCAGTTTTTACCCATTCCGTATGATATTGGCTGTGGGTTTGTCATAAATAGCTCCATCAATACCTAGTTTATTGAGAGTTTTTAGCATGAAGGGCTGCTGAATTTTGTTGAAGGCCTTTTCTGCATCTATTGAGATAATCATGTGGTTTTTATCGTTGGTTCTGTTTATGTAATGGATTATGTTTATTGATTTGCATATGTTGAACCAGACTTGCATCCCAGGGATGAAGCCAACTTGATTGTGGTGGATAAGCTTTTTGATGTGCTGCTGGATTCGGTTTGCCAGTATTTTATTGAGGATTTTTGCATCGATGTTCCTCACAGATATTGGCCTAGAATTCTCTTTTTTTGTGGTGTCTTACCAGTCTTTGGTATCAGGATGATGCTAGCCTCATAAAATGAGTTAGGGAGGATTCCCTCTTTTTCTATTAATTGGAATAGTTTCAGAAGGAATGCTACCAGCTCCTCTTTGTACCTCTGGTAGAATTCAGCTGTGAATCCATCTGGTCCTGGACTTTTTTTGGTTGGTAGGCTATTAATTATTGCCTCCATTTCAGAACCTGTTATTGGTCTATTCAGAGATTCAGCTTCTTTCTGGTTTAGTCTTGGGAGGCTGTATGTGTCTAGGAATTTATCCATTTTTTCTAGATTTTCCAGTTTATTTGCATAGAGATGTTTATAGTATTCTCTGATGGTAGTTTGTATTTCTGTGGTGATATCCCCTTTATCATTTTTATTGCATCTACTTGATTCTTCTCTCTTTTCTTCTTTATTGATCTTGCTAGCAGTCTATCAGTTTTGTTGATCTTTTCAAAAAACCAGCTCCTGGATTCATTGATTTTTTTGAAGGGTTTTTTTGTGTCTCTATCTCTTCAGTTCTGCTCTGATCTTAGTTATTTCTTGCCTTCTGCTAGCGATTGACTTTGTTTGCTCTTGCTTCTCTAGTTCTTTTAATTGTGATGTTAGGGTGTTGATTTTAGATCTTTCCTGCTTTCTCTTGTGGGCATTTAGTGCTATAAATTTTCCCCTACACACTGCTTTAAATGTGTCTCAGAGATTCTGGTATGTTGTTTCTTTGTTCTCATTGGTTTCAAAGAACATGTTTATTTCTGCCTTCATTTTGTTACTTACCCAGTAGTCCTTCAGAAGCAGGTTGTTCAGTTTTCATGCAGTTGTGCAGTTTTGAGTGAGTTTATTAATCCTAAGTTCTAATTTGATTGCCCTGTGGTCTGAGAGACAGTTTGTTGTGATTTCTGTTCTTTTACATTTGCTGAGGAGTGCTTTACTACCAATTATGTGGTCAATTTTAGAATAAGTGCAATGTGGTGCTGAGAAGAATGTATATTCTGTTGATTGGGGTGTAGAGTTCCGTAGATGTCTATTAGGTCCACTTGGTCCAGAGCTGAGTTCAAGTCCTGGATATCCTTGTTAACATTCTGTCTCATTGATCTGTCTAATATTGACAGTGGAGTGTTAAAGTCTCCTATTATTATTGTATGGGAGTCTAAGTCTCTTTGTAGGTCTCTAAGGACTTGGTTTATGAATCTGGGTGCTCCTGTATGGGGTGCATATATATTTAGGATAGTTAGCTCTTCTTGGTGAATTGATCCCTTTGCCATTATGTAGTGGCCTTCTTTGTCTCTTTTGATGTTTGTTGGTTTAAAGTCTGTTTTATCAGAGACTAGGATTGCAAACCCTGCTTTTTCTTGCTTTCCATTTGCTTGGTAGATCTTCCTCCATCCCTTTATTTTGAGCCTATGTGTGTCTCTGCATGTGAGATGGGTCTCCTGAATACAGCACACTGATGGGTCTTGACTCTTTATCCAATTTGCCAGTCTGTGTCTTTTAATTGGAGAATTTAGCCCCTTTACATTTAAGGTTAACATTGTTAGGTGTAAATTTGATCCGATAGCTGGTTATTTTGCCCATTAATTGATGCAGTTTCTTCATAGTGTCAATAGTCTTTACAATTTGCCCTGTTTTTGTAGTGGCTGGTACTCATTGTTCCTTTCCATGTTTAGTGCTACCTTCAGGAGCTCTTGTAAGGCAGGTCTGGTGGTGACAAAGTCTCTCAGCATTTGCTTTTGTAAAGGATTTTATTTCTCCTTCAGTTGTGAAGCTTAGTTTGGCTGGATGTGAGATTCTGGGTTGAAAATTGTTTTCTCTAAGAATGTTGAATATTGGCCCCCACTCTCTTCTGCCTTGTAGGGTTTCTGCCGAGAGATCCACTGTTAGTCTGATGGGCTTCCCTTTGTGGGTAACTTGACCTTTCTCTCTGGCTGCCCTTAATATTTTTTCCTTCATTTCAACCTTGGTGAATCTGACAATTATGTGTCTTGGAGTTGCTCTTCTCAAGGAGTATCTTTGTGGTGGTCTCTTTATTTCCTGAATTTGAATGTTGGCCTGCTTTGCTAGGTTAGGGAAGTTCTCCTGGATGATATCCTGAGAAGTGTTTTCCAGCTTGGTTCCATTCTCCCTGTCACTTTCAGGTACACCAGTCAAATGTAGATTTGGTCTTTTCACATAGACCCATATTTCTTGGAGGCTTTGTTTGTTTCTTTTCACTCTTTTTTCTCTAATCTTGTCTTCTCACTTGATTTCATTAATTTGATCTTCAATCACTGATATCCTTTCTTCCACTTGATTGAATCGGCTACTCAAGCTTGTGCATGCGTCATGAACTTCTTGTGCCATGGTTTTCAGCTTCATCATGTCATTTTTGGTCTTCTCTACACTGTTTATTCTAGTTAGCCATTCAAACCCTTTTTCAAGGTTTTTAGCTTCTTGTGGTGGGTTAGAACATGCTCCTTTAGCTCGGAGAAGTTTGTTATTACCGACCTTCTGAAGCCTACTTCTGTCACTTTGTCAAATTCATTCTTTGTCCGGTTTTGTTTCCTTGCTGGCGAGGAGCTGTGATCCTTTGGAGGAGAAGAGCGCTCTGTTTTTTGGAATTTTCAGCTTTTCTGCTTGGTTTCTCCCCATCTTTATGGTTTTATGTACCTTTGGTCTTTGATGTTGGTGACCTACAGATGGGGTTTTGTTGTGGATGTCCTTTTTGTTGATGTTGATACTATTCCTTTCTGTTAGTTTTCCTTCTAACAGTCAGACCCCTAAGCTGCAGATCTGTTGGAGTTTGCTGGAGGCCCATTCCAGACTCTGTTTGCCTGGGTATCACCAGCGGAGGCTGCAGAACAGCAAATATTGCTGCCTGATCCTTCCTCTGGAAGCTTTGTCCCAGAGGGGCACCCACCTGCTTGAGGTGTCTTTCGGCCCCTACTGGGAGGTGTTTCCCAGTTAGGCTACAGAGGGGTCAGGGACCTGCTTGAGGAGCCAGTCTTTCTGTTCTTGGAGCTCGAACGCCATGCTGAGAGAACCACTGCTGTCTTCAGAGCTGTAAGACAGGGACATTTAAGTCTGCAGAAGCTGTTTGCTGCCTTTTGTTCTACTATGCCCTCCCCGCAGACGTGGAATCCATAGAGGCAGTAGGCCTTGCTGAGCTGCAGTGGGCTCCACCCAGTTCGTGCTTGCTGGCCTCTTTGTTTACACTGTGAGCTACTCAAGCCTCAGCAATGGCAGACGCCCCTTCCCCAGTCAAGCTGCAGTGTTGCAGGTGGATCTCAGACTGCTGTGCTAGCAGTGGGCAAGGCTCCATGGGCGTGGCACCCACCAAGCCAGGCATGGGAGGGTATCTTCTGGTCTGCAGGTTGCTAAGACTGTGGGAAAAGCGCAGTATTTGGTCAGAAGTGTACCGTTTCTCCAAGTACAGTCTGTCACGGCTTCCCTTGGCTAGGAAGGGGAAATCCCCTGCCCCTTGTGCTTCCCAGGTGAGGCGATGGCCCGCCATGCTTCAGCCTGCCCTCCGTGGGCTGCAGCCACTATCCAACCAGTCCCAATGAGATAGACCAGGTACCTCAGTTGGAAATGCAGAAATTACCCGTTTTTTTGCATCAATCTCACTGGGAGCTGCAGACTGGAGCTGTTCCTATTTGGCCATCTTGGAAGCGCCCCTAATTATTTATTTTTAAGACTAGGTCTTGCTCTGTTAACCTGGGCCAGAGAGCAGTGGTGCAATCATAGCTCACTGCAACCTTGAACTCCTAGCCTCAAGCAATCCTCCCACCTCAGCCTCCTGAGTAGCTACAAGTGCATGCCACTGTGCCCAGCTAATTTTTTAATGTTTTGTAGAGAAAGGGGTCTTGCTATGTTGCCCAGGCTGGTCTTGAACTCCAGACTCAAGCGATCCTCTCACCTTGGCCTCGGAATTGCCTTTTAATATCTTAGAATATCCGTGTTACTCAAACACAGTTTGGGAAATTCTTTTTTTTGAGATGGAGTCTCGCTCTGTTGCCCAGGCTGGAGTGCAGTGGCGCTATCTCTGCTCACTGCCAGCTCCGCCTCCCAGGTTCACACCATTCTCCTGCCTCAGCCTCTGGAGTAGCTGGGACTACAGGCACCCGCCACCACGCCTGGCTAATTTCTTTTTGTATTTTTAGTAGAGACAGGGTTTCATAGTGTTAGCCAGGATGGTCTTGATCTCCTGACCTCGTGATCCACCCGCCTTGGCCTCCTACAGTGCTTGGATTACAGGCTTGAGCCATCTTGGGCCCAGCCAGGAAATTCTTTGTGCTGGCTTTTTAATGTCTTTAATCTGGTTCTCAATTGCTCAAAGACAGGAATTGCGCATTATTCATCACTGCAGCTCCAGGGCATCCCACAGGGCCTGACTCCAGTACTGACTCAGTAAATGTGTGTTAACCAAATGAGTGGGCATACAGTAAGTGCTGATTTGGCTGTTGCCATGATAGCACTCACAGTTGGGACCCAGGAGCCAGATGCCCCATAGTTATGTCAGCTTGCTATAGATACTCATGCCCCATGAGTCAAAAGCCCTAAAGACAGCACATGTGGCCAGAATTCAGTGTCTTCATCAAATTGAACCTTGAATGAAGTAGTGCTGACCAATTTGTAGCTCTAATCATCATGGCCTTTGGGCTCAAATGAAGAGCAGTTTACAGAAGCAACACGTTTATGCAGCCAAACCAAACATTTATGTGGTCATCTAGCAGACGCAAACTCCTAGTAGAAAGATTCATGGCACCACCATGCCTGGCTAATTTTTTACTTTTTGTAGAGACAGAGTCTCACTATGTTACCCAGGCTGGTATCAAACTACTGGACTAAAGCGATCTTCCCCTTCCTACCTTGGCCTCCCACAGGGCTGGGGTTATAGGCACGAGCCACCATGCACAGCTGAGAAAATTTATTAAAAGAAAATCTTTTCAGTAATCTTAGCTGTGCAGAGGCCTCAAGAGTTGCGTTTAATATGACACAATCCACTGAGGCACAAACTCCTACAAATGGATTTTGTGACACAATCCACTGAGGCACAAACTCCTACAGTGGATTAATATGACACAATCCACTGAGGCACCCCCTCCCCCTGTGATAAGGCTGCAATGAAGGAGACAGGGTGTCTCTGTGATGTGAGGGAAAGACAGAAGAAAGGTGGGAAGTAATTCCTACACCAAGGGATGGAGCCTGTATTTGTTTGCCAGGGCTGCCATAACAAAGTGCCATAAACCGAGTGGCCTAAACATCAGAAATGTATCACCTTGGCCAGGCGCGGTGCCTCAGGCCTGTAATTCCAGCACGTTGGGAGGCTGAGGCAGGTGGATCACCTGAGGTCAGGAGTTTGAAACCAGCCTGACCAACATGGTGAAACCCATCTCTACTGAAAATACAAAAACTTAGCCAGGCATGCTGGTGCGTGCCTGTAATCCCAGCTACTCGGGAGGCTGAAGCAGAAGAATCACTTGAACCCAGGAGATGGAAGTTGCAGTGAGCCGAGATTGCGCCATTGCACCCTAGCTTGGGCAACAAGAGGGAAACTCCATCTCAAAACAAACAAACAAACAAAAACCAGAAAAGAAATGTATCACCTCACAGTGCTGGAGGCTCAAAGTCTAAGACCAAGATCTCAGGGGCTGGTTTCTTCTCAGGGATGTCAGGAAGAATCTGTTCCCTATCTTTTGCTAGTTTCCTAGCAAGCTTTGGTGTTTCTTGGAGTGTAGACGCGTTACCTGATCGGTCTTCATCTTCACATGGTATTCTCTCTGTGTTCATATCTGTATCCAGACTTCCCCTTTGATTAATAGAATGGGTACTGATCATATTGGATTAGGGCCCACCCTCGTGACCTCATCTTAACTGGTTACATTTGAAACCCTATTTCTAAGGAGGGTCACATTCTTAGGTACTGGGACTTAGGACTTCAACATCTGAAATTTGGGGGCACGAGGGCACAATTCAACCCAAAACAAAATCCTCCTGGGGTTATCCAGAAACAACCCCTAAGGCTGAACCAAGAAAAGACCCTATTAATTCTGGGGGAAGACAGCAAGCCCCTCTGCACATGAGCACAAAATGCAACAAAATCTCTCTTTTCACGGAAGGAGAATCACAAAGCAGCCAGCACCTGATCACTGGCTCTGCTCACACTTTCCCACCTCCTTGCACAGGACTCTGAGCCCGCCTGTCTAAAGAGTCTCCAGGCCAGTGGCAGAGAGGATTACTGCCAGGGAGGGTCTGGGCTGGCCCAGGATGGCTATAGGCAGGCGGCCTGTGGCGATGGTCATAGGCTGTCCTGGGCCCAGGATGCCCTGTAGCCACATGCAGGGCATCTTGAGCAGACATAAGGTGGTAACCACAGCCTGCTCCCTGGCATCCTCGTCAGTGCTGCTTTTCATTCTTCAGCCATTCTGAAGGTGCCACAGCCCACTGCACCTGTCAGGAGCTTGCTTTGGGTTCACCACAGCTTCTGAGAGAAGTGGAGCTACCTATAATGTATTGTTATATTCTACGCCCCGGTCATAGATGGGCTTGAGTTGCAACCAAAGCTTTTTTCGGAATAAAACAGTTTGGATGGAGATCATCTTGTCCTGATATAAAAGGGGAGGTATTAGCTCATTTTGCTGAATTCAAGTTCACAGATGAACTGCAAATCCCTCTTTTCTTCTTCCTCTCCCAAAGTAGTTTCCAGATGTCATATATACGTTTGCACTCAGCTGGGTGCAAGCATGGTTATTGTTAGCAAATTACTTAGATTTGGGCTTGGGGGAAATGCAAAATGGTTGGTAAAAAAAAAAAAAAAAAAAAAAAAAAAGGAGTCCTCAGAATTTTAGGTCATTTCTTTCCAGTCCAGAGAGCAGGGAAATTTAAGCACGTTATTGTATACATTTTAAGAAAGGTGTTGGGGGCTTACCTGGGGGTGTAAATACAGGACAAGAGTCTCATTTCTCCCCCATTAGGGCAGGGCAAGGGTGTCTCTGATCAGAATGGTGCTGCTTAGGAATGGCGTAGTTGTAAAACCTTGAGTAGAGATTTAGCCAGGGAGATATGAAGTCAGAACACTGTTCCACGGTGAGCAGTTCTGTGCAAACCTATCCCAAAGTCTGAGGAAGCTGAGAGGCCAAAGAAAGAGATTGTTTCTTAGACAGAAACACTGAATAGGGACTTACATACAAAGGCCATGTCTGTGACTCAGGTAACCGCAAGACTAGATGGTGGATAGCGGTGCTACTACCCCCCAGACTCAGGGCTTATATACCACAGGAGAGGGGCATGTAGGACAATTGAAGTCTACCCCCCAGGGAAAGGTAAGAAGGCACTGTGAATCTTCCTAAGGGGAGGATTTATGGTGTTCAAATGAAATTGTGTATGTCAACATACCCTGTAGGCTTCAAAGCAGCTCCACAGGGATGAAAGTTGGGACTACATCTTACTGTTTTTTTATAACTTAGCATTGAATTCAAAATTAATCCAAAAATAATAGCAATGGCTAAGCAAAATGTACTATACCCATATTTATTAGGGTTCTCTAGAGGGACAGAATTGAATTTATATATATATATAATATTGAGGGGAATTTGGTATTAACTCACATGATCACAAGGTCCTACAATAGGCCGTCTGCAGGCTGAGGAGCAAAGAGAGCCAGTCTGAGTTCCAAAACTGAAGAACTTGGAGTCTGATGTTCGAGGGTAAGAAGTATCCAGCATGGGAGAAAGATATAGGCTGAGAGGCTAGGCCAGTCTCTCCTTTCACATTTTTCTGCCTGCTTATATTCTAGCCACGCTGGCAGCTGATTAGATTGTGCTCAGTCAGATTAAGGGTGGGTCTGCCTTTCCCAGCCCAGTGACTCAAATGTTAATCTCCTTTGGCAGCACCCTCACAGACACACCCAGGATCAATACTTTGCATCCTTCAATCCAATCAAGTTGACAGTATTAATGATCACACCATACAATAGGATATAATTCATCAATAAAAGCAATAAGTCTTGATACATGCTACAACATGGGTGAGACTTGAAGACACTGGGCTAAGTGAAAAAAGCTCGTCCTAAGAGACTATGTATTATATGGGTCCATTGATATGAAATGTCCAGAACAGGTAAATCGATAGACACAGAAAGTTTATGTCTAGGAGGAACAGAGGGATTGGGATGTGTTAGGTATTAGGTACAGGGCTTCTTTTTATAATAATACAAATGTTCTAAAATTGTGGTGATGGTTGCACAACTCTTTGAACATACTAAAAGCCATCAAATTGTATACTTAAAATGAGTGAATCTTATGGTTTGTGAATTATATCTTAATAAAGCTGTTAACAACAACAACAAAAGCAGCAATTGAAATTACTAAAGTTTTTTTTTTTTTTTTTTTTTTTTTTTAGCAGAGTCTTACTCTGTTGCTCAGGCTGGATTGCAATGGTGTGATCTCGGCTCACTGCAACATCCACTTCCAGGTTCGAGCGATTCTCCTGCCTCAGCCTCTTGAGTAGCTGGGACTACAGGCACGCGCCACCACACCTGGTTAGTTTTTGTATTTTTAGCAGAAACAGGGGTTCACCCCATTGGCAGGCTGGTCTTGAACTCCTGACCTCAAGTGATCCGCCCACCTCGGCCTCCCACAGTGCTGGGAATACAGGCGTGAGCCACCTTGCCCGGCCACTATAGGATTCTTAATATGAAAATATATCCTTCTTTCTTTAAACTCATTAAAAATATTTAGGTTCCTCTATTGAAAATAATAGTAGCTAACTTTAACAAGCACTCATGAAGTGCCAGGTACTGAGCTAAGCATGTTATACACATTCTCTCTTATCCTTACAACACAGATTTTTGTCCCTGTTTTAGAGATATGTAGCAGAAACTCAGAGGGGTTAAGCAAGTTGCCCTAGATCACACAACTAGTAAGTTTCCAAGCTGGCGTTTGAAACCAGGCAGATGGACTCCACAGCCTCCATCCTATTACCCAGGTCTGCCTGTGTCTTCATTGAGAACCACTGTTGAAACATCTTTACTTTCTAAATATTGGGCTACTTAGGTCTGCCTTTGTCTTCACTGACAGCCTCCATTGAAATATCTTTACCTTCTCAGTACTGGGCTCTATTCTGTCCTATGAGCTTTCAACTGAGTTTAAATGGATATGGCTAATTCTGCTTAAATATTTACCATGTGATTTACCATTACAGGATAAAAGCAGAATCTATATTTTCTGGGGACTAATTATTATAGAAAGGTATAAACTTGGTCCCAGAAACTCCATCTGACTTTACTACTGCCCAGCATATGTTTTGATCTGGGGATCGTGCCAGGAAGGTGGGAGTTTCTTAGTCCCTTTTTTTCTCTACCCACCTTGCTAGAAAGCTGGAGCTTCTGACCATTTAAAGCCTCTGTATATACCTTTTTTTAGAGAGAAAGGAAGGCAGGCTAGGTTGATTCTTCCTGGGGAATCATTTAATATTTTTGTAAGATATTTGTGGCTCACATGTTTTGTGACAGAACTCACCATGAATACAAAAGCCACAACTGATCTGAGGCTCCTCGACATACTGCAGATTGCTTTCTCCTTCGACGCAGGGTCGGATGCTGTTTTCCAGCCCGATGGCAGGCCTTGCCATCAGAATAGATTAATTTTGTCATTACCCTTTCTCAATTTCTGCCTTTGACCAGAAAAAAAGAGGTTAATTGTGTGCCATTTCTCAGGAGAATGAGGTATCAGCATTTTAATTCCTGATATTTCATGAATTGTGGGCAGCTAATTAAAACCTAAAGATTAGAGGAGCTATTTTGACTAAGAGGCCATTTGCAGGATTGTGAAATAAAGAGAACAAAGGGTTGTCTTTTCTTTTTATTCCTACAGCTTAAATGGAACTTCATGCTGAAATAGAGCCTTGAATTGTTTTGCATACTGAGTACTCGTATTGACTCTAATTTTAATTTTGCAGCAAATGGTATAATATCTGAAAGCTATTGAGGGGCTAACACTGAGATTATTGAGAATGTTAAATAGTAAGATTTGTGTTTTGAGGCTCTGTTTGACCCTTCTTGACCTCAGAGAGACATCTTAAAGTCAGATAGGGACCACTTAAAGATTCTATTAGATGTCCTTAATTGCCACCTTAGAACTCAATATGTATTTAGACCTTCTCGTCAGTTCTCCCTCATAGTTAACTGTTTGAGGAGCATAATAGTAGAATAATGGACATCTCTCAAACCTGGGGCTTTTTCTGGGTTCTACTATTACCTGTCTGAATTTTAGGCTATTGCATTTCTTTAAGCACCACCAAAATCACCCAGGACCCACATGTTTGGAATGTGAATCAAGGCAACCACTGGCCTCTACCATACCTTTGCGCAAGTTAGAAAAAGGACCTAAAACCATAAAAACCCTAGAATAAAATCTAGGCAATACCATTCAGGACATAGGCATGGGCAAGGACTTCATGTCTAAAACACCAAAAGCAATGGCAACAAAAGCCAAAATTGACAAATGGGATCTAATTAAACTAAGGAGCTTCTGCACAGCAAAAGAAACTAACAGCAGGGTGAACAGGCAACCTACAGAATGGGAGAAAATTTTTGCAATCTACTCATCTGACAAAGGGCTAATATCCACAACCTACAAAGAACTCAAACAAATTTACAAGAAAAAAACAAACAACCCCATCAAAAAGTGGGCAAAGCATATGAACAGACACTTCTCAAAAGAAGACATTTATGCAGCCAACAGACACATGAAAAAATGCTCATCATCACTCACCATCAGAGAAATGCAAATCAAAACCACAATGAAATACCATCTCATACCAGTTAGAATGGGGATCATTAAAAAGTCAGGAAACAACAAGTGTTGGAGAGGGTGTGGAGAAATAGGAACACTTTTACACTGTTGTTGGGACTGTAAACTAGTTCAACCATTGTGGAGGAGAGTGTGGTGATTCCTCAAGGATCTAGAACTAGAAATACCATTTGACCCAGCCATCCCATTACTGGGTATATGTCCAAAGGATTATAAATCATGCTGCTATAAAGACACACGCACACATGTTTTTTGTGGCACTATCCACAATAGCAAAGACTTGGAACCAACCCAAATGTCCATCAATGACAGATTGGATTAAGAAAATGTGGCACATATACACCATGGAGTACTATGCAGCCACAGAAAAGGATGAGTTCATGTCCTTTGTAGGGACATGGATGCAGCTAGAAACTGTCATTCTCAGCAAACTATCACAAGAACAGAAAATGAAACACCGCATGTTCTCACTCATAGGTGGGAACTGAACAATGAGAACACTTGGACACAGGAAGGGGAACATCACACACTGGGGCCTGTCGTGGGGTTGGGGAGGTGGGGAGGGATAGCTTTAGGAGATATTCCTAATGTAAATGACGAGTTAATGGGTGCAGCACACCAACAGGGCACATGTATACATATGTAACGAACCTGCACATTGTGCACATGTACCCTAGAACTTAAAGTATAATAAAAAAATTAAAAAGAAACAGAAAAAGGACATCTTCAGCAGATGCAGTCCCTACTGATGTGTAGCTGGGAAAGCTGAGCATTGTTGGATTGAAGCTCCTAACCCACCTCCTGGCACCATTTCCTTGTGCAGTGTAAACCCCACATAATTTTACAGTGGCCATGCTGAAATAACCCTTTTTAAATTGCTTAGGTACTCATCTCAATATACTTCTTGATAAACAGTCATTTCTTTCTTCTGATATGGGGTTAGATGAAATGAGATTTGAACAAGTATCCAAATGCAAACTCCTTGGGTGCAAAACCAGGTCTTGCTCATCTTTTATAACTCCCAAGCTCCTAAGTTTTCCATTCCATCCAAAATTGAATAAGCACTCACCTACCTACTAGGGCCCAAGCACTGTTCTAGGTGCTAGAGAGTCACCAGGAATGAGATAGACAAGGCTCTAGAGCTTATAGAAATTATAACCTAGGAAAATGAGATACATTAAATGAATCAAATACCCAAGTAGTTCACAATTTCACTTGGGTATGTGCCATAAAGGTGAAGTATAGGAGGGCCTTAGGAGGATATCATTTGGAGATGTGACCTAGACAGGGAGGTGGTAGAGATTTCCATGAGAAGGTGACATTTGTGCTGGAATTTAAAGGAGGAATAAGAAATAACCAGGTTAGGTGGAGGGGGCAACGGTGGGTGGGGCAAGGAAGAAGAACATTCCATCCAAATAGAAGAGTGTAGGCAAAGGTCCTGGAGCTGGAAAGAACTTGGTGCATTCTAAGAATTGAGATAAGGCCAGCAAGGCTGCAGCTTAAAGGGATGAAGGAGAAGCACAAATCAAAATGAGGCCAAAGAGAGAAGAGGCCAAATCATGAAGCAGGGCTGGAGTCCATGATAAGGATTTGGGACATCTATGAAGAACTGGAATCTATTCAGATACTCAATTTTAAGCAGAGAGTCAAAATGATTAAACTTGTATGTTAAACAATAACTCTGCTCATGACAAATGAACCAACAGGAGGAAAGCAAGAATGGATGCAGAGATGTGTACAGAGGCTATTGTCCCAGCTCAGACAATTGATGACAGTGAATTGAACATTACATTGGTAAAAAGTGGAGAAATGTGAACAGGTTTAAGAAACTTTGAGGCACTAAAATCAACAGAATTTGATGATGGATTGGTCAAGGGATGAGGGAAGAAAAATATCAAGGATTCTGACATGAATAACTGGACAGTATTAGGGCCATTTTCTGAGCTGTGGAACATGGAGAAGTAGGTTTGGAGAGTGAGATCATGAGAAAAGTTTTGGATACATTGAATTTAAAGTGCCTCTGTGACTCCCATGTTGAGTTGACAGCGATATACATATAGTCTAGAACATGGCTGAGGGTAAGCAGTGTGGAGGGTTCAGCTGAGGTTCCCAGATGTCAGTTTTGGGTGGTATCAATCTTCCTGGTTGTATAATTGTTTTTCTAAACAACACTTAGTTGCCAGTTGCTGACACAAAGACGACCAATGGTTGGGCTCACTGGTGACAGTGAAGAGGGAGGAGCAAGGGAATTATGAATATTTGCAACATAGTAATGATGGACAATGGAACTTAGGATGGATAAGAAAGGAAGTGAAGTCAAGTAGGAGAAGAAGAGGGCAGCAAGAAAGCAGATGAGTTGTGGAACTGAATAATGCTTGCAGCACAAGTATGCGTTAGTTTTCCGTGGCTGCTATAACAAACTACAACAGAAGTCATTCTTTAATCCTTTCCTCCCCTCCACTCCCCTCCCTTCCCCTCCCCTCCCTCCCTTCCTCCCTCCCTCCTTCCCTCTCTCCCTCTTTTCTTTTTCTTTTTTCTTTTCTTTCTTTCCCCTTCCTTCCTTCCTTCCTTCCTTCCTTCCTTCCTTCCTTCCTTCCTTCCTTCCTCTTTTCTTTTATTGCCCAGACTGGTCTTGAACTTCTGGACTCAAGTGATCCTCCCACCTTGGCTGCTCAAAGTGCTGGAATTTGAGGTGTGAGCCACTGTGCCTGGCCCTGAAATCATCTTCAATGGAGTGAAATCAATGGGGACCATGCTTTTCTTTGAGGCTCTAGTAGGGAGAATTCATTCCTTGCCTCTTCTAACTTCTGGTGGCTATCAGCATTCTTTTTAAAATTTTTAAATTTAATTAATTAGTCAATTTATTTTGCTACTAGCATTCTTTGGCTTGTGGTTGCATCATTCCAAACTTTGCCTCTGTGTTCACATTGACTTCTGTACGTGTTAAATCTCTCTCTGCATATCTCATTTAAGGACACTTGTGATTTCATCTAGGGCCCACTGGGATAATCCAAGGATACTCTCCCCATCTCAAGATCCAGAATTTAATTGAATATGCAAAGTCTTTGCCATATAAGGCAACGTTTACAGGACTTAGGACTTGCTGTCTTTGGGTATCATTATTCAGCCTGTTACAGAATGCTTGAGCAAGGGAACTGGAAGGATGTGAGGGTGTGGTTGCAGAGGTGGATATTTACATGTTATAAATTTTAGAAGTCTCATTTTTGAAAATGACACAGTTTCGGGTGATGAGAGTCAAGAATGAGACCATGAGGGTGATATCTGAGGTAGAGAAAAGGAGTAATTCACTAGAAATGAAGTCAAGAAGATGAAGGTCCAGGATATTGAGTGAGTGTCAACATGGACCTTGAACCCTCATTGGAAAATGGCAAAAATTGTTGAGGTTAATTGTTAGTCTTTGGATAGTGAGTAAAAGTGATTAGAAGTTAGGAGACAGAAATGAAAAGATGTTGTTGGGTGGAATAAATAAAAAGGGTGGAAGAGAAATTGCCAGAAAATCATTTCTAACCTATATAATTCTCCTCAATCCCTTACTTCACTTACCCTCTTATATTTAGGTAGTGACCATATTTGGGGGGAAATGTTAGAAACTACATAATTAGTATGCCTTGAGGTGCATTATTTGCAATAGTGTATCTTTGTACAAACTTGTTTCGTAGAACACACTTTTGAAATTGGTTTTGACTTTCCTTGTAAATTACTTGGTTAGGAAATGTGGTTGTCTCTTAGTCTATTTTCTGTTGCTTATAACAGAATACCTGAAACTCAGTAATTTGTAAAGAAAAGGAATTTATTTTTTACAGTTGTAGGGGCTGAGAAGTCCAAGGTTGAGAGGCTACATTTGGTGAGGACCTTCTTGGTGGTGGGAACTCACTGCAGAGGCCCAAGCTGGCACAGGGCATCACATGGTGAAGGCGGGTGGACTCAAGTATCTGTTCCTCTTCTTATAAAGCCACCAGTCTCATTCCCATGATAACCCATGAGTCCATTCATTCATACATGAATTAATCCATTCATGAAGGCAGAACTCTCATGACCTGATCACCTCTTAAAGACCCTCCCTTTCAGTAATGTCACATTGGGGATTAAATTTCAACATGAGTTTTGGATGGGACAAATGTCCAAAACCATAGCAGATTGTCTCTTAATGATTTATTCTCTTAAAAAGCTTTTTTCCCCCATTGCAAATGAGAAAAACTGTGAAATCTTTAGCACAAAGAAAAATTGTTTATTTCACTTAGCTTGAACCATGTGATTTTCACCAGACGTACTTCTCTTCTGGGCAGCAGTTATAGCAAGGATTGAAATTTAATGTAGAAAATAGCCTACCTGATTTGTATCTTTCCTCCTAAAGCCTTGATTCTGCCAGAAGTTTTCCTCCCTACCGACCTGCACTTGGCCATCATCTTTTCCTACTTGGAGCAAATTCAGGCTTACAGTATCTGCCAGGCACACTCAATCCATTGCTACCTCTTCCATATATAGCCCCGGTCATGCGCTGGAGAACATGAGGCTGAGGGCTTGCACTGGGACCACCTGAATCTGGCTTCTCACCATGAGACAAAGGAGCTCCTAAAGTTAGAGGGTAGGTGGGGGTGGAGGTGGGGCAGCATCAAGAAGCTTGAGTTGCTGCTTATCATTGCCTTATTTGGACTCCTGTGGATACTGTCCTGTTCTTTCTCACTTTTCTGCCTATGTTCTCTCTGGGTGATTCCATTTTTAAGCCCCATGACTCTCAAATCTGTCCTTCTAGTTCAGAACTCTCCCTTGTTATCTGGATGTGTGTATCAAACATCTTCCTTGGAGATCACGTCGCCTACCCCAACTCAACTTTCCATTCTCTAGCTGAACTCCCAGGTGAGTATCTGCTGCAGTGCTGTAGGCAGTGTAGACAGCTGCAGTGGCTTCTTGTAGATGACCTGCATTGCTGCTCTAAGCTGAGGTCCAAGCTTTCTAGAAGTTCTTAAGATTCAAAGAAGCTTCTCTTTTTCTGAACAGCAGCTGTAGCACTTCTGAAAACCACTCCAAGCCCTCCTTGAGGTTTTGTAAGCCTCTACTTCCTTGTATTAGAACCCATCATGCTTGGAATACACATAGCAGCTTAGCACTGACAAGTACTGATTCAGTATATGGTAAGTGGCATTACCAGCTACTCAGTTAGCTAAGCTTTAAGCATGGGGTTTACTTCTCCTGTTCCTCACCTTCCACATCCAATGGTTTCCAAATTCTGTGTATTCTTTTGTACCTCCTTGTTGCAGTTTGAATCTCTCCCATCCTCTTCATTCCCCACTGTTGCCAATTTGGTTTAGAACGTTGTTTATTTAGTACTTGGATTATTGCAGCAGTTTCCTTACTAATTTTTCTGCCTTCTGTATCCCCCTTGAACTCTGTCTTAGTCAGTTGGGGCTGCTACAGCCGAGTATCATAGACCAGGAGGCTTATCAACAACAGACATTTATTTCTTATAGTTCTGGAGGCTGGAAGTCCAAGATCAAGACGCCAACATTGTTGGGTTCTGCCCAGGGTCCTCTTCCTGGTTCATAGACTGCCATCTTCTGGTTGTGTCCTCACAAAGTAGAGAGAGGGCTAGAGATTTCTCTGCAGTCTCTTTTCTAAGGGCACGAATCCTATTCATGAGGGCTCTACCCTCATGACCTAATTATCTCACAAAGGCCTCACCTGCTAATACCATCACATTGGGGTTTAGAGTTTTCAGCATATGCATTTGGGCAAGAAGTAGGGGGTACAAACATTCATTCCCTAACAAACCTAGTTAACTTTTTCCATCCTGTCATCAGAGTAGTCTTTCTAAAATACAGCTCTAATTATGCTACATCTGCCCAGCGCCTCACTGTCTCCAGTCTAATTTGCAGGCTCCTTTGCCTGCCATGCAAGGCTAGGTCTCCACGTCCATCTTTTGTCTTCCCCCTTCCCACCCTGCCCTGCAGCCATATTGAGGGAGCCGAAAGGCCCAGCCTTTTTCACATCCCTGCCTTTCTTCCTGCTGGTCCCTTTGCCCATGTGCTCCCCACTCTGCCTGGTTAACTCCTGTTTAGCTTTTGCATGTAAGTGCAGCCTCTTCTGACACTGCCCTGGAGTCTCGGCCACACGTCTTACCCTGTGCTGCAGCAGCCTCTGAACACACACAACCTTCCTGTCGCTCAGCCCAGCCAAGGCTGCTCGCTTTGCTTACTAGCTGCTAACTGTGCTTCCTCCTCTCAGACTCTGCAGTGGTCAGTACAGCCTCTCAGGGCAGGCAGGGAAACAGAGGGTGGGGTTCAGAAAGGCTGCTTGAAGTCAGATGTAGTGAACCTCATCGATACCCACCCCCCGTTTTGGTGGTTTGGCCACCTCCCCTTCCTCTGTGAGGAAATTCGTATTTTGCCACCTCCCCTTCCTTGTACTGTTGTTATGACGTCACATCTGCACTCTTTCCATATTTCATTAGGATGGAAGTGGTGATGTTCCCGGCACAGTAGGCAGCTAGGTCTTCTACTCAGAGCTAAGTGTCGTTGGCTTTTGCTTTCCATCTCTGGAAAGCCCAAATGCACAGCCCATGATCCTAGTCTCAGTATTCTGGCTGCCCCATCTCCAATCCCTGACCTTTTACATCTAAATCAAGAAAAGAGATAGGTATCTATCTTTTTTTTTTTTTTTTTTTTTTTGAGACAGAGTTTCACTCCAGTTGCCCAGACTGGAGTGCAATGGCACAATCTTGGCTCACTGCAACTTCTGCCTCCTGGGTTTAAGCAATTTTCTTGCCTCAGCCTCCCTCAATAGCTGAGAATACAGACGCCCACCATCATGCCTGGCTAATTTTTGTATTTTAGTAGAGATGGGATTTCACCATGTTGGTCAGGCTAGTCTCGAACTCCTGACCTCAAGTGATCCACCCACCTTGGCCTCCCAAAGTGCTGGGATTCCAGGCGTGACCCACCATGCCTGGCAGTATCTATCTTTATCTAAAGGCCGTCTCCCAGCCTGACTCTCTGGGAACCGAGTAGAGTCTTTAGAGCCTGCCTAGCCCTAGTGTGTGGACCTCTGGCTGCTCCCTGCTTGTTTTGTCTCCCTGTGACAGAACATTCCCTGCCAAATCTCAGAGGTATAGTAAGTGCCTAACAAATGCTGCCCATCGTTCCACATACTGTTTCTGAAAATTAGATAATTGGAGGTTGGTTGTTATATAAATTGCTTGGTGTGCTAAAATTTACTCTAAGCTCAGGATTATTCCACAGACACCAATAAAACTGTAACAGACCATAGTTACCTGTCCACACGATAAATTCTTGTGCTCTACAAAGCACTCTGAGTGGAGAGAGTCATTTATATGCCCAGGTGGAACCAGTACACAAATCTGCTACCCAACTGTAGACTGGAATGCGATCTGGAAAGTCGCCTGTTAGCATCTCAAAGGAGATAAAAAAGGATGCTTCCTTATTTTTATCTCTGACAGAGCTGTCGCCTTGGGAATGACTAGCACACATCAGAGAGACACCTTCTTTCACCCAGCATCACAAGTGACACAAAACCACAGACATGAATCGGGAGAAATGAAGAAACCAGCCCTTTGTGTCTTTAAAGACATGGGTGAGACTTTGACTTAACACAATGGCATGTTCTCTGAAAATGTTCATGGCCTCACTCATACTTTTGCTCATGCTATTTCTGCTGCCTGGAAAGCCCTTCTTTCTACCTTCTGTATATTCAGCCTTCCACAGCTTCCTCTTCAAATCTTGTTACCTGTATGAAGGCTCCCCTGGCTACAATGATCCTCATTAATCTCTTCCTACTCTGAAGTTCTAATGGGTCTGAATACTTAGTTTGGCTTTGTTGTTTTAAATCTTTCATGTGTTTCTTTTCTAGCTCCTGTGTATTTTCACATAAATACACATAGGGGTGTGTGCGTGTGTGTATTATATACACACACACACACATATATATGTATATATATGAGAAACCTATTCACTGGCATGTTGTATTATAAATATTACATAGATTTGTTGAATTGATGAACTAACAGGGATTATTTAAGACTGAATATAAACATTCCATACTTAGTCAATGTTTTGGTGAACAAAGTCATGCCATATTATGTGTTTCACTAAATAGTTTGTAGTTTTTTCTCACTTCTGGCTTTTCAACTGTTCATAATAATTTAATTCCTGTTGACATATTTTTATTTTTAAATGGCAAGAACAACTCTTCCTTTAATAAATTAGAAGTTATCTGAATGTCTTTCGCTGGGTGGTAGTTTTGCCTGAAAGAATTGTGCACTATTTTTGTCACTTGATGATATTTCCGATTTCTTCAGATTAGAGAACCTGCTCCTTAGTGTGTCTTGTGGTGTTTAGCACAGTCCTAGGCCATGCTCAAGTTTTATTATCTCAATATACTTCTATAAAGTTATTATTAAAAGAGGCAATCCATGTGAAGCAGAGAGCAGTTTCTGACATGTAGTAACTGCCCAATCCCTGCTGCTATTATTAACGTTGTTATTATTGTTGCTGTTGTTATTATTATTATTATTATTATTTTTATTTTTATTTTTTTTTGAGACAGAGTCTCGCTCTGTCGCCCAGGCTGGAGTGCAGTGGCTGGATCTCAGCTCACTGCAAGCTTTGCCTCCCGGGTTCACGCCATTCTCCTGCCTCAGCCTCCCGAGTAGCTGGGACTACAGGTGCCTGCCACCTCGCCCGGCTAGTTTTTTGTATTTTTTTTTTTAGTAGAGACGGGGTTTCACCGTGTTAGCCAGGATGGTCTCGATCTCCTGACCTCGTGATCCGTCCGTCTCGGCCTCCCAAAGTGCTGGGATTACAGGCTTGAGCCACCGCGCCCGGCCACTATTGTTATTATTATGCTGTATCCGGTACTGGGTGAGGCACTGGGGATGCAAAGGCAAGTCAGGAAGGGCTACCGCCTTTAAAAGCCTTATGGTCTAGTGGGAGTAGACAAAGTAAAAGGGCAATAAAAAGCCAGGCGTGGTGTCACGCACTTGTGGTCCCCGCTACTCAGGAGGTGGAGGTGGAAGTATTGTTTGAGCCCCAGAATTGGAGGCTGCAGTGAGCTATGATTGCACCATTGCTCTCCAGCCTGAGTGACACAGCAAGACCCCCATCTCTTAAAACACACACACACACACACACACACACACACACACACAGTGCTGGGCATTGAGGTGTATAGTGGGAGCAGACAATACACCTATGATATGAGAACATGGAGTGGGGTGAGAAAGAGTTTCTCCTTTAGTCTGAGGGAGGGGGTGGCTGGGGAAGTTTCCGTGGAGAGCAAGCTGGGAGTCCTGAATGGTGAAAGTTATGAGGCCGGGCGCGGTGGCTCACGCCTGTAATCCTAGCACTTTGGGAGGCCGAGGCAGGTGGACCACTTGAGGTCAGGAGTTTGAGATCAGCCTGGCCAACATGGTGAAACCCTGTCTCTACAAAAAATACACAAATTAGCCAGGTGTGGTGGCACGCACCTGTAGTCCCAGCTACTTGGGAGGCTGAGGTGCAAGAATCGCTTGAACCCAGGAGGTGGAGGTTGCAGTAAGCCAAGATCATACCACTGCACTGCAGCCTGGGTGATGGTAAGACTCCATCTCAAAAAAAAAAAAAAAAAAAAAAAAAGAAAAGAGAGAAAAAGAAAGAGAGAGAGAGAAAGAAAGAAAGTTGTGTAGGTGCAGGGGAACAGGAAGAGCCTTCCAGGAAGACAGCGGTTTGTGCAAAGATCCAGGGTCCTGAGAGAGCAGGGTGTATTGGAGGAATCAGCAGTTCAATGCAGCTGGAGAGGTAGGGCAGCCCCCATTTCTCAGGTGGGAATGGGGGAGAGAAAGGTAAGCACCTTATCAGGAAAGGCCTCATAGATATTGTTAGGACTTTAGATTTTATCCTCAAGTCCATTGGTGCCATGAAAGCATTTTAAACAGAGGAGATCTGCATTTTGAAATGATCCATCTCTTGCTAGGTGTCTACAATAAATTAGAGGGAAGACAGACCACTGAAAGCCAGAAACAGTGGGAATGAAGAGCAATGCAGAGTTTTGGGGAATATTTAGGAAGTAGAATGCGCAGGAGGTGGTCCATATGGTCAGGGGAAAATGTGGAGAAGTGGAAGGAATTGCAGACTCTTGTCTGGTGAACAAGTAGATGTTGATGCTCCACAGGCAGCATCAGGAGGAGGAAGAGCCAATTTTGTGGAAGATGTGTGTTTGGGTTGGATGCGTGAGCTTGGAGCTCAAAAAGAAGTAGGTGCTGGAGAAGCATATTTGTGGATCATAATGCACAGTGGCAACAGCCATGAGAAAGATGACACCACACAGCAGGACTGTCTAAAGCAGCTCTGTCTACTAGAAATATAACATAAGCCACATATGTAATTTAAAATTTCCTGATAACCACATCAGAAAGTAAAAAAAAAAAAAAAGACAGGTAAAATTAATTTGAGTAATATATTTAACCCACTACATCCAAAATATCATTGTTTCAACATGTGCTCAGTATGAAAATTAAGAATGAGTCAACTTCACATGCTTTTCTTCATAGGAGTCTTAGAAACCTTGTATGTATTTTACACTAACAGCATACCTCAGTTTGGACTCACCACAATGCAAATGCTTAATTGTCTTATTTGGTCATTGTGGTGGACAGTTCAGGTGCAGGGCATTAACTCTCCACTTTGGCTACACAGGATGATCACTTGGTGGGAGGGGGGCAGTTTAAATATCCTGACCATGATGCACCCTAGTCCAATTATATCAGGATACCTGCAGGTAGGACCTGGGCATTAAGACTTTGTAGAGCCATCCAGTGACTCTGATGTGAAGAGGGCCAAAGACATAACTCTGGAGAATGCCCTTGATAGTAAGGGAGTAAAAAGAGGAACTGGAAAAGGGATTGAGGAGAGGCCAGAGATCTAGGAGGAAATCAGCCAGGAGGAATATCTTAGAAACAAAGGGGGAGTTTCAAGGAGGACGCTGCCATGAGTAAGATGACAACTGAATATCATTCATCAGATTAGCAATAGTGTGGTAGGTGTCATTGATGCTCCTTGTCAAGAATGACTTAATTTGATTCTTCAACAAATTGCTATTGAGTGCCTGGTCAATAGCCACAAATTGCTATTGAGTGCAGGCACATAATTCCTGACCCAGTGGAGCTTATGGTATAGTGATCATAGTAGATAACATTTTTGAGCACTCACTTATAAGCCAGGAACCGTGTTAAGACTTTGTAGGCATTAACTCTCTCACTTGATTCTCACAGCAGTCCTAGAAGATGGGTGCTATTATGATTCTATTTTATGTATAAGAAGTCTGAGATTTAGCAATGTCAAGTAACTGACCCAGAGCCCATGTATCAGTCAGGGTAGGCTAAGTTATGCTGAGATAACACTCCTGAAATCGAAGTGGCTTAAGACAAGGATTTATTTCTCACTCATGCCGCATGTCCATTATGGTTGTCAGGGAGCTTTGCTCCACATTGTCCACTTTGGGGCCAGGCTGAAAATCACACACTGGTTTTACCTCTTTTATTTTACTGGCCAGAATGGGTCACATGGTCACACTCCTCTGTGTGTGTCGAGGGAGGGGGTGGTGGTGTGGGGGAGATGTCAGTTCTTCCCAGGAGAAAATATTTGGAAATATTTGAGAGAACAGCACCAGTGACTGCCACAGCCAGGAGATGGGGACCCAGGATTTGTACCCAGGCAGGCTCTCCACAGCTGACATCCTATCCACCATACTGCATGGCCTCCCACTTACAGAAAAAGAAGAAAAGTTCACAAAGTTAAGAGTCTTCCAAATTTTAGATCTCATACAGGTCTCTGTCAGCTCTGAAAGACCGACAGCAATGCATTGGTTGTCTGAGTCAGCCTCTTATCTCCAAATACCCATTCAGTTTGCTTCTCTCAACTCAACATAATAGGTAGCCCAGAGCTAAGACACCATGGAGGAAGGAGTTGGAAACTGACCTCTCTCAGTAGGGTCTGATTCAGTGGCAAAGCAAAGGCTCAGAATTTCTCACAGAGCATCCTGACTAGAAGAGACTTTCAAAGTCATTTAATTTAAGTACCAATTCCCTGTTTTTATTCTTCTTCTCTGAGAGTTGGTCATCCAGCCTCCTCAGTAGCACTCATGGGACCAAGAGCTCAGCAAGTCCTGAGGCAGCATCTCCTGTAATTGGACTATCTGGTTAGAAAGTGTTTCTTTATAATGAGCTAAACTGTGCCTGTGTAAACTTCCACCCATTGGCCCCATTCTTCTTTCTCAGGTCACATGCAACAATTCGAATCCCCCTTTCCCAGAACAGCCCTTGACATTTTAAAAACTGTCTTTCATGTTCCTCCTGAGTCTTTCTCCTCCAATTGGAAACTTCTCTAATTTTAAACACATCAAACTGAAAGTTACATTTTTATGACAAGATTGAGACTCTTCAGACAATTTGAGAATTTTTTTCCTTCTTTCTTTCTTTCCTCTCTTCCTCCTTCCCTCAACGCCTACTCCCCTTCCCCTAGTGCTAACAGAGTAAACGGATTTAAAAGATATAAATAGAAGGAAATTGATCAAATAGTGGCTGTTGCCGTGACAACTCAGTCATTTCTCCAGCACAGACCTTTCCTGGGGTCCAGTGTAACCCGCCTAGCTCTTTCTCTGATGTCAGATATTACTAGCGAGTATATGTTTGCAGACTCATCTGTGCCTAACTCATAGTGTTATTGAAGGAATAAAAGAAATAATCTATAAAGTGGTCTGCTCAGTGCTTCCTATGTAATAGGAATAAAATGTTAGTTATTATGACAAATAATTAGGGCAATGACAGACAGTTTCTACCACCAACATAATACATAATAATTACTAGTTATCACTTTTTACTAACAGTATCATAAAATGAAGCATGCTATGATCTTTGCAAATAACTGATTACGTACGTATGATTATGTATGTCATAGTAAACAATGTAAACTTATAAAACTTATAAACTTATAAAAATGTGACTAAAGAGCAGTATATAGGGGCCTTTCATGTGCACATTTTTATCTTGGCTAAAGATTTGGATGAGCAATTTCTTCTATCATGAATGAAGTGAAGGATAGAGACTAAAACCTGTCAACTCTTGAATCTATAAAGTTAGAAGTGATTAATTAAGACTGAGCTAATGTCTTCTAAGAGTTTAGATAAAAAATAGTCAATATACCAGAAATGCAAACTCCACCTGTTGTTCAAAAGCAGGCTGTTCTTTGATATGGGTTGATTAATGTCTGTCAAGGAGGGACTCTTTTGTAGCCCACATCAAAAGTGTTGCCCCTGTTCGCTTGTGGTGTGAGACTGAAAGGCCACCAGAATGTCCTCTTAGAATACCAGATGTTTTTTGTTATTAAACTTTTTTTTTTTTGAAATAGCTTTAGACTTGTAGAAAAGTTCCAAAAAAGAGTAGCGAGACTTTCTCTTTAGTTTTCACTCCCAGCTTTTCCTTATGTCAATACTTTACATAACCCTAGTATAATTATCAAAGGTAGGAAATTAACATTGATACAATGATATTTCCTCATCCAGAGATCTTACTTGAGCTTTGCCAGTTTTCCTTCTAATGTCCCTTTTCTGATTAAACATGTCATGTAGTTGTGTCTCCATAGTCTCCTTGATCTGTGCAGTTCTTAGTCTTTGTCTTTATGACTTGAACACTTTTGAAGAATACTGGCCAGTCCAACACCCTTATTTTCCAGATAAAGAAACCAAGACTCAAAGAGCTCATTGGAGTAAGATAATAGTAAAAACTCTCGATGTGCATCAGCCTGATTTTTAAAATAAATGTTAATAGATTGAAGCTAAACATTTTTGGCAAGAACACTGCCAAAGTGATGCTGTGCCCTTCTTAGTGAATAACAGGATGTACATGATGCTGATATGTTACATCTTATCACTGATGATGCTAAATTTGATCGCTAGGTTAAGGTGGTATCTTACAGATTTCCCCACTTTAAAAAATTATTTTTTCTTTATAAGCAATAAATATAAGAAGATATTTTGAGACTATGTAAATACACTCTTTTGTCATGCAACAATGTAATCCATAATGATTACTGTGGAATTTGTCTAATAGTTACTTTCTATTTGCATCATTCTTTCTATATTTACTAATTAAATTCTGCTGTCCCTTCTCACATATTTTTTTCTTGTGTTTATATAAGTATGAACTCATAATTATTTATTTTGTGCTATGGGTTATAATCTATTACAATTATTATTTAAATTCTTATTCACATTGTTTCAGATTTTACCACTGGGGGCCCTTCAAGTTGGTTTCTGTATCCTTTTGACTTGCCTCATCATTTTAGGGAGCACTCCTTACTTTGTTTCAGGCTCTACTTTTGCCTTTTTCTGCCCCAACCCTGGAATCAACTATTTCCCCAAGAGCCCTAGTTTGTTTGAATGGAGAATGGTATTTAGAAACAAAGAGCTAGGTGCTGGTGAGCAGATGGAGTTTTAAGCAATTAAGTAAACGCCAGAGGGAGAAACAAGATAGTCACTGGTGTTTAGATATCTGTGGTAGCAGATAACAAACTATATGTGATTTCTCAATATCAAATATATTAGTTATATATTGCTGTGCAACAAATTACCCCCAAATTTAGCAGCTTAAAATACATGTATTATCTTACAGTTTCTGTGGATCAGGAATCCAGGCAGGGCTTAGCTGGTTCTCTACTCCCGCATTTCTAACAAGCTGCAGTCAAGTCAGCTGGGCTGTAGTCATCTTAAGACTCAGCTGGAGATAATTCACTTCCAAGCTCACATGGATGTTTCCCAGATTTGGTTCCTTGTGGATTGCTGGACTGAGGACCTTAGTTACTTGCTGGCTGTTGGTTGAAGACTGCTCTCAATTTCTTGCCATGTGGGTCTCTTCCACAAGGCAGCTTGCTTTATCAAATTGTTCAAGCTGAGAAGACAATAGGGTTGGCTAGCAAGATGGAAACCAAAGTTTTTTGTACCGGCTCACAAAGTGATGTCCCATCATGTTTGCCATTTTCTCTTCTCCCCACTTTTGTGCCATACTCTCTTTCAACTCTGATTACGTAGAATAGCTCTTGATATCCTCCCTGCCTTCCCCCATGGCTGAAAAGGAAAATATGCTCCCATGGAAACCAGGATAACACATGACCACATGGCTTACATTCTCAAGCTAGGTACATTTGTTTCTAAAATGTAGCTTCTACAAATGGACGTTCAGCCAAATCTAGACTCTGACATTAAATAAGATAATGACTTATGTTAGAGGATTAGTAGAAAATCTAGAAATAGCCTGCACTTGGCAATAGAACTATGGTGCCTAATCTTGAGGTAATATTATGTTTATCTAACAAAGAAGTAGAATTTTTGAAGCTGGAAGAGACCTTAGAATAATGCAGAACAAGCCTTAATTCCCCTTATTTTCCAGATGAAAAATCTAAGACCTAGTAAGATAATGATAAAATGCACGTGTCAAGAACCCTAGACCAGGATGGCAGATCTGGTGTCCTTTCCCCAAGACCAAACCAGGGCCTTCAGGATAACAAAGAGTATTTCTGTGACCAAAGAGACAATTCATTCTTGTGAACATTTTCTAACCTTTTTTGGTGTACCAGGCTTTTGTTTGTTTTCAGTCATTAAGCCTAACTGAGCATCCACTCTGTTGTTGAAATGCTGCTGGGGATACAAAGACAAATGAAGTGCCGTCTCTGTTCTGATGTCACACACAGACTAGAGGAAGATGAACATGTGAACGCACACAGTCCGATGAGAAAAGGTAGAAGGGAGTTATGCAGAAGGTGCCTTGAATACAAAGAGAAGAAGCCAATACAAGTCAGTTCTCATTATTTTTCGCACACCTAATAATAAATGGCATCACCTTGGCAAGTCACAAATGTTGCATTGGAAATCCTGAGCGATATTTTTCAGAGGGTTGCTTATGGGCATTTTGGGTGGGACAACTCTGCCACCTGCCCATTGAATGCCAGTAGCAAGTATCCCCCCAGATCAAAAACAAATGCTGGCCAGACGCGGTGGCTCATGTCTGTAATCCCAGCACTTTGAAAGGCCGAGGTGGGTGGATCACCTGAGGTCAGGAGTTTGAGACTAGCCTGGCCAACAAAATGAAACCCCATCTCTACTAAAAATACAAAAAATTACCCGGGCATGGTGGCGGGCACCTGTAATCCCAGCTACTCAGGAGGCTGAGGCAGGAGAATCGCTTAAACCTGGGAGGTGGAGGTTGCAGTGAGCTGAGACTGCACCATTGCACTCCAGCCTGAGCAACAAGAGTGAAACTCCATCTCAAGAAAAAAAAAAAACAAAAAAACAAACAACAAACAAACAAACAAAAAACCCCAAAAAACTGCGAAAGCCCCAGCACCACCACAGTTGTGCACAGCATCAGTTGAGAAGCTCTACCAAGGCTAACAGGTAACAAGAATCTACCTGCGGTACACAGAAGCAGAATGCTGCTTTGCAAACATATTGAAGCATTGAAAATGAGTGTAAATTTGGAATGGATGATTTTAGCTGAACATTAATTACATTAGCAAACACAAGAATCACAGTCTTTAAAAATAGCAAGGATTACACCACTTTTCAGCAGCATCTTATTAATTCCACATCTTGCAAATTTGACTTTGGATTAAGATGGACTAATGTTTATTTTTGCCTTCACTTTGATAAATGAGTTCACCAAGCAACAACATAAACAAGAGAGAAAGAAAATGTTTACTTCACTTATGCACAACCAACACCATTCATTTTACAGGTAAAAAACAAACAGTAGTTTATCAATAACTCTAATAGTTATGAAAGCCAGGATCCCCACTTGAAAACTGCATGAGCAATTTTTAAAAAGAGAATAATGGGTACATACCTGTATTACTTTTCTAGGGCTGCTGTCACAAATTACCATAAATTGGGTGACTTAAAACAACAGGAATTTATTCTGTCACCATTGTGGAGGCCAGAAGTCTGAAATCAAGATATAGGTGGGGCCATGCTGTCCCCAGAGGTTCTAGGGGAGAACCCCTCCTCTCTTCCAGCTTCTGGCAGCTCCAGGCAGTCTTTGGCTTGTGACAGTATCACTCCAATCTCTGCCTTTGTCTTCACATGGGCTTCTTCCTTGTGTCGCTCCAGTTTTCTGAGGCCTATTGTCTTATGAGGACACCAGTCAGATTTTGTGCCCACCCTAAATCCAGTACTGTATCATTTTAAGATCCTTAACTTTTCCCTTGCCTCCCCTCCCCTCCCTTTCTTTTTTTGAGATGGGGTCTTTGTTACCCTAGCTGCAGTACAGTGGCGTGATCTTGGCTCACTGCAGCCTCGACCTCCCAGGCTCAGGTGACCCTCCTACCTCAGCTTCCTGAGTAGCTGGGACTACAGGCATGCACCACCATGCCCAGCTAATTTTTTTTTTTTTTTTTTTTTTTTGTATTTTTAGTAGAGATGGGGTTTTTGCTATGTTTCCCAGGCTGGCCTTGAACTCCTGGACTCAAGCAATCCATGCCCCCTTGGCCTCCCAAAGTGCTGGGATTATAGGCATGAGCTACCGCACCCAGCCTAACTATATTTTCAAAGACTTTATTTCCAAATAAAGTGACATTCATAGGTCCCAGGGCTTAGGACTCGAGGACATCATTTTGGCAGACATTATTTAAACCACCACGGTGTTTCTAACAATATTTTATAATTCGCCTCTTTGCTAGTTAAACCAGGTTTTCCCTGCAATAAGCCTGGCTTTGGGAAGCCTCACTGAGTCACAGTAAGGTGGGGACCTGGGGTGGCAGGCTTACAGTGGCTGGAAGTCAGAAGATTTGTCTGCATGAGCAGATGTGAGCTGAAGATACAGATTTTGGAGAGAGTGCAGTGAGGAAAGGACAGTCACATGTTGAAGGGTTAGCAGACGAGAAAGATTTATAAAGATGGCTGAGGAATATGAAGAAAAAAAGGAGGACACAAGGAGAATGAGGTAGCTGGAAGCAAAGGGAAAGGGGTGAACCAAGAAAGGAGACAAGAGGGTCAGAAAGCTATGAAGAGGCCAAGCAAGCTAAGGACTGGCCAGGTGCCTGCTGGGTGTAATCACAACGAGTTCACCAGCTCCTCGCACCTGAGTGTTGAGGGCTGATGACTGAACGCAGGTGCAGTAGGTTCAGGAGTAAATGAAAAAAGAGCAGGTGGAGGCTGGGAGCTCAGGCCACTCTCCCAAAGAGTCTGGCTGGGAAAGTGAGCTGAGAACTATGGCAGTACCTGCTGGAGGAAGGTACGTGTCCTGCCCCACCACAGAGTCAACTGGAAATGGCAGAGGCAACAGAAGAACATGATGGTGAGGGAAAGGGGCAAACTTCTTGGGAGGAGGGGGACAGCAGGGAGGGCTGTGGAACAGTGAAGACGCCCTCAGCAGAGCCTCAGAAGTGGGAGCTGAGGCTATGGAAACAGTGGGAGGCCCAGCAAGGGCAGAGTGAGGGAGATGAAAATACTCAAACGATAGTGAACTTTGGGCTGCCTTCAGCTTCCTTAAGCTGAAACATGAGGACTTTCTTGACATGGTCTCTACTCAATCTGCAGCTTTGTTCCTCATGAACTCTTCCTTTCTTGTACCCAGTGTGTCACATTCTGATGATCTGGCTTTTGTAATGCTGTGCCCTCTGCTTGGGACACCCTCCCTCACTATCTCAGGTTTGATGGTGTTGCCATGAGTTCCTGCAACCCTTCCCTTCCCTTTTCCCTTCCCTTTTCCCTTCCCTTTTCTCTTCCCTTTTCCCTTCCCTTCCCCCTTCCCTTCCCTTTTCCCTTCCCTCTGCATAAGTACCCTGACTGCAGGATCCATGGCTGTCTTCTTCCCCATCCTTGTGAGCCTGGTGCCTAGCGCAGGTCAGGCATAGACAGACAAAATCTGCATGATCTCGCTTATATATGGGATCTAAAAACATCAAACTCTTAGAAGTAGAGAGCAGAATGGTAGTGATATGGTTTGGTTGTGTCCCCACCCAAATCTCATTTTGACTTGTAGCTCCATAATTCCCACATGTGGGAGGGACCAGGTGGGAGATAATTGAATCATGGGAGGGGTTTCTACCATACTCTTCTCGTGGTAGTGAATAAGTCTCACAAGATCTGATGATTTTCTAAGGGGCTTCCCCTGTTGGTTGGCTCTCATTTTCACTCTTGCCTTCCGCCATGATCGTGAGGACTTCACAACCACGTGGAACTGTGAGTTCATTAAACCTCTTTTTCTTTATAAATTAGCCATTCTCGGCTATGTCTTTGTCAGCAGCATGAGAACAGACTAATACAGGTTGTTTTCAGGGATGGGAAGTGAGGGAAATGGGGAGATGTTGATGAAAGGGTACAAAGCTTCAGATGTGTAGGATGAATAAGCTCTGGAGATCTAGTGTATAGCCCGGTGACTATACTTAACTATACTCTATTGTATACTTGAAATTTGCCCAAAGAATAGATCTTAATTGTTTTCTCACACACAAAAAAGGTAACTATATGTTATGGGTATGTTAATTAGCTTGATTATCATTTCACAACATAGATGTATACTAAAACTTCATATTATATGCCTTAAATATATATATAATATTTGTTAGTTATAACCTCAAGCTGAGGAGAAGAGGGAAGGCCAGCTGTGCTTTGGGTCAGAGCGTGGTGGGGGCACAGCCCTCTCCTGTGGAGAGGGTGAAGAACTGGAACACAGGGTTGGCCAGAGTCATGAGGAGAGGTCAGTTTAATATTCTCCATGGCTTGGACTTGAGGCTAGTTCTGGGACTCAACTCATTCCTAACTTCACTTATGGCTTCCAGTGTAAAACTGAAATGGTGTCTAGGTCACTGATGGTGCACTTTGCTTGTTCATTAAGAACTAGAGGTGTTTTGTACGTTTAAAATTAGGCCATCTAATTCATGCTGCCAGGTTTGCTTTTGAACATCCTGAAGAGAAAATTATTTTATACTGCCATCAACAGCCACTGCTTGGTGCTTTGGAGGGAACGCGCGCACACACACACACACTCACACTTTCATGCACACTCCTTTGGTCCTTTTATTGCTTTGGGAATGGGAGCACATATCTTTATGCTTTTAGCCTTCTTTATGCTAAATGTTTATGCTAAGTTTTAATCAGGGAGCTAAATGTGTGTCTGGAGTTGGTTCCTTCCGGTGGGTTCTTGGTTTCACTGACTTCAAAAATGAGGCCGCGGACCTTCGCCGTGAGTGTTACAGCTCTTAAAGATGGTGTGTCCGGAGTTTCTTCCTTCTAGTGGGTTCGTGGTCTCGCTGACTTCAAGAATGAAACCGCAGACCTCTGCAGTGAGTGTTATAGCTCCTAAAGGTGGTGTGGACCCAAAGAGTGAGCAACAGCAAGGTTTATTGTGAAGAGCGAAAGAACAAAGCTTCCACAGTGTGGAAGGGGACCCGAATGGGGTGCCACCGCTGGCTGGGGTGGCCAGCTTGTATTCCCTTATTTGGCCCCACCTACATCCTGCTGATTGGTTCATTTTACAGAGTGCTGCCTGGCACATTTACAGTCCTTTAGCTAGACACAGCGATGATTGGTGCGTTTTTACAGAGTGCTGATTGATACATTTACAATCCTCTAGCTGGACAGAAAAGTTCTCCAATTCCCCATTCAACCCAGGAAGTCCAGCTGGCTTCACCTCTCAAATGTACACAGCTCCTGTCGTAGTTCAGGCTGCTGTAACAAATTACTGTAAACTGGGTCGCTTCAACAACAAGCGTTGATTTCTCATTTCTGTCTGGAGGCTGGAAGTTGAGATCAGGGTGCTAGCTGGATCAGGTTCCTGGTGAAGGCCCTCTTCCTGGTTTATAGAGGGAAGTTCTCTCTCTGGCCCCTTCTTTTTAGGGCACTAACCCCATTCATGAGGGCTCTACCCTTGGACCTTATCATTTCCCAAAGGCTCCACCTCCTAATGCCATCCCAATGGCATTAGGGCATCAGAATGAATCTGGAGCAGGGAGAGGGGATGCAAATATTCAGTCCATAGCAGCTCGTAAAGATTTTCTGCTCAGCTCTAATTTATTTGTTCACTTCTTTGACAATTTTAACTGTGGGATTGAGGAGAAAATCTGTAAAGTCCCTCTCATTATGCTTGGTTTACCTGTTTCCCCTCACTGGTGGAGTAGGCAGGGCGCTTCATCTAGTGGGTTCCTCACATATTTTATCCACATGCAACTCTTGACGCACCAACTTTGGGGATCTCACTCATCCAAGATTGTTCCCTTCCTGAGGGAGTAGAGGTTTAGGATTCTTTCTGGCTGTTGTCCTTGATTCTAAATTTGCTTCCTGAGGACAGCAGCTCTTACTTAGGCCTCCAAAAGGTAGCTTGTTCTTTGCATTTGAGAATATCCTCCACTGAAAAGTGCAGAGTAGACATATTAAGGTACTCCAGGGAAACTGAACCAGTAAGATGTATATGTGCATGCATATGTGCACGCACACACACATATATAGGTGACCCCTGAACAACATGGGTTTGAACTGCATGGGTCCATTTGTACATGGAGTTTTTTTCAAAGTTGCATGGAGCATGCCTGCCTCTCCTGCCTCCCCTGCCTCCCCTTCAATCCCCTCTACCTCCTCCACCTCTGCCACCCCTGAGACAACAAGACCAACCCCTCCTCTTCCTCCTCCTCCTCAGCCAACTCAATGTGAAGATGAGGATGAAGACCTTTATGACGACCCACTTCCACTTGATGAATAGTAGATATATTTCTCTTCCTTATGATTTTTAAGTAAAATTTTCTGTAGTTTGCTTTATTATAAGAATAAAGTGCATAATACATATAAAATACGTATTCATTGACTATGTTATTGGTGCATCTTCCAGTCAGTTGCAGGTTATTAGTAGTTAAGTTTTGGGGGAGTTAAAAGCTATACTTGGATTTTTGACTTCATGGGGAGTTGGCGCTTCTAACCCCATGTTGTTCAAGGGTCAACTGTTATTTATACCTAGAGAGACAGACTTATTTTAAAGAATTGGATCACTTGATTATGGAGGCTGGCAAGTCCAAGATCTGCAGAGTAACCTGGCAGGCTGGAGACCCAGAGAAGTGTTACCATTGAAGTCTGAAAGCAGTCTGCTGGCAGAACTCCATCTTGCTCAGGGAAGGTCATTCTTTGATCTATTCAGACCTTCATCTGATTGGATGAGGCCCACCTGCATTATGAAGAACAGTCTGCTTTACTTAAGGTCTACCCATTTAAATGTTAATTTCATCCAGAAAATACCCTCACAGAAACATCTAGAAAAATGTTTAACCAAATGTCTGGGTGTCCAGTCAAGTTGACACATAAAATTAACCAACGCATATTTCCCAGAGGCTACACTGAAGAACATTTATAAGACACAATTTAGCTCAACTCTCAATGTGTTCCCTGTGAGTCTTGAAAGAGGTCCAGCACTTGTGTGGGCACAGCAAGGAGCACTGAGGCCTATAGCTTTCCTCTCTCTCCTCTGTTCCAGGTGTATTCACAGCCCACTAGACACTCTTTCCAGAGCCTGCAGAAGCTGATTATCCATTGTGCTCTGAAGTCCTGGTATCTAGGAGCATGTTGCAGCCTGCTGTTGTGTGTTTCCCATGGTGAACATGCAGGTTGGGCATGTTACAGTTCTCGTGCTTTAGCAGTTAAAAAGGGATGCTCAACCTATTAAATGCAAACTATATCACACCTAAATATCTTCCTTCATGTCTCATTTTTCTATGCCTTAGCATATCCAAATTATGTCCCTTACCACCAGCCCATGCTTGAAGATCAACCAAGTCTGTACATGCCACTGTGAGTTCCTTGAGATGAGTGAAAATGTTAATAATGCCAGAAACTGGCTGCGTGTGGTGGCTCACGCCTGTAATCCCAGCATTTTGGGAGGCCGAGGTGGGTGGATCACTTGAGGTCAGGAGTTGGAGACCAGCCTGGCCAACATGGTGAAATCTTGTCTCTACTAAAAATACAAAAATTGCTGGGTGTGGTGGTACGTGGCTGTAATCCCAGCTATTTAGCAGGCTGAGGCAGGAGAATCGCTTGAACCCAGGAGGTGGAGGTTGCAGTGAACCAAGATCATGGCACTGTACTCCAGCCCTGGTGACAGAGTGAGACTCCATCTCAAAAACAAAAATAAAGATAAAAATAAATAATGCCAGAATCCATTCCAAAAACAAATAGAGACTACAGCTCTTAATCTCTGAGTTGATTAAGCTGGATCATGCTTTATACGGTTGAGAATACTGTCAGAAGAAAGGGCTGGGTAACATCAGCATGTTGACAATAAGTGAATACGGATGGCACAATGAATAGGGCAGGGAAAGGCAGAGAAGCGTCAACTGGCAATGATCAGAGGCATGCAGGCACGTCGTTCCTTTCTGGGAAGAGCCTGCTGTGTAGACTTTTAGGCAACAGACTTACCATGCAGCTTCACTAGACCTGCAGACTCATCCCTTCATGAATTCTAAGGGGGTGCCATATCAAATTATTTATAACCAGATTTAAAAGAAAACCCTCATAGTTGAAATATGAAGTTATTGTGTTCAACTTCTTATTATTCCAAAAAGCTTATACAGTTAAACCATGTCTCCCTCTCCTTTTGAGATAGTACATCCTTCACAACTGTGGAATGATTAATACAATTGGAGAGAGGGGAAAAAGTAATATTTTAACAGAAATATTGTAATATTAGTATCATGACATCTTCTAAAAAGGTATCATGTTTTATTTCTCTTTTCTCTTTGAGTTTTTGCATCCTACTTTTTTTTTTTTTTTTTTTAATTATACTTTAAGTTCTAGGGTACATGTGCATAACGTGCAGGTTTGTTACATATGTATACTTGTGCCATGTTGGTGTGCTGCACCCATCAACTCATCAGCACCCATCAATTCATCATTTATATCAGGTATAACTCCCCAGTGCATTCCCTCCCCCCTCCCCCCTCCCCATGATAGGCCCCAGTGTGTGATGTTCCCCTTCCCGAGTCCAAGTGAGCTCATTGTTCAGTTCCCACCTATGAGTGAGAACATGCGGTGTTTGGTTTTCTCTTCTTGTGATAGTTTGCTAAGAATGATGGTTTCCAGCTGCATCCATGTCCCTACAAAGGACGCAAACTCATCCTTTTTTATGGCTGCATAGTATTCCATGGTGTATATGTGCCACATTTTCTTAATCCAGTCTGTCACAGATGGACATTTGGGTTGATTCCAAGTCTTTGCTATTGTGAATAGTGCTGCAATAAACATGTGTGCATGTGTCTTTGTAGTAGAATAATTTATAACACTTTGGGTACATACCCAGTAGTAGGATGGCTGGGTCATATGGTACATCTAGTTCTAGATCCTTGAGGAATTGCCATACTGTTTTCCATAATGGTTGAACTAGTTTACAGTCCCACCAACAGTGTAAAAGTGTTCCTATTTCTCCACATCCTCTCCAACACCTGTTGTTTCCTGATTTTTTAATGATTGCCATTCTAACTGGTGTGAGATGGTATCTCATTGTGGTTTTGATTTGCATTTCTCTGATGGCCAGTGATGATGAGCATTTTTTCATGTGTCTGTTGGCTGTATGAATGTCTTCTTTTGAGAAATGTCTGTTCATATCCTTTCCCCACTTTTGGATGGGGTTGTTTGTTTTTTTCTTGTATATTTGTTTGAGTTCTTTGTAGATTCTGGAAATGAGCCCTTTGTCAGATGAGTAGATTGCAAAAATTTTCTCCCATTCTGTAGGTTGCCTGTTCACTCTGATGGTAGTTTCTTTTGCTGTGCAGAAGCTCTTTAGTTTAATTAGATCCCATTTGTCAATTTTGGCTTTTGTTGCCATTGCTTTTGGTGTTTTAGACATGAAGTACTTGCCCATGCCTATGTCCTGAATGGTATTACGTAGGTTTTCTTCTAGGGTTTTTATGGTATTAGGTCTAACATTTAAGTCTCTAATCCATCTTGAATTAATTTTCATGTAAGGAGTAAGGAAAAGATCCAGTTTCAGCGTTCTACTTATGGCTAGCCAATTTTCCCAGCACCATTTATTAAATAGGGAATCCTTTCCCCATTTCTTGTTTTTGTCAGGTTTGTCAAAGATCAGATGGCTGTAGATGTGTGGTATTATTTCTGAGGACTCTGTTCTGTTGCATTGGTCTATATCTCTGTTTTGGTACCAGTACCATGCTGTTTTGGTTACTGTAGCCTTGTAGTATAGTTTGAAGTCAGGTAGCGTGACGCCTCCAGCTTTGTCCTTTAGACTTAGGATTGTCTTGGCAATGCGGGCTCTTTTTTCGTTCCATATGAACTTTAAAGCAGTTTTTTCCAATTCTGTGAAGAAACTCATTGGTAGCTTGATGGGGATGGCATTGAATCTATAAATAACCTTGGGCAGTATGGCCATTTTCACGATATTGATTCTTCCTATCCATGAGTATGGTATGTTCTTCCATTTGTTTGTGTCCTCTTTGATTTCACTGAGCAGTGGTTTGTAGTTCTCCTTGAAGAGGTCCTTTACATCCCTTGTAAGTTGGATTCCTAGGTATTTTATTCCTTTGAAGCAATTGTGAATGGAAGTTCATTCCTGATTTGGCTCTCTGCTTGTCTGTTACTGGTGTATAAGAATGCTTGTGATTTTTGCACATTAATTTTGTATCCTGAGACTTTGCTGAAGTTGCTTATCAGCTTAAGGAGATTTTGGGCTGAGACGATGGGGTTTTCTAAATATACAATCATGTCATCTGCAAACAGGGACAATTTGACTTCTTCTTTTCCTAACTGAATACCCTTGATTTCTTTCTCTTGCCTGATTGCCCTAGCCAGAACTTCCAACACTATGTTGAATAGGAGTGGTGAGAGAGGGCATCCCTGTCTTGTGCCAGTTTTCAAAGGGAATTTTTCCAGTTTTTGCCCATTCAGTATGATAGTAGCTGTGAGTTTGTCATAAATAGCTCTTATTATTTTGAGGTACGTTCCATCAATACCGAATTTGTTGAGCGTTTTTAGCATGAAGGGCTGTTGAATTTTGTCAAAAGCCTTTTCTGCATCTATTGAGATAATCATGTGGTTCTTGTCTTTGGTTCTGTTGATATGCTGGATTACGTTGATTGATTTGCGAATGTTGAACCAGCCTTGCATCCCAGGGATGAAGCCCACTTGATCATGGTGGATAAGCTTTTTGATGTGCTGCTGAATCCGGTTTGCCAGTATTTTATTGAGGATTTTGGCATCGATGTTCATCAGGGAGATTGGTCTAAAATTCTCTTTTTTTGTTGTGTCTCTGCCAGGCTTTGGTATCAGGATGATGTTGGCCTCATAAAATGAGTTAGGGAGGATTCCCTCTTTTTCTATTGATTGGAATAGTTTCAGAAGGAATGGTACCAGCTCTTCCTTGTACCTCTGGTAGAATTCAGCTGTGAATCCATCTGGTCCTGGATTTTTTTTGGTGGGTAGGCTATTAATTGTTGCCTCAATTTCAGAGCCTGCTATTGGTCTATTCAGGGATTCAACTTCTTTCTGGTTTAGTCTTGGGAGAGTGTAAGTGTCCAGGAAATTATCCATTTCTTCTAGATTTTCTAGTTGATTTGCGTAGAGGTGTTTATAGTATTCTCTGATGGTAGTTTGTATTTCTGTGGGGTCGGTGGTGATATCCCCTTTATCATTTTTTATTGCGTCTATTTCATTCCTGTCTCTTTTCTTCTTTATTAGTCTTGCTAGCGGTCTGTCAATTTTGTTGATCTTTTCAAAAAACCAACTCCTGGATTCATTGATTTTTTGGAGGGTTTTTTGTGTCTCTATCTCCTTCAGTTCTGCTCTGATCTTAGTTATTTCTTGCCTTCTGCTAGCTTTTGAGTGTGTTTGCCCTTGCCTCTCTAGTTCTTTTAATTGTGATGTTAGGGTGTCGATTTTAGATCTTTCCTGCTTTCTCTTGTGGGCACTTAGTGCTATAAATTTCCCTCTACACACTGCTTTAAATGTGTCCCAGAGATTCTGGTATGTTGTATCTTTGTTCTCATTGGATTCAAAGAACATCTTTATTTCTGCTTTCATTTCGTTATGTACCCAGTAGTCATTCAGGAGCAGGTTGTTCAGTTTCCATGTAGTTGAGCGGTTTTGATTGAGTTTCTTAGTCCTGAGTTCTAGTTTGATTGCACTGTGGTCTGAGAGACAGTTTGTTATAATTTCTGTTCTTTTACATTTGCTGAGGAGTGCTTTACTTCCAATTATGTGGTCAATTTTGGAATAAGTGTGATGTGGTGCTGAGAAGAATGTATATTCTGTTGACTTGGGGTGGAGAGTTCTATAGATGTCTATTAGGTCCGCTTGGTGCAGAGATGAGTTCAATTCCTGGATATCCTTGTTAACTTTCTGTCTCGTTGATCTGTCTAATGTTGACAGTGGAGTGCTGAAGTCTCCCATTATTATTGTATGGGAGTCTAAGTCTCTTTGTAAGTCTCTAAGGACTTGGTTTATGAATCTGGGTGCTCCTGTATTGGGTGCATATATATTTAGGCTAGTTAGCTCTTCCTGTTGAATTGATCCCTTTACCATTATGTAATGGCCTTCTTTGTCTCTTTTGATCTTTGATGGTTTAAAGTCTGTTTTATCAGAGACTAGGATTGCAACCCCTGCTTTTTTTTGTTCTCCATTTGCTTGGTAGATCTTCCTCCATCCCTTTATTTTGAGCCTATGTATGTCTCTGCATGTGAGATGGGTCTCCTGAAGACAGCAGACTGATGGGTGTTGACTCTTTATCCAGTTTGCCAGTCTGTGTCTTCTAATTGGAGCATTTAGTCCATTAACATTTAAGGTTAATATTGTTATGTGTGAACTTGATCCTGCCATTATGATATTAACTGGTTATTTTGCTCATTAGTTGATGCAGTTTCTTCCTAGCCTCGATGGTCTTTACATTTTGGCATGTTTTTGCAATGGCTGGTACCGGTTGTTCCTTTCCATGTTTAGGGCTTCCTTCAGGGTCTCTTGTAAGGCAGGCCTGGTGGTGACAAAATCTCTAAGCATTTGCTTATCTGTAAAGGATTTTATTTCTCCTTCACTTATGAAACTTAGTTTGGCTGGATATGAAATTCTGGGTTGAAAATTCTTTTCTTTAAGAACGTTGAATATTGGCCCCCACTCTCTTCTGGCTTGTAGAGTTTCTGCCGAGAGATCTGCTGTCAGTCTGATGGGCTTCCCTTTGTGGGTAACCCGACCTTTCTCTCTGGCTGCCCTTAAGATTTTTTCCTTCATTTCAACTTTGGTGAATCTGGCAATTATGTGTCTTGGAGTTGCTCTTCTGGAGGAGTATCTTTGTGGCATTCTCTGTATTTCCTGAATTTGAATGTTGGCCTGCCCTACTAGGTTGGGGAAGTTCTCCTGGATGATATCCTGAAGAGTGTTTTCCAACTTGTTTCCATTCTCCCCCTCACTTTCAGGCACCCCAATCAGACGTAGATTTGGTCTTTTTACATAATCCCATACTTCTTGCAGGCTTTGTTCATTTCTTTTTCTTCTTTTTTCTTTTGGTTTCTCTTCTCGCTTCATTTCATTCATTTGATCCTCCATCGCTGATACTCTTTCTTCCAGTTGATCGAGTCGGTTACTGAAGCTTGTGCATTTGTCACGTATTTCTTGTGTCATGGTTTTCATCTCTGTCATTTCGTTTATGACCTTCTCTGCATTAATTAGTCTAGCTGTCAATTCTTCCACTCTGTTTTCAAGATTTTTAGTTTCTTTGCGCTGGGTACGTAATTCCTCCTTTAGCTCTGAGAGGTTTGATGGACTGAAGCCTTCTTCTCTCATTTCATCAAAGTCATTCTCTGACCAGCTTTGATCCGTTGCTGGCGATGAGCTGCGGTCCTTTGCAGGGGGAGATGTGCTCTTATTTTTTGAATTTCCAGCTTTTCTGCCCTGCTTCTTCCCCATCTTCATGGTTTTATCTGCCTCTGGTCTTTGATGATGGTGACGTACTGATGGGGTTTTGGTATAGGTGTTCTTCCTGTTTGATAGTTTTCCTTCTAATAGTCAGGACCTTCAGCTGTAGGTCTGTTGGAGATTGCTTGAGGTCCACTCCAGACCCTGTTTGCCTGGGTATCAGCAGCAGAGGTTGCAGAAGATAGAATATTGCTGAACAGCGAGGGTACCTGTCTGATTCTTACTTTGGAAGCTTCGTCTCAGGGGTGTACTCCACCCTGTGAGGTGTGGGGTGTCAGACTGCCCCTAGTGGGTGATGTCTCCCAGTTAGGCTACTCAGGGGTCAGGGACCCACTTGAGCAGGCAGTCTGTCCCTTCTCAGATCTCAACCTCCGTGTTGGGAGATCCACTGCTCTCTTCAAAGCTGTCAGACAGAGTCGTTTGCGTCTGCACAGGCCTCTGCCGCTTCCCCTGTTATTTTTTAGCTGTGCCCTGTCCCCAGAGGCGGAGTCTACAGAGACAGGCAGGTTTCCTTGAGCTGCTGTGAGCTCCACCCAGTTGGAGCTTCCCAGTGGCTTTGTTTACCTACTTAAGCCTCAGCAATGGCGGGCGCCCCTCCCCCAGCCTCGCTGCTGCCTTGCGGTTAGATCGCTGCAGACTGCTATGTTAGCAAGGAGGGAGGCTCCATGGGCATGGGACCCTCCTGGCCAGGTGTGGGGTATATTCTCCTGGTGTGCCTGTTTGCTTACAGTGCAGTATTGGGGTGGGAGTTACCCGATTTTCCAGGTGTTGTGTGTCTCAGTTCCCCTGGCTAGGAAAAGGGATTCCCTTCCCCCTTGGGCTTCCCAGGTGAAGCGATGCCTTGCCCTGCTTCAGCTCTCGCTGGTCAGGCTGCAGCAGCTGACCAGCACCGATTGTCCGGCACTCCCTAGTGAGATGACCCCAGTACCTCAGTTGAAAATGCAGAAATCACCGGTCTTCTGTGTCGCTCGTGCTGGGAGTTAGAGACTGGAGCTGTTCCTATTCGGCCATCTTGCTCCGCCCCCCAATAATCGCATCTTACGGTTTGACAAGTGCTCCCACACTCACTAAAATTTAAACTTTGATGATACGTGAAACATATTTTTTATTTGAAGTTTTGGCTTAAATATGAAATTATGTCTTGGGCCCTCTGCTTTTGGGAGTAGAAGTGGGTGCATTCTTTCTGGAGGGCAATTTGGGAACATATAACAAAAGCATTAAAAATAAGTATGTAAGGCTGGTTGTGGTGGCACACACCTGTAATCCCAGCACTTTGAGAGGCCAAGCTGAGTGGATTACTTGAGCTCAGGAGTTCGAAACCAGCCCAGGCATCATGGTGAAACCCTGTCTCCACAAAATATACAAAAATTAGCCAGTTGTGGTGGCACATGCCTGTATTCTCAACTACTCAGGAGGCGGAGTTGGGAGGATGGCTTGAGCCTGGCAGGCAGAGGTTGTGGTGAGCCAAGATTGCACCACTGCACTCAAGCCTGAGTGACAGAGCCAGGCCCTGTTTAAAAAAAAAGGAAAAAATAAATAAGCGTGTAGTGGAACAGTCTGCTTCTTGTAATTTAACTCATGGAAAATATAGAGGAGGGCAAAGATTAAGGAACAAAGATACTTGTTGCAGAATTATTAATACAAGTGACAAGCTGTAAACAACACTAAATATTCAAAAACAGCAAAATTAAATCAATTATGACATCATAATTATTATCCAATGAGAATTCTATAACCCTTCAAAATCATATTAGAAAAATATGCATTGTTAAATGCATAAATATGTATTGTTAAATGGAAAAATCATAACGAAGAATGTAATATGATCATTTTGTTTCAATTATGTATATGCACAGAATAAAGATTGAATGTATAAATATCAACACGTAAGCTGTAGTTATCTCTGAGTGAAGGAGTAATGATTAGTTACTTTCTTCTTCGGTTTCTTTAACACTTTAAAAGCTTTCTGTGATGCAGTGAATCATTCCTTCATTGTATTATAGAAAGTTTTCAGAGTAAATGAGAACTTAGTGCTAGGGAAGACCTGCAGGAGGCTAGAGAGTAAAGGGTTAAACAAAATTCCACACATTGACTTCCTAATTTTGCTGCTGCAAGGAGAATGGGTATACAGCAGGAACCAGACAAAACTGAGTGAAGGAAGAGGAGATAGCAAATAATATCAGTTAGGCGTTCCCTGCCTGGGAAATCCCTGAAGAGAGAGGAGAAATTAGTCTCAGAGAACCCCTAGTGAAATCAGTGAGGCCGATTACACCTAAAATAGACTTAAGGAGCCCAAACTGATGAAAGGATGCAGATTGGGGAATAGTGACAAAGCAATCAAAGCGCCCCTTTAAGGAAACTGTTTCCTGGGCTCTGGCCAGGAGCCAGGATCGGGGAGGCCAAGCACAGAAGGCAGATGTTAAAAGCTGTGAGGCCTGCAGGGCCAGGTGGCAAGGTATGGGGACGAGGAGCACTAGCTGTGAGATCCTGGGTAGTCATGAGTGGGCTTAACGCAGGGTTTCTGGAGCTTCTTGTCTTTTGGGATGAGCTTGAGATCTAGACTTTTAGGTGGAATCTCCTGATTTTATAGCTGTTGGCATCTCTAAACATTAAAAAAATTAATAGCCTTTTTTCTTTAGAGCAGTTTTAGCTTTACAAAAATTGAGCTGAAAGGAGAAAGAGTTCCCATATAGCCTCTTATGGCCCCACTGTTTCCACTGTTTATATAATCATTAACTTAGGCCCATAGTTTACATGAGGGTTCATTTTTTGTGTTGTGCATTCTGCGGGATTTGACAAATGTATAATGACATGCATTCATGGTTACAGTATCACACAGAATAGTTTCACTGCCCTAAAAACCGCTGCATTCCACTTGTTTATCTTTTCCTCCCTCCCTATCAGCCTCTGGCAACCACTGATCTTTTTACAGTCTCCAGAGTTTTGATGTTCCCAGGATATTATGTAGTTGGAATCCTATTGTATGTAGCCCCTTCAGACTAACTTCTTTTACTTAGCAATATACTTTTTATTCTGTCCATGTCATTTTGTGCATGCCACCATAACTTGACTGAGGTATAACTGATGTATAATATACTGCACATATGTTAAGCCTGTCATTGGATGACTTTTCATCTAAGAATTCACCAGTGAAACTATCATCACACTCAAGGTAATGAATGTTTGTCTGTCATAGTCCTCATATGCCTTGGAAATTCCTTTCTCACAGCCCTACCTGCCACCCTGTCTGGCCAACACTCATCTGCTTTCTACAACTTGAGGTAAGCTTGCATTTTATAGAATTTTATATAAATAAAATCATATATGTACTATTTTTGTCAGGGTTTTTTTCACTCAGCATAAGTCATGGGGGGCACGCATTTCCCTTGGATCCTGTAGAAGTCTAAACTTTGAGAAGTTGGCAAGTCTCCTCAGGATGGTGGCTAAAAATGTGGAGTCAGAGAAGTGCCCTATTATCAAAAAGCATCTTACAAAGTATATTAGATCTGAAAATAGCCCACAGTGTTCTTTTCTTCAGGGTCACATTGCAAAAGAATCTCTCTTGTCTTGAGCACAGATGTGAAGCATTTTTCACCATCGGATACAATGAACCTTCCAAGCACAATGGATGCCTTGGGTGCTGCCATTCTCTATGACTGCCATGTTTTGATTGAGAAAAGGTTTCAGACTTCCTTCCTCTGTACTTTGACAGCTGCAAATTTGGAAAAAGCATTTTCAATATGTACTTCAATCGGGGGGTCAATGTAGACTATGAAAATACATATACTATAATTCCAATTAGGTTTTAAAAAGCTATTGAAGGAATGAATATTTTCATCTGGAATGATAAACACCCAAAGATTAATTAGAATAATTTCTCGATGGTGAGATTATGAGTGATTTACATTTTCTTTTCTGTACATCTTTGTGTTCTTCAGTTTTTCTAAAATGAACGTGTTTCTTGTGAAAAAAGTTTACATTAAACCTCACATTTGGGGGTTTGATTTGGAAGACATTAGCAAGTTAAGTTCCCATCCCCAACTGACTTGGATCCTGTAGTCCAAGTAATAGTCATTGTCTGTCATTCAGTTACTTGTGCTAAGCACTGTGTTAGATATTGGATGTAAATATTAACAGAAGGCAGGGAGTGCAGCCCCCAGGCGTAGCCAGTCATGTTGCCCTGGAGCACAAAGAGGTGTCCACATCTCCTGCAAGAAGAGAAGCTACTGCCATTCTGGGAACCTCAAGCTCAGTTCAGAGGAAACATCTATGAGGAGAAGACCCAACCACCTTCAACTTAAAAAAAGCAAAAGAGCTCTGTGGACTCCTCTGTAGAGAGGGAGGGGCATGTGAGTTGAGAGGCCACCTGGATATTTCAGTTGAAGAGTTTATCCTTAAGGCTCGCTGCTTCTCTGCTGGCATTTATAAGTTCATTTAATAAATACTGAGCACTTTCTATGTATCTGCCTTTATTGTTGAGTTGGGAGAACGATGAGCTAAGAGTGAGTTTTACACATAAGATGCTTGAGACAAAGGTAGGGGGAGAAAAACGTGTCCATAACAGATAAGAGAGATCTCATATTTTACTCACCCCTGGCTGTCCAGTGAGAGAAAAGAGCACTGCACTATGAATCAGGATGCCGAGGCTCTATGGTCTTGAATGAGTTATTCTAAACTCCGGGTGGGCTTTGGTTTTCTTACTTGAGAGTATTGGTCTAAATGATCTTTAACTTCTCATCCAGATCTAAAATTTATGAGATAATATGGTTCCCAGAGACCATGCATAGGACTAACTAGAATTCTAAGAGGAGCTCTGGTACTGATTGACAAATGCTAACCCTTGCGGAAGTAGACTCCCCTATACCCAGTTTGGCACTTCAGTGAGATTCAGCAGAATTAGCAGAATTCTTCATGTCACCAGAAAGCAGCTAAGTCTTGTGATGATGACCCCCTTACTTCTCTTCAGTTTCTCTTCCACACCAACATTACCCATACCAACTCTCCTTCTAAACCCAAAAGTTTGAGGATGTGTTCAGCATGGCTTGGTTGTAAAAAGAGAATGAGGAGTTGAGTTTTGATGCCAGTTTCACCATTTGTTATCTGTTATGGTTTGAATTGTGTCCCTCTCAAATTTATATGCTGAAGTCCAAACCCTGAGTAACCCAGAATGTGACCTTATTTAAGAGTAGGGTCATTGCAGGTATAATTAGTTAAGATGAGGTCATTACTGGAGTAGGATGGGCCCCTAATCTAATCTATTGGTGTCCTCACAACAGGGGAAATTCAGACCCAGAGCCTTGAACACAAGAAGAACATCATGTGAAGATTGGAGTTCTATATTACAAGCCAAGGAACTACCAGAAGCTGGGAGAGAGGCCTGGGAAAGATCTGCCCCATCACCTTCAAAGGGGGCATGGCTCTGCTGACACCTCGATCTTGGAAGTGTCAGGACTGTGAGACGATAAGTTTTTATTGTTTGAGCCACTCAGTTTGTGGAAGCTTTACTCTTGAACTCTTTACCCTCTATGGTTCCCAGTCCCTAAAAGCACCCTGACTTTTCTTGTTCACTGACATCTTTGTATTCCTTCGGGTCTTCGGCGAGGACTAAATGTTTCCATAAGAAGGTTGCTCACCCCTCCATTATTACATACTCTTCTGCTGAGCTCCAACCTGGCCTTTTAATCATTGGTGCTCAAGGTAAAATCCATTTCATGGCATAAATACTTAACTTTCCTAAATTCAATAGATCTTATGACTACAAAAGTATTACATATTATAAACTTCTAATTGAAGGTAAACCAAAACCTCTAAGAAATTATCTTGTTTTCTACTACTTTTCAGTGTGTCTTCCTTCTTATACTAGAATACTTCTTAGAAATGAAAAATTCATTACAACAAAATTTACATTTACTACGCAGCTGTCTGCTATGATTTGTAAGTATATATGTCTTCTCTATTGCTTATGAAATGAAAGTTTGGAGGTTTTTTTTTTTTTTTTTTTTAGCTCTGTGTGTGTGTGTGTATGCACATGTGGTCCATGAAAAGTAACTGAATGAGTGCAGATGAGATTCAATGAGAGGAGCCATTTTCAAAGCGGATGTCAGACAGACACAGACACCATGGTTGGTTTTTTTTTTTTTTTTTTTTTTGAGACCGAGTGTCACTCTATCGCCCAGACTGGAGTGCAGTGGCTTGATCTTGGCTCACTGCAACCTCCACCTGCCGGGTTTAAGCAGTTCTCCTGCCTCAGCCTCCTGAGTAACTGGGACTACAGGCGTGCGCCACCATGCCCACCTAATTTTTGTATTCTTAGTAGAGACAGGGTTACACCATGTTGGTCAGGCTGGTCTGGAACTCCTGACCTCAGCTGATCCACTGACCTCGGCCTCCCAAAGTGCTGGGATTACAGGCATGAGCCAATGCACCCAGCCTTGGTTAGTTGGTTTCTGGTAGCAATGATGAAGTAATGAACTTGGTGTAAAAGCACCAGATTCAGGTCAAGAAATTTTTGAAAAATATATTTTTCCTTATTTTTAATAATAGCATTTATTTTTGGCAGCTCTTGAAATTAATAAGAAGGCTCCTCTCTGGTTTATTCATTCTCTGTGGCTTCTTTAAACCTTGTCTCCACATGTATTTGTCATAATTAGTGATGGAGATTCCTAAGTTCCAAGGCTAACAATAGCATAGCTGTAAACATAACATATCATCATTTGACTAATTAAGTGGAATCTAAGAAGAAAACAGTTAACTTCATTTCTGGGTAGTAATATTGCATTACGGACAAGAATATCTTCTATGTGTTAGCGTTATAAATACTTAAGTTTCCAGAAGAAAATATTAAAAGTACTTATACTTAGATGTTTAGACATGTATATGAGTGTGTGTGTGTGTGTGTGTGTGTGTGTGTGTGTGTGTGTGTGTATTAATCATTCCTAGAATCAACATTTTCTCACTGGAGAGGATTTTTCCGTACTCTCGCAGGATCTTTTAGCCTTTCCTGGCTGTCCATTGAAATAGAGGTCATATGGGCTATTGATTAAGAGGGTAGTAATTTTTCAAACACATAAACAATAATATAATGAGTCAGACCAATGGTTTGCCTGTGTGGAAATTTGAGGCATTGTTTAATGGAAATAATAAAAATGTGCTGAGTACCTACTGTGTGCCAGATTCTGCTAGGCAATTTATGTCCAATGCCATATTTAATCCTTAAAATTATACCTTATTAATTAGATATCTTCATCTTCGGTTTACAGATGAGGAATCTGAGGCTGAGAGAGAATAACCACTTGTCCAGGGTCATAGAACTGGTAAGTTTCTTGCCTCTCCGTGTAAACTTCTACTGTTTGTCCTTATTCGCAAAGTAACTTGCTGGGATTTTGACTGGGTTATACTCTTTTTAATACTTCCAGGAAATTCCTCCTTTATGTAATGTCATCCTCACAAGTACTCATCATCCTAAATTGTTTTAGCTTGATTTTTTTATTAATGAATTTTTTAAACTAAGTACTTATACGTGCATGGTTCAAAATTCAAAATGTAGAAAAGTATAGAATGAAAATAATTGTTCTTTCCTCTCCTGTTCCTTACCCCATTAGGCCCATTCCCAGGGACAGCACTCATCCAGTTTCTTGTGTTTATTCTCTACATTCCCACTCAGAGATGGGCAGATAGACTCAGACAAGTCACAGACACAGATATACTCCCTGCCCCACTCCCTCACGTGTACATGTTAGCATCAACGTAGTGAGTTCATAGCTATATAACTTACGCTTTTCTCTTGACTATATATATATATGTGTGTGTTTGCATATATATGTGTGTATATGTGTGTGTGTGTGTGTGTGTGTATGTGTGTGTGTATATATATATATTAGACAAGAAGGTCTGGCTGTATCACCCAGGCTGGAGTCCAGTGGTGCAATCTCAGCTTATTGCAACCTCTGCCTCTTGGACTCAAGCTATTCTCCCATCTCAGCTTTCCTGAGTAGCTGAGACTACAGGCGTGCACCACCATGCCTGGCTAATTTTTGTATTTTTTGTAGAAATAGGTTACGCCATATTGCCCAGGCTGGTCTCAAACTCCTGAGCTCAAGTGATCCTCCTGCTTCAGCCTCCCAAAGTGCTGAGATTACAGGTGTGAGCCACCGTGCCTGGCAGCCAATATATTTTGGAAATCCTTCTAGACCCTGAACAGTCTAAATTGTACATCTATAAACCCTGGTAGATCTGTTAGTACTAAAGTTGTCTAAAAATACGTATATTTTTTCAGCCCATACAACCTCTTACAAATGTATAGGTAGTATTTTCTGGATTTGATCAGAATTGAGCAGGAAGAGAGTGATTCCCTCCCAGAGAACTGTATTTTGAAGAAGGAGTAGCTCTTGCTTACCCAAATCAGTCATTAAATTATAAGGGTACACATAAAAATCCAAATTGAATACTCATGTGCCAGAATGAAGCATAAAAAACAAAATGATAAAATAAGAATTAGAGGGCACAGTGTGCATAACAAAGAACTAAGATGAATATAAAGATAAATGATGCAAAATCTGAAACTAAAAAGTGTTTGTTGTATAAACACAGACTTAAGGATGAACTACAAAAATGCATTCAAGATGAAAAAAATGCACTCAACTGAAATAACAGACCACACATCCTATTTCTAACCCTTAGTTCCTCTGAAGAACAATTCATACCACCAAGAAGAAAAAAGGCTCTTAGATGTAGAAAGCAAAACCCTTATCAGGACAGATGTCCAGCATTTAGGAAACAACTTGGTCACAGAGAAAAAAAATAATCTCTTTTCCCTATGATGAGGCAGCAAAGAATAGATCAAAAAGCATCAGACAGGGAAGATGAGCAGGGGACTAAAAAACGGGGAGGATTTTCACATTCAGAGGCACAGCAGAAAAGAGCAGGCGACTCGTTGGCTAGCAGAAAGATGCATATGTTTTCTCTGTATTAATCTTAGCCATGGCTCTAACAAATCTACCATTCTCTTCAATTGCTTCCCAGGCTTTGAGCCATTTCTTCCTCCTTTGAACACACAGACTGGCATAGGAAGGCATAGGCTGGCATCCTAGTTCCAAAGTCATGCATGTCTACCCTTATCATTCACTCACAAATTCTCTAAGGTATCTAATTGAGTATGTCATGAACATACATTGAGTCCTTCTTATGTGCAAGTTGGTGCTAGGTACCGGCATGCAAAATGAAAGTATGCAGAACATCCCTTTTCACTTAGTCTTGCCTCAGCTGTAAAAAGAGGTAGTAAAATGAATTGCTTTCTAATAAGGCACTTTTCTACTCTCAGACTATTAAGCTCTATGATACACAGCTGCCTCTCTTTACTGGGTTTCTGAACATTCCTTATAATAGTCCTTGATTCGATGGCTTCCATTGATAACCAATGGTCTCAATACACCCATGAGATATCCCCTCTTGGATTCTGCTATTCGGTTTCTAACAAAGACTTTCTCTTTTGCAAATAATGCAATGTTTAGTTAAGTCATACTTAGGATCTGAGATCTTCTTAGCTTATGTCCTTAGATCTGTATTCACTTATACCAACTTTTTAGGAATTCTTCTCAAACTCTTCTCTAAGCCCTGTTTTGTAAACAACAACTTGGCTGGGTGTTTATTACCTTTGCACTTACACAGAAATGTGTGTGTGTGTGTGTGTGTGTGTGTGTCTGTCTGTCTCATTTCTCAAAGGATTCGAGACAAGCTAGAGAAATACATAAATTTGCAAAAGGATAAAACAAGAATCCCAGAACCCAGAAACATAAGGGAAGGCAAATATTAAAGTAGATACTGCATGAATCAGTTGCTTGATGTGGGGACTGCAAATTTGGCTCTAAGCTTCATAACTGGCCAAGGTAAAGAAAGAAACACCATCCTAAGATTCACATGGTCCAACAGTCCTGGATAAACTGGTTTCTATGAGGAAGTACAGCCTTCCTGGGTCCTGAAGCCTGCAAGAAATCTCTCCCTGGATCCCCATAAAATGACACTAGGAAATGTGTTTGATGATATTAAAAATACCTTATAAGTTTCACAGGATGTTTTTCCAAATCATGCCCTAATGCAGGCTGATGGCTTAATACTAAAAGGTAATTTAGTTATTGCAAGGCTAGGAAGAGCCCAGCCCTTATTCTCAACTTCAATCAATCTCCTCCATCAGAATGAGGACTTCTTAATTCTGATGTGCTTAGGGCTTCCATCTAGGGTAGCAATATTAAATCAATTCACTTAAATTAGAAATACTAAAATTTTAAGCAGCAGTTTCTTGGAATTTAAATGAGATAACAAAGGGTAAGGAAGGCAAGCTTAGCATAGTACCTGGCATGGAGTAGGAGATAAGAAATTGTAAGTTTCCATCAGTCCCTTAGTATGAGGCACTGTGTTGACTTCCCCAGAGAAGATGATGAGTTTGACAACTCCACATGGTGAAAAGACCACAACTTTGGAGTCAGGAAAACACAGCTCTGTCACAGGGCTTGTTACCCAAGGTCTGGCAGGCTCTGTTTCCTCTTCTGTAAAATGAAGATAATAAACAGTGAATAAATAACTAGAAGCATTAGATACTCACCCTTAGCTTAGTGCCAGGAGCATAGTAGGGACTTAATACATTAGGCTGCTTTCTTACTTTTAAAATCATGAAGTGAAACAACACATAGGAACTAAAAAAGACCACAAACCCAATGACATTGAGCACTTAACAACATATAGATCACCTGTAGCCCAATCCTTCCAAATCCAAAGTAAATCTCTATCTTTTTGAAAATCATTGTCACTCCTTAGCAATTCTCCTGGCTAAATAATCAGTACTTTTAGCCCTTTCTCACCTATCAAGCATTAGTATTATTCCTTCCTGTCCCATTTTGTTTTCTCTGCTCTCCTTCAAGGTATGGGACCTCGAAGTGGGTGTTTCCATGAAATAAAGAATGACCTGCCTTTATTAGGAATGATTGTGACTTTGGGGAGGATACTATAGATGATGGTTCATTTACTCAACAAATATTTTGATAAGTGCTTCCTATGTGCCAGACACTGTATTTGTGCAAGGCTGATGGGGTTGCAGCTTCATTTAAGCCTTTTCCTTTAAGTATTTAAGGCTTTTCTTTTAAGCCCAGGTGAGTACAGGAAAGCTCAGGGGCTCTGCCATTCTAGGAGAAAGGCAGTGAGCTATACAGGTGCCTCCATTGTGAACAAACAGACTGGTGGTTAATGGCCATGGCATCCTTTGGAAACACCGATGATGCCCAGAGTCTCTAAGTTCACTGCAAGGTTCTACCTGTGCTAAAGTCTCAACGGCAGTGTCGTGAATCCATTTGAGACGCTAACAAAATCCATGAATCTTCTTGACAGAAAAAACCCATGCTAAATTTTCCACATAATTTCAGGATGTTCAAAGATCCCCCTGAAGTTCCTCTTCTGTCACCCTGCCCTGCCCCGCCCCCGCCACCCAGCAGAATGCCAGAGTGAGACCCTTTTGTTTGGTGACATGTCTCAAGTCCTGCCATGGACCTTGACATTGGTCATTTTCATCAATGAACTGGGATATGAAGACAATAAAGATGGGCCAACCAAATGTGTAGTTAGGACAAAGGCAGGAATGAAAGAAATCCCATTGCTTATACCCATTTAATATGACAACTTTGAACAGAGGTGAAATAAACCCTTTCATTTACAACCTGTTAGGAGCTGAGCTGGGTCCTCCCAAAAATTCCTACGTTCAAGTCTCAACTTGCAGCACCCAAGAATATAACTGTATTTGGCAATAGGGCCTTTACAGAGGAGATTAAGTTAAAAATGAAGTTGTCAGGATGGGCTTCAATCTAATCTGACCAGTGTTCATATTAGAAAAAGGAAATTTAGACACACAAGAAGGCACCAGAAGTGCATGTGCAGAGAGGAAAGACCGTGGCACGGGGCAGCAATAGGGAAGCTCTCTGCAAGTCGAGGTCTTGACAGAGGCCTTGAGAGAAGAATCCAAACCTGCCTACGCCTTGATTGTGAACTTTCAGTCTCCGGAACTGTGGGAAAGTAAGTTTCTGTTGTTTAAGCCATCTACTCTGTGGTATTTTGTTATGGAAGCTAAAGCAAACTAATGCAGACCTCAAAAGGCAATTCCATACGAATAGAAGAGGAGATGGGGATAGGAGAGGCATCTGACTTTAAGGCAGCCATGTGAAAGCTATATGAAAATGACATAGGGCTTTAAGTTGATTTCAAATGCAGTAAAAATAAAATACTTCTTGACTCTCCCTAAAGGGGCCATCCTCACAGAACCCGTCTTTGAGGGCAGCTGTCTTGTCTATGGACTTGCTTTTTGCCAATGGGGTGGGAGCAGACGTGAGTGAGGTGGACCTCTTCCAAGTAGTGGCCCATCACTGACCTCTACGCTGATGCAAAATTAGCAGAATGAAAGGAATGAAAAGATGCTGCTTCACTTTGAGTCCTGGAGTGAATCCAGTGTACAGCAGAGTCACAGCTGACAGACACGTGGTGGACGTGCAGGCTGCATAAGAATTAAACATTTCTTTCATAAGCCAAATGGCATTTTGAGGTCTTAACTGCAGCATGAGTTACCCTGAGTGGATGTAGACAAAATTGATGAGGTGATGTGACTGTCTAGCAAAGCTTATAAGGTAATTCTTTTTCAGTTATCTTTGCTTAGATTGTAGCAGGAACGTTGAATTAAGTTATGGGAAACCTGCATTCAGAGGTCAAATCGTGACCTGTGTTGTCCATAAAAAAGACCAGGCTGATGGGGACATTTAAAACTAAGTCATATGGGCCGGGCACTGTGGCTCACACCTGTAAACTCCCAACACTTTGGGAGGTGGGAGGATCACCTGAGGTCAGGGGTTCGAGACCAGCCTGACCAACATGGTGAAACCTCATCTCTACTGAAAATACAAAAATTAGGCAGATGTGGTGGTGGGTGCCTGTAGTTCAGGTACTCGAGAGGCAGAGGCGGGAGAATCGCTTGAACTGGGAGGCGGAGGTTGCAGTGAGCCGAGATCATGCCACTGCACTCCAGCCTGGGTGACACAGCGAGCCTCTGTCTCAAAAACAAAAAACAAACTAAGTCATATGAAAGAAAATGGAAAGGAATGGAGAATATTTAGTCTGAAAAAAAAAAAAAAGGGAGAAACGCCTGTGGAAAATGTACTGTACCTATTCTAGGGAGCCCAACTGGGTTACCATAGGCTTTTGATGAAAGCAATGGGGAAAGAAATTTTATTTAACATTTATATTTATACATTTACATTTACATTTATATTTAAATTTAGTTGAAATTATACTTAATGTTAAAAACTTATTTTTTTTTGTTTATTTATTTGAGACAGGTTCTTGCTCTTTTGCGCAGGCTGGAGTGCAGTGGTGCAATCACGGCTCACTGTAGCCTCAACCTCCTGGACTCAAGAAATCCTCCCGCCTCAGCCTCCCTACTAGATGGGACTACAGGTGCATGCCACCATGCCCAGCTAATTTTTGTGTTTTTAGTAGACATGGGGTTTCACCATGTTGTGCAAGCTGATCTCAACCTCCTGGGCTCATGTGATCTGCCTGCCTTGGCCTCCCAAAATGTTGGAACTACAAGGCATGAGCCACTGTGCCAGGCCAAAAACTTATTTAAAAGGAAGAATGTCCTCGCCCTTAGAACTGTTGCTGAAATGTTGTGAGAACCTCCTCACTAGTGATGTTTTGTTGGAAATACTGAGGAGGGAGTTCATGGGTCATAGTGATGTTGGGTTGGTGGTTTTCAAACATTTGCAGCAGTTTCACAAAACCTAGCATGAAACCCCCAGCATAATAGTGGTCATTATTAGTTTAAATGTGTTTTATATATTCAAAATAAAAGCATTTAATTTGTATAAAACCAGTCACTATAATAATGAGGCCCTTTTGATGAACATAAAATGTTGAATTGGGAATATTTATTCATCAACTATTTATCAAGTAGCCTCTATTTGCCAAATACTGTTGCACATGTTGGAAAAACACAGCAGAGTTAACGAACTTATAGCCCAGTAGATGAGATAAACTTTCAGCCACCTAACCAATAAGTCAGATAACTTTAGATGGTGACAAGTGCAATTTGACATTGACATAACATTCAGGCATATGTGAAATTGCTGTGAAAATTTCCTAGTGTTGACTCTCAATTTCTGTTCTCATTGTTCTTATGTTGATGTAAACCAGGAACACGCTATTCATGGATCTGCTGGCCACACTTTGAGTAGCACATGCAAAGTACCTTAGATTTTACTTGAAGTGCATTGGAAAGCACACATGCAGAAGTGGGAAAGAGGACTCAAAGATGACTTGTAGGGTTGTGGTGATGCTCTTTGTGGAGATAGAGAAGACCAATGGAGAACACATTTGGGAGGAGAGAGCAAAAGTTCTCAACTTGGGTGAGAAATATGTAAACCTTCAAGTAGAGAGGTCCAGTAGGAAGTTAAATAATATGAGTCTGGTGCTCACAACTGAGGTCAAAGTCAGAGTCGTAATTTTGGAAAGTCACGATAGCCTGCATTTAAGGCCTCAGACTAGCTGAGTTATCGAGCAAGTGTGGAAATGAAAGAAAAGAGATCCTAGGACTTAGACCTGGGGCATTCTGACAGGAGAATTATTGACTCCATCAGTTTTAACATCCAAGAAATTTTATCTTAACATTTATGGAGACCCAAGGCTTCACAAAAACATAGAATAAAATTCCCACGTGTCACAGTGCTGGCATGAAGTGGCAGTCAATAAATACACATGGAAGGAATGAATGAGCTCCAAAATAAAGGTTTCAAAAACCCTTGAGATTTTGCGATTTTAGGACCCCAAGTTTCTTTCCACCCATGATGTGTTAGGTTGAATGTTGACTTCCCCAAAAGATATATCCATGTCCCAGAACCTGTGAATGTGACTTTATTTGGAAAAAAGAGTCTTCTTCGCAGATGTAATTGAGTGAAGAATCTTGAGATGAGATCATCCTGGTTATCTGAGTGGGCTCTACATCCAATAAAAGTCCTTATGAGAAACAGAGATGGAGGAAAAACACGGACAGATGGGGAGAAGGCCATGGGGCTGTGGCAGACATTGGAGCTGCAGTTTCAAGCCAAGGATTGACAGCAGCTGCCAGAAGCTTGAAGAGGCAAGGAGGATTCTAGCCTAGAGTCTCCAGGGAGAGTGCAGCCGCCTGGCTGACACACGCCAGTCCAGCCAACACCTTCATTTCAGACTTCTGGCCTTCAGAACAGTGAGAAAATAGATTTCTGTTGTTTTCAGTCATCCAGTTTGTGGTCATTTGTTACAGAAACCTCAGGAAACTATTACACATGGTCTCTTTTAGCTGATGCTGTTGCAATATTTCCTTTGGTGCTCTGCTGTATTCTGATTCAGTGATTCTCAACTCTGGCTGCGCATTAGAATTGCCTAGATATTTTCTAACAAAGGCTGGTTGGTATCTGGAACATCCTCAGAGATTCTGATTCAGTAGGGCTGTGGTACAGCCTGATATTGGTGTAGAGCCAGACATAAGAACTGCCATTTAATTAGTCATAGCAACTTAACATCAAGGGGTGGCACAGAGGTACAGGGGGTAGGAATACCTGTATGATCGTTTTCACCTTAGGAATTTGCTTTGAAACATAAGAATATGTGTCTTTACATTCAAGTATATTCTCAGAAACTAGCTGAAGCCGTTTCGCATCCTTGTGGCACCAAGTCCTCTTTCCACCATGAAACAGGTGCAAAGACAGTCCTGTTTCCACTGTGAAAAAATAAAAGGATACTCTGACAGGTGGCCACTGTCGCAGAAGCACCAGGAGGCATTGCTTTCTAGACTGAAGTTCGGTCATGCTTCACTTTAGTCTAATCAAAAAGATTTGCTTGCAAGTCTTCATTCCAGATGGTTCCAGTGCCTTCCACACAATCAGATAATGACAATTGTGAGTTTCTGGTGGCATGCTACTTCACGTAATTAAAAATATATATATTGCTGCATAGATGTGCTGAATAGGAGAAGAGTAAGTTATTATTTGGTGGGAAGAGGATTCCCAATTGTGGAACAAAGCAATTCCTTGTACCCTGGTTCTAAATAAATGTTTCTTTATTTTTGAAGTTGCATGACCCCCTATTATGGTCTTTTTTTGCACACGTATCAGAAAGCAGCCATGAGTGCATTGTAGTTAGCAAAGTGAGCTTGTCTGTAAAGGGTCTTTGACAAAGAGCTCACTGCATCTATTGACTCCCCAGGATGTCTGAGGTCACAAGTTTGGCTGGAGCACATGAGCCCAGATAAAGAAGATGCTTTTGCCCTCTTGAAACAAAGCCAGAAATGATCTCCTTTATTGTGCACTTTGGGTCATGTGCTAATGATGAGGGTTTCTCTAATACTAATCCCCCTAATGAAGCCTTCTCCCAGCCCTTACACAAGCCCACAAGGCCCCGTGGCTTGGCAAGCCAGAGAGAATAAAAGCAGCCCGGTGTTTGGCTTTTGAACTGAGTTCAAGGCAATTAAAGTCAAGAGCTAAGGAGGGAGGGAGAGGGTTTAGAAATGCCAGCATAATAAGTAGTATGACTGGGTCCTCTGTAAATTAACTCAATTAGACAAAGCCTGATTTAACGGGGGAAGAGGGCGAGAAGCGCTACCCTCATTAAATTTGGTTGTTAGATGCGCTTCTAAGGAAATTAAATCTGTTAGTTGTTTGAATCACGTAAAATAGTGTGTGCATGTTCATGTACACACGTGCACACATGTAACCTCTGTGATTCTTGTAGTTTTTTTTTTAAGGAGTGGAATAGAATGCAAAGAAAAAGAAAATATACTGAAAAGAAGAAAGACTGAAAGAGTGGAAGATAAGGAGAAAAGTGGGATAGAGACAAAGAAAGTAAGAGAGAGAGAGAGAGAGCGCTCTCCCAGTTATAAAGCCATGAGCCCCCTTTGGTGGGGGCTTCTGCTCAGTTGCTTGGACTGCAGAATCCTGCCAGGAGCCCAGGCTCAGTTCCCCCGAGTCTGCATGACGGTGGACAGCCTGGTGAACAAGGAGTGCTGCCCACGCCTGGGTGCAGAATTGGCCGATGTCTGTGGCTCTCAGCAAGGCCGGGGACAGTGCACAGAGGTGCGAGCCGACACGAGGCCCTGGAGTGGTCCCTACATCCTACGAAACCAGGATGACCGTGAGCAGTGGCCAAGAAAATTCTTCCACCGGACCTGCAAGTGCACAGGTGAGGCCCGTGCTCCGAGCTTGGTGGGGAGGGCCAGAGCTGGGAAAAGAGCTCCTCCTAAGGAAAAGATGAGACTCTTGACAGGGACTCTTAGATTAGACTTTGAAAGGCAAACCAATGATGGTTTTGGTTGGAAGCATATTCACTAAGCCTGATGTGCTGGTTTATTCTTCACATCCTCTAGTACATCTAATTATGAAGACTAAATAAATATGGCGTGGGCCAAGCCTGCTTATATGAATGCATGCCAACATACTATTGGCTTGTTTGTGGGAAGGGGAATTTAAGAGCTTAAAAGACTGAGCTTTGAAACTCGGAGCAAGTCCTTTCAAGACGGATTCAGTGCCCTCTCCTGAAATGGGTTTGCACTTGTTGAGAAGGGATGGGTGAGGCAAGCATGTAGAAGACAGGAGTCAAAGAGGCAGGTGTTCTGGTCTCAACATTTCTCATGATTTGAACAGATTTTTTTTTTTTTTTTTTTTTTTGGAGACGGAGTCTCAGTTTGTCACCCAGGCTGGAGTGCAATGATGCTATCTCGGCTCACTGTAACCTCCACCTCCCGGGTTCAAGTAATTCTCCTGCTTCAGCCTCCCAAATAGCTGGGATTACAGGCACCCACCATCATGCCTGGCTAATTTTTGTATTTTGAGATAGGGTTTCACCATGTTGGCCGGGCTGGTCCCGAACTCCTGACCTCAGCAGAGTGCATGTTTCTCGTTAAAGCTTATGACTGGGTGGGAACTTTGACAAAATTGTCGAGCGATGGCAAGACGGAGCTTTCTCAATGAGCTATGGCAGGGAGAGTCGTTATTAGATAACAATGGCTTTTTGTCACTTTTCTCTGGACTTGAACTGGACATCACAAAATTTGCTCAGTGTTCTTTCTTTAGACTCTGGTCTCTCTCATTACCTGTTGCTTTGACATCTCTGTGCATTTCTCATTCCTCTAGCTCTTTGGGGGCTTTTTCAGATCCTCCTCAGTCTTTCCCATCTCCAGTTTCCAGCAGCCATGCCCTTCGGGGATAAATACTCAAAGCCTGGCAGGGGGCCACTGAAATACAAAAAACACAAGTGGCAACCTCAGCAAAGCCCTTTGGACATTGTTGTAGGCTGGGTGGTTGCAGAAGACTCTTCCTTTTAAAAACAGTTTTTACTTCTGTTCTCGCAGGATGCTGGAACATAGGCGGATATAGGTCATTGAGCTTCATAAGGGGTTGAATAGGTATTACTAACGGAAATGGAGCATACAAAGGCCTGTGATATTGGTGTAGGAATGACATTCGGTTGTTTTTTCATTTTAACTTTCAACTTTATTTTAGATCCAGGGGGTACATGTGCAGGTTTCTGACATAGGTATATTGCATGGTGCTGGGGTTTGAGGTATGATTGATCCCGTCACCCAGGTAGTGTGTGGAGCACCCAGTAGGTAGTTTTTCAACCTTTGCCCCCGCCTCCCCTCTCTAGCAGTCTCCAGTGCCTATTGTTGCCATCTTTATGTCCATGAGTGCCCAGACATTAGATTTCTTTTTTCACATTAAAAGTTCTGGCTTTAGGCCAGGTACAGTGGCTCACGCCTGTCATCCCAGCACTTTGGGAGGCCGAAGTAGGTGGGTCACTTTAAGGTCAGGAGTTTGAGACCAGCCTGGCCAACAGGGTGAAACCTTGTCTCTACTAAAAATACAAAAATTAGCCAGGCGTAGTGGTGGGCGCCTGTAATCCCAGCTACTCAGGAGGCTGAGACAGGAGAATCACTTGAACCCAGGAGGCGGAGGTTACAGTGAGCCGAAATCGTGCCACTGCACTCCAGCCTGGGCAACAAAGTGAGATCTGTCTAAAAAAAAAAAAATTCTGGCTTTATAATCATTTTGTAGTAATATTTTTAATTCTGTCATTCAGAAGAATACGTAGGTCCTAGTTTTGGATATTAATTATGGCAAAAATTTCAATAACCTATTGGATATATATTACTCAGTTTTTCTAAGTTATTTAAGCATTTGCTTCTATAGACCTTCTCTCAAAATTATCATGGTTTTTTAGACGAATGAGGAGCAGGTTGCTGGTGTGGTTAGCGTGACTGAAAACCACACTAACACAGTAACTTTTTTGTTCAAAACCCAAAATACTTCTCGAACAATTATTTCTATGTCGATCAGTGAAAAAGTGCTGGCCAGGCACAGCAGCTCACACCTGTAATCTCAGCACTTTGGGAGGCCAAGACGGGTGAATCATTGAAGGTCAGGAGTTCAGGACCAGCCTGGCCAACATGGTGAAACCCTGTCTCTACTAAAAATACAAAAATGAGCCAGGCGTGGTGATGGGCACCTGTAATCCCAGGTACTCAGGAGGCTGAGACAGGAGAATCCCTTGAACCCGGGAGGTGGAGGTTGCAGTGAGCTGGAATCGCTCCATTGAACAGAGTTGTTGAAAAAAAAAAAAAAAAAAAAAAAAAAAAAAGAAAGTGCCAACACTTTCAAAAGTTGTCAATTTGCATTGCATAGAATTCTGAGGTAGAGGACTTTAGGAAGTCACATATAACCGTTAACTCTTCTTGTTACCAGCTTCTTTATATTTTTGCCCTGGCTAGCGAGTATTTTGCTTGTTTGTTTGTTTTAGGTAGGGATAGAAAGAATAGAGGATAGTAGAATAGAAGGAATCATTGCCATTTCCCTTTGCTGAGGAAATGTTTATAAATACTGCTCTAGAAGTAACAGGAACTTAGGATCATGGAGACCTACTTTCAAAATGGAAAAAAAAAAAAAAAAAAAAGGAGGATCCCCTGCTCTAAAAAGGCATTGGGCCAGAAATAGGGCCTGTCCTTTAAGTCCAGGCTGTAAGGAAATCCCATGTGCCTGAGCCAGTCCAAAGAAGCAGGGCTTCCTCCAGGGAGATGGTCTGCCTCTCCAGCCATTGCCAAGGCCAGGCCTGGCCCTGAGATCCCACCTCCAGGCTGTGGCTCACCTCCCCTCACGATCTGCTCAGTCCAGACTCATCAGGAACAGAACTCTTTCCACACCTACATTTTTTTTAAAGGTAACTTAAGATTTGCTGTATCTATAAATTCAATTACTAGGCTTTTAATGTTTCTCAGTTTTATTGAGGCATAATTGTTACACAGAACACTGCACATAATTAATGTGCACAATTTGGTATCTGCACATACCTACACAGTTGTGTGGCCATCTCCACAATCAACATAATAAACATATCCATCATCTCCAAAGGTTCCTTGTGGTTCTTTGTTTTTGTTCATGTTTTGCTTTTGTGGTAAGAACAGTTAACATGAGATCTGCCCTCTTAACACATTTGTAAGTGCTGAATGCCTTATTGTTAACTGTAGGCACTATATGGTACAGCACATCTCTGGAACTTGCTCATCTTGTATCGTTATAACTTTACAACTCCCCATCACCCCTCCCCCATCCCCTGGTAACCACAATTCTGTCGTGTACTTCTCTATGTTTGGCTACTTTAGATGCCTCATGCCAGAGGAATCATGCAGAGTTTGTCCTTCTGAGACTGACTTATTTCACTTAGCACAAATGTCTTCCAGGTCCATCCATGTTGTCGCAAATGGTAGAATTTTTTTCTTTTTAAAGGCTGAATAATATTCCACTGTATTGTGACACCAACTTTGGATGGCTCTACTTATCTTGCTAGATGGTCTTTTTCTTTGAATCTCAGGGCATGAGACTAAGTCCTTCATGACTGAGCTGGGAAGTTATTTTGTGTATGTCGTAAATACCATTCTGTGATGTGCCGTGTGTTCCAAAGCAGGACACATGTCCTTCAATTAATTCTCCCCCAAAGAGTAAGTTGCTAGCCATCCTAGGGTAGCTTTTTTATGGGGCAATCTTTGGAATTGAAACGATCCTGAGCCTCCCAAAGAACCTCGTCTACAGTAGCTTGATGACTCTTCTGCGAATGGAGTCACTGGGTCACTCCTGGGATGATCCAAAATTTCTCAAGGAAGAGATGTAGATTAGTGTCTTGTAACAGACTGTTGATGGCCCTGAATATTGTTAATTCTTTGGAAAATAAACACCTCATAGTTTCCATAATCATGAAGCTGGTAAAGTGATTTCAGCCTGATAAGTAGAAACACATACAGGTTCTGGGATTTGTTTTTTAAAACTCTAAATTCTATGGTGAAATTCTCTGTAGAGAGTATCTCTATAGTCTCTGTAGGGAGAAATTGAAACAAAAAAACCACTGAGCTTAATTGTCAGGAAGAGCTGAATTGCAGGAGACTTTGAATTTGCTGTTGACCTTATAAAGCTTACCTGCCAGTTGGCTTTATGAGAATATGCCATTTGCAGCTATGTCTTTTGGCTTCTGAGAAACTTGTACACCAAATAGTTTTTGAACAGTTGACAGTGAACTTCTTGTTTGTACAAGTGACTAATTGCCTCCATTTTCCAATCTCTGAAATGGGGATAATGATGAAACCACACTTGTAAAATCCTTTTGAGTTCTGTAGATGAAAGGACCTATGTAAGTATAAAGTATTGTTATTAAAATAATAGAATCTCTAATTAAAAGGAATAGGCTATTTAGAGTTCCTTGTAAATTCACTAATCGGTGGCCTTCAAGCTTATTTAGTCTAATGGCTTTCTGAGGTTGAGCTGATGCAGTTCACGTAGGAATGTGTGGTGTTTAGATGATCTCAGTCTTTTTCCATTTTTATCCTAGTCCTTTGTAAGCATAAGACTTTGACTCTTTAAGTTTCACTCAAGAACATACTCAGTGGTCGATAGATTGATATTATCTAGGAATCATTATTTTTTCTTTTCTCTCTGTTTCCCAGTGAGATAACACAGTTCTTTCTAAAATGCTTCTCTTCTTATATTTTTTTGCATTGGTAGATTAAGAAGAGAAAAACTAACTTATGTTAAATTGATGGAAGATGCTACTAGGAAATCTAAATTAAAGAAATAAACATTTTGTCTGCTAGACTTTCATATTGTACACTTTTCAGTCACCTCCAGCATTTCAATAAATTTTTCAGGTCAGGTCTGTAAACTCAGAAACAAAAGGGACCCGACTGCAGATCTTTGGAAGAAGTTCTCTGAGACATCTTGGAAAAGGAATGTTTTAATCGAATACATTTCTGGGTCATAAATGAGCTCCAAAACAGACACAAGCTTTCTTTTTTTTCCCCCTCCCATTCTTTTCACAGATGTTGAAAACTTTCTTATTAGAACTTATACATTGCCTTTTGGAGGCAACTCTGGTTATGTTAAAGTTTCTTGTTCACTGTAGTTGTGAAGCATCTCTGATTTTCTGAATCAAGATTAATCATTTCATCATTTGTCATCCAATGGAGCTTGATTTATTCCTCTGTATTCACTTTTCCCACAGTTTGACTTGTGTTGAAATGCCGTTGTGTACATGTCCTTCATTTCTGCTAGACTAAGGTATTATGCCTCATTTATACAGATGTTTCCTGACTTATGATGGGGTTACATCCCAATAATCCATCATAAGTTGAAAATACCATTAAGTCAAAAATGCATTTAATACACCTAACCTATGAACATCGTAGCTTAGCATAACCTACCTTAAATATGCTCAGAACACTAACATTAGCCTACAGTTAGGAAACAGCATCTCACACAAGGCCTATTTTATAATAAGGTGTTGAATATCTCATGTAATTTATCAAATACTGTACTGAAGGTGAAAACCAAAATGGTTACATGGATATTTGAAGTAGAGTTTCTACTGAATGCATATTGATTTTGCACCATCCTAAAGTTGAAAAATTTAAATTGAACCATCATAAGTCAGAGGCCATCTGTGTTTGTATCCACTAGTGTCTGATCCCTTTTATTCAATTATTCATTGATTCTTTCACCACCTACCCAACCAACATTTATTTAGCATCAGTTAGGCCCTTCAGATACAGAGAGGGGGGAAAAACTGACGTGATTCTTAAGATGTGCACAGTATAGTGATGTAAGATAGATATGAAGACAAACAATTGCTGTACCATTTGATAAGCGGTCTCTAATAATACTAGTAATAATAACGCTTAATATAGAACTCACAGCAAGGTGCGGTGGCTCACGCCTATAATCTCAGCACTTTAGGAGGCCAAGGCAGGCAGATCACCCGAGGACAGGAGTTCAAGATCAGCCTGGCCAACATGGTGAAACCCTATCTCTACTAAAAATACAAAAATTAGCCAGGCTTAGTGGCATGTACCTGTAATCCCAGCTACTAGGGAGGCTGAGGCAGGAGAATCACTTGAACCCAGGAGATAGGGGTTGCAGTGAGCTGAGATCGCGTCACTGCCCTCCAACCTGGGCAACAGAGTGAGACTCTATCTTGACCAAAAAAAAAACCAAAAGAAACAAACACACACACAAACCCCACTTTCTCTCTCTCTATATATAATAAATATGTATATTTATAATATATAAATACAAAATATATATTTAACTCACTATATACCAGATGTAGTTCTAAGTGCTCCACATTAATGTGCTTGTTTTTTATAACATAAAAGCTGTGGTAGCATAAAGGAAGACATGTTAAATTGTTGTATTTTTTAATAGACTTTAGAGCAGTTTTAGGTTCACAGCAAAACTGAGTACTGAGTCAAAACTACATACAGAGATTTATCTACCCCTTGCCCCCACACACTCACACCTCCTTCACTGTCAGTGCATGTGTAGTGCTGGATACCTTTTAGATAGTAGGTGTTCAATAAATTATTAAATAAATACATGAGAGAGTCAATTATTTTGTTTCTGCCAACTACAAAGAATCATGACAAAGAAAATAGAGTAGTCCTCCAACTGATGGCATAAATTATGAATTACTCAATTTCAACAATCAGACCCCCAACTCAAAAACAAGTGTTATGTCTTTAAATGTAAGAATGAATTAAATTATTATTATTGAATTTAGATGTGTTATTTATTAATATTTCTAAATATTGAGACTTTATTATTTTAGATCAGTTTTGGGTTCACATCGAAATTGGGGAGAAAGTACAAAAAATTCCCATCTACCTTCTCCCCCACACTGTGCAATCTTCCACTAGCAACTCCTGTAAACTAGGGTTACAATCAGTGAACCTCTAGCGACATTATCATCATCCAAATTTCTCAGCATTATGAAGCACGGAATTACTCTTCTACGGTAGAGAGGTGACTAGACATTTACCTCTAATCAGCTATAGATCACAAGCTGGAAATTTGACTGAGTTTTAATCTGGGTAGCTACTCTTCTTTAGACACATCATTTTGTTCACTCAGTTCTCAAAACAATGTTCCATTCCTATACTGCCAGAGTAGGTGATATGTTTTAATCAAATCTGTTTTTAAAACATAGAGTTTTAGTAAGGTTGCCCCAGGGAAAACAGACTTCAAGGTCCATAAAACTTGAAGCATCTTGCGTAGCATCTGATGAGGTAGAAGCCGCTTCATAAATATTTGTTAAATAAAGAATTTGTATTTAATTATCTCCAGGAATCAACATACATTTTAACGTTAAACTATTCAAAAACATGATTTTTAGTCTTGGGAAGAGTAGAATTTTTCCTTTTTTTCAATATTTTTACTTATGTTCTCATAGAGTGCTGTAACAGAAAACTACAGATAATTGAGCTATGTAAAAGGTGGGATATAAAATATATTATAAAAAACAAAAAACTCAAATAACTGATACAGTTAGAAAAAATTCTTCCTACTTACATTTTAAGGAAATTTTCTTTAACCATGAAAAAATCCGCTATAGAAAAGGAAGCCTGTGCATTTTCTTTACAGAGTGCTGTTAATCATTTCGTTTTCATGCTATTGGAAAACTTTCCTTTCCTTGAGAGATCCAAATAACCCTCCTTCCCCTGTGGTCATAGTACTTTTTACTTACCTCTATTTTGCTACTTGTAGTTTACCAAAGTTGTTTATAGGGCTGCTTTTTCTGCAAACCCACAGAACAGGGAGAGAAAATGTATGTGGCATCGTCTCCTACATGCTCGATAGTCACTCAGCTTACTCACTCGACACATGTTTGTTTAGAACAAGGCTAAGCACAGTCCTAGGCAGTGAGTTCACAGCCTTCCAGCTGCCTGGAGCTGAAACAAGTGTAGAGATGTTTACAATCAGTGTAAATAAATGTGAAGAAAGGGGATGTATGAGGTGCAAGGAAGTAACCGACCGGAACCCCAACCTGTGGAATCAGCAATGACCTTAGAGAGCACCAACGTGAAGCTTAAAGGAGAAATGGGTCGGATATAGAGGAGTTTAGGCAGACAGTGAGGGAAAAGTGTGCCAGGAAGAAGGAAAAGCAAGCAAATAGGCCTAGGGCATGAGGTAGAGGAGGAGGAGTGAGTGAGCTGTTCACCCTCTTTAAATGCTTTACATAATCCCTTGAATCTTTTGGGAGATAAGCATTATTATCCCCTTTTGTTACAGCCTTTTGCTCTAATGATATTCAAATTTTACCCTCTAACCTAAGGAATGAAGTGTTGGTCATACCCGATGCGATAAGTTGGAAGGCTAAGAAGGAAGTCTTCTCCCTGTGTCTTCACGTGGTTTTCCTTCCAAAACTGTGTCCAAATTTCCTCTTCTTTTGAGGACACCAGTCATATTGGATTAGGGCCTACTCTAAGGACCTCATTTACCCTTAATTATCTCTTTAAAGGCACTATCTCCAAATATAGTCACATACTAGGTATACTGGGGGCTAGGACTTGGGGTAACACAGTTTAGCTCATTGCAGTATACAACGTATTTCATGTCCTGTTTCGTTGCTGGGAATGTGTCTAGGAAAGTCTCTAGTGCTTAGTCCACTTGGAGATAGAAACATTTAAGAGAAGACCACGGGAGGAAAATGGACTTTCTTTGCCTTTGTGTAAGCACCTTCATCTTCACTTCCATTCAAATTTCAGAGTACAAATTCAGAAATTTCTTCCAAACGACATAAACCCACTTCCTGTTCCATCTTTCTGTTTTGTGAACTAGGAAACTTTGCCGGCTATAATTGTGGAGACTGCAAGTTTGGCTGGACCGGCCCCAACTGCGATCGGAAGAAACCGCCAGTGATTCGGCAGAACATCCATTCCTTGAGTCCTCAGGAGAGAGAGCAGTTCTTGGGCGCCTTAGATCTCGCGAAGAAGAGCGTACACCCTGACTACGTGATCACCACGCAACACTGGCTGGGCCTGCTTGGGCCCAATGGGACCCAGCCGCAGTTTGCCAACTGCAGTGTTTATGATTTTTTTGTGTGGCTGCATTATTATTCTGTTAGAGATACATTATTAGGTGGGTTTTTTCCTTGGCTGAAGGTATATGATTACAGATTTTGTTTGGGTTGAGGGTATGGCAGTGGGAAGTAATTTCATGCAAGTTAATTAACAAGAGAGCAACCTCAAGGCAGCCTTAGGATTATGAAAGTCGTAGAATTATCAAATACTGCCTGGAGTTAGAAAGACGCAGTTTCTTCCTGCACATTGGCTGCAGACAGTTTAAATGTCCTCTCCTCTACTGTATCTTCTTGGTTCAAAGTGTTAACTCTTCTCTGTGAAGCTGTTAATCATCAAAAGCATGAGTTGGTGAGGTGGAAGTGAATTCCTTTTGATTTCAGAAAAAAATATTTGCAAATCTGGCCATTGACGCCCTCTCTGACCTTTTCTCCAAATTAGAGGAATTAACTGAACATGTGCCAAGGCACATGAAGCTTCTTTGGGCGGAATTAGAGTGCGCATGTTGGAAGCGGGTATCTTGTTAAACTCACAAGATAGATCAACTTCGGGTGGATTTTAGGCAGTCTATCACGTGACTGACATTCAGATAATCATTTATGGTACTCCTGCATGGTCCAGAACTCCCCGGTTTCTTGGAGCTGTATTGTCAAGGAAAAGTACAAGCTTAGCCACAGCAATGTAGGGGTTCTGCTGCTTAGCCATTTGTGACACAGTCATGTTGGATGCTTGAGAAATTGGTGACCTGCCCTTCCAGGTCTTAAACATTGGGGCCTGGATAGGACTTGGAATGAGGTGGTTGTCTGTTATAAACGTCATGGATCAAGTAGGTTCAGCTTTGTCCTTATTTTTCAGTCAAAGGAAAGCCACAGACACCAATGTATTCTAGGAGGGCTTGACTCCGTCCTACATTCTTCTCATAGCAGTCCTTGAATGCATGGCTGTACGTGCACCTGTCCCCATTTTTGGGGTCCTTCATTGGGGTCAGGATGAATGAAGACATCAAGCTCACTTTGAAGAGCGAGATTCTGATTTGGACACGTTCATCCCTCTGCTCATCACTTGTTTCCATTCACTTGATACCCTCTTGTGGTTGGGTTCTGAGAATTTGAAACCTTGCTCTGGATTAAACATGAAACAGGGCTGTGTAGCCAACATCAGGGACAGCAGTGCTTTTCTCAGTGTGAGTCTTTTAAAACTTGCCTTACAGGTAAGCATCTGTCTTTCTTTATCGATAGATAAGGAGGCTCTTTTGGCTATAAACCTTTATAGTTTTCCTGTCATCACTCTGAGGAATTTTTGCTTTATGAGAGGGTAGTCTCTCAAGAGGAAAAGAAAATGATAGTTTCTGGTCATAGCTAGGAATTAAATTTATATTCATGTCTGTTCAACTCTCTGAAGTTATTACAGGTATTTTGAACAAGAACTAAAGTTAGCTAGTGTCTACATAACCATCAAAGCTGTTATGAAAAAGGGAAGAAGGATGGACCAGGCAGTAAGGAGGTCATGAAATCGTCCAGAGCTTTTCTCTAAAATTGGCAGTTCCAGTGTCCAGCCTAAATGGCTTGAATGTATTTTTCTCTCTTCTGGTCTCAGTGAGCATGCTTGTCAGCTAGTAGTTATAACAGATTGATGGGTGAGGCAAAATACGTGAAAGTTCTTTTTGGTTACATAAATACTGCATTAGGACTAAGTGCAGTAGAAGTGATGATATTATTAATCCCTCCCTTTTAAATTTATACCTTTGTGAAACATAGGTTAGCAAATGCCTTTTAAAAATATAATTCATTTAGGTCTTAACGATCTATTCTTTTGGATAGTTTATTTCACCTGAATGGATTGTTGCTTACAAATTAAATATGTATCAGGGGCTGAAAGTCACCTGAATTTCCTGGATCTCTGCTAGAAATCAACCTTTTGACAGATAAAGGAGGGTTTATCCTAAAAGTACTAGTTACTTCTGAAATTCATGTCATTGCTATTGCTTTTGGAGAGAGAAATAACAACAAACTTTTTTCTTACTACTATAAAACATCAGGGACTTATTGGCTCTGTAGATAAAGCCTAGGCAAGATTTAACATTTAAAAAATTCTATTCTATCATCTCTAATATGTTTTCCAATTGTTTCAGGACCAGGACGCCCCTACAAGGCCATAGATTTCTCACATCAAGGACCTGCTTTTGTTACCTGGCACCGGTACCATTTGTTGTGTCTGGAAAGAGATCTCCAGGTAGGTCAAAACTATGCATTTAGTACTTTTCATTTTTGAAAAAAATTTATTGTATATATTTAAGCCATACAATGTGAGTTTTGATATACTTATCTTGATGTTCATATAAGGTAAGTAATTAGTGCACTAAAGCAAGTTAATATACTCAGCATCACATAGAAATATCTCTTTGTGTGTGTGTGTGGTAAGAGTACCTAAGGTCTACTCTCTTGGCAAATTACCAGTACACAATACAACCTTAACTATAGTCTCAGACCTCTAGACTTATTTATCCTACATAACTGCAACTTTGCACCTTTCAGTCTACGTCTTCCCATTTCTCCCAGTCCCTTGTAACTACTATGTAACTCTCTTTCTATGTATTCATTGTTTCTTTTTCTTTTTTCTTATTTTCTTTAGATCCCACATATAAGTCAGATCATACAGTGTTTTCCTTTCTGTGTCTGGCTTATTTCACTTGGCATAATGTCTTCTAGATTCATCTATGTTGTTGCAAATGGCAGGATCTCCTTTTAAAAGGCTGAATAATACTCCATTGTATACAGTATATATATGTATATTATATATATAATATACACACACTGATTATATATATATAATATATAATACGTATTTTGTGTATATATAATATACACACACTGATTTATGTCACAGTTTCTTCATTCATTTATCCATCTGGTACTCTTAGTCTTGTTAGACATTTGGTTGAGATACATATCAGTCTTTGCCTTGTCTGCTTTCTTGTTTTATCTGATGGCATAGATTAAATGACCAGTCCTGCCCTTTGCTTTTAGCGACTCATTGGCAATGAGTCTTTTGCTTTGCCCTACTGGAACTTTGCCACTGGGAGGAACGAGTGTGATGTGTGTACAGACCAGCTATTTGGAGCAGCGAGACCAGACGATCCGACTCTGATTAGTCAGAACTCAAGATTCTCCAGCTGGGAAACTGTCTGTGATAGGTAATGGCTCCTATACCTGCAGTGGTGTCCAGTGATAGTCTTTTCTGATGTCTGAGACATGGAGAAGTCACTTTATAGTTCTGTTTCTTAGGCACGTGGTATCCTATTTACATGTTTCTGAAAACAGTTTTCCTATGGGAGGTGGGATTTCAAAAATTCTAAGCTCTTTAAAAGAATAGATACATCACAATCACATTTGTGAATTGATTATGCTTGGTCATCATTCATTTTGAAGTCAGGTTCGTTTTATCAGGTTAGTGCAAATATAATTGCGGTTTTTGCCATTAGAAGTAACAGCGAAAACTGCAATTACTTTTACACCAACCTAATCAAATTAAGAGTAGTTCTTGCATTCAGTCAACATTTGCTAAGCACCACCATATCCTACGTGATGTAGTTACTGCCGAGAATACAAAGATGAGTGAAATAAAACCTCCCTTTTGAATATTGTCTTGTATTAACAAAGATAGATTTCTTGTAAGTAAATTACAATTGAGTGTGAGAAGCACTGTAATAGATGTATACACAAAGACAAGAAGAGAGTCTGGGCAAGTCCCAAAGAGGCAGAGATGGTGGTTCTGAGAAGGGAAGGGGCACAGGCCTTAGTCAGGTGTAGAGGAGGGTGAGGGGAGTGTGGGAGGGCAGTGGGTGAGTCCTTGGTAGAGGGAACATCATGCGTGAAGTTAGATAATTCTCTGGAAACAGCCTGATGTGGCTGAGCCATGGGATGCTGGTGAGTTGAGGAGGACAGGGGCTTGGGGACAGCCAGGGAAGGATGGTCTCTGACATGCTAAAGACTTTACACACAGGTCAGTGGCCTGGCCTGCAGCCCATGAAGAGTTCTGTCCTCAAAGACTCCTTAAATTTGTTTCTCTGTCCTGGAACACATTACAGCAAAAAATTTCCCAAAAGGTTCCTCACCTTCCTTTATTCATTTTTTCCCTCCAAAATCCATGTCGCCCCTCCCCCTGCGCCTCTTTATTTTGAAACGGGGTCTCACTCTGTCACCAGGCTGGAGTGCAGTGGTGTGATCTCAGCTCAGTGCAACCTCTGACTCGATTCTCCTGCCTCAGCCTCTTGAGTAGCTGGGATTACAGGTTTGCGCCACCATGCCTGGCTAATTTTTGTATTTTTGGTAGAGATGGGGTTTCACCATGTTGGCCAGTATGGTCTCGATCTCCTGACCTCATGTAATCTGCCTGCCTCGGCCTCCCAAAGTGCTGGGATTACAGGCCTGAGCCACCACGTCTGGCCTCAGAATCCCCGTGTTTTAAACCCCACTGCTCTACTTTCCTCCCAGGTCCTTAGACTGCTCCAGGGCACAGAGCTCAGGCTTCCCCTGCCACTAGGCTTCACTGCCAACACCCTGAGCCTGGGCAGGTACGCGTTTTGAGGGGCCCAGGCCCAGGTAGCAGGGACTTCGTCTTCTACATCCTGTGCATCTCGTCCGGTGCTCAGAACAGTGCTCCACGAGGGACATCATCAGTGCTCTTTCCGTGACCGAGCTTAATTCCATCAAGCGCTGTTTCCCACCGTACCTTGGGATAGTAGAGGATGGTACGTGAAAAGAGATTTCTGTCATCAAGCAAATTTACAGAAGGATGAGTTTAAAAGGTTTTTAAATTTTTAGAATGTCTTCAAGCCTTCCATAGATAAATGTGTTATGCTTTTTCAAGAGGAGCCTAACCTTACCTGACCCTGGAGCTCTTACTTCACAGGGCATCCCATTGGAATCCACTTTGGGAAATGCTGCCTGGGAGTCCTTGGAGACCTTTTTTAGCTTAGGGTTTAGGTCCTGGCCTCTTTCATCCCTGTGGATGTGCTGATTCTATTCTCACATACTCAGTCCTACCCCTAATCATGAAAACCCTCACAATAACATCTGTAAATTTTTATCTCTACTAGTGAAATAATGGTCTGCCCTTTGGGAGACCAAGGTGTGAGGATTGCTTGAGGCCAAGACTTCGAGACAAGCCTGGGCAATGTAGTGAAACCCTGTCTCCACAAAAAGCTTAAAAAGTTAGCCCAGCTGGGCGCGGTGGCTCACGCCTATAATCTCAGCACTTTGGGAGGCCGAGGCGGGAGGAACATCTGAGGTCAGGAGTTTGAGACCAGCCTGACCAACATGGTGAAACCCTGTCTCTACTTAAAATACAAAAATTAGCTGGGCATGGTGGTATGAGCCTATAGTCCCAGCTACTCAGGAGGCTGAGGCAGGAGAATCGCTCGAACTCAGGAGGCAGAGGTTGCAGTGTGCCATTGCACTCCAGCCTGGGCTACAGAGTGAGGCTCTGTCTCAAAAAAACAAAAATAAAACACAAAAATTGGCCCGTTGTGGTGATGTGCACCTGTAGTCCCAGCTACTAGGGAGGCTGAGGCGGGAGGATTGCTTGAGCCCAGGAGTTCAAGGCTGCAGTCAGCTGTGATCTTGTCACTGCACTCTAGCCTGTACAACAGAGTGAGACCCTATCTCTAAATAAAAAAGAAAAAAATAAATAGAAAGAAAGAAACACTATTCTGATGGTGGAATCCAGGCCACAGCAGGCATGTAGGGTATCATGTCTTATGGACATGGGAACTTCTTGGCCCGTGCTGGGCACATAACTGTCAATACTCTCTACTACCTTGGAACATTTTCCAATGCAGCGTTTCTTCTGATATCTCCCCTTTGTGTACTTTCATCTGCTTTTACTCTGACTTCCCCTGCTTGCCTTCAATTTACCTAAAATACTTTCGTAACTTTACACGTCACTTCTGCCAAAACTGGTTTGCTCAGCATAATATGAACCATCCTATTCTCCCTTCAGTTACTCAAGATTCAAATGCACACAATAGGAGTCATTTTGCCTTGTAAACCCTCTCACTGTCTTTCCAACAGAATGGTAATGATTATTCATATTTATACCCATGTCCATATTTTGTGCATCTACATTTTTGGAATTTCTTAACCCATAATGGCTTTCAGGTATAGTACTTTTTACCACATATTGTTAACTCTGGTAAAGTAATTGTAATAAAATTTTACCATGATTGTGACCCTGATTGGTTTGCTTGGCGCAAATTTATAATACCATCCACAAGTTAAGACATATTACTTTTTGTTTTTGTTTTTGTTTTCTTCTTGAGACAGAGTCTCACTCTGTCACCAAGGCTGGAGGGCAGTGACATGATCTCTGCTCACTGCAGCCTCCGTCTCCTGGGTTCAAGCGATTCTCCTGCCTCAGCCTCCTGAGTAGTTGGGACAACAGGCACACGTCACCACACTCAGCTGATTTTTGTATTTTTAGTAGAGTCGGGGCTTTGCCATATTGGCCAAGCTGGTCTCGAACTCCTGGCCTCACGGGATCCACCTGCTTTAGCCTCTCAAAGTGCTAGGATTACAGACGTGAGCCACTGCACCCAGCCAAGACATATTATTTTAAATCTTATTACAAATCTTAGCTTGGAGGACTACAACCACCGGGTCACCTTGTGCAATGGAACCTATGAAGGTTTGCTGAGAAGAAATCAAATGGGAAGAAATAGTGTGAAATTGCCAACCTTAAAAAACATACGAGATTGCCTGTCTCTCCAGAAGTTTGACAATCCTCCCTTCTTCCAGAACTCTACCTTCAGTTTCAGGTGGGTGCTCTTAGCTCTGCTGGGCCTGCATGTACAGTACAGGTTTTCATGCATCTGGTTGTAATGAAGTGGAAGGAAACCCAGGTTTTGGGGGTTGTCTACGAAACTAAGTGATGGAGAGAGGCTTAGTAAGAGAAGTTAGCAAGGGATTGGTGTGAGGAAAGTCTTTACCCATCTACTATGACTGACAATGTGGTTTTAATACCTTCTAACTTAGCTGTTCAAAACCATCTTTTGTATTTCTAATTGCTGTACATTAATAGGTCCAATCTTCAGAACCAGGATACTTCATTAAATATAGTGTTTTTTCAAGGCCCATGCCCTTTCTCTTTTCTTTCTTATTTTTAAAAATGTTGATATTAGAAATTTATCAGCCATACACCTTAATAGTGGGGTCTGAGATCTCAGAGGAGTATTGCAGACTAAATTCAACTCAAATCAAAGCACAGCAATGACATTACAATACTTAACATTTAAAGACCACTATTAATCTTCCACCACAGGTTGGGCATGGTGCTCATGCCTGTAATCCTAGTGCTTTGGGAGACCAATGAGGGAGGACTGCTTGAGTCCAGGAGTTTGAGACCACCTGGGCAACACAGCAAAACCCTGTCTCTACAAAAAAATATTAAAAAGTAGCCAGGTGTGGTGGTATGTACCTGTAGAGGCGGTCCTAGAATTTAAGCACATCTCAAAATCACTAAAGAAAAACATACTTCATGCCCTGCTCCCAGAGTTTCTGATTCAGTAGGTATAGGCTGTGTCTTAACAATTTGCCTTTCTAAGCAAATCCGAAACAATGCTAGTTAAGGTGTTCTGAGCACTGCATTTTGAGAACAACTCCCCTAATTCAAACATATAGGAAATGCAATCTATTTTAATAGCACTTTTGTCACAATGAAAAATTAATTCATCCTCCTTTTCAAAACAACCTTAAATGTTACCCTTCTCCCACCTTTGACACTACTCTGAAGACTGTCCAACCCCAGCAGACTCTGAGCCATGCTACACTTAGCAGAACCTCTACATGTGAGTTCAGCCTACCCTGCCCTGGTCCCATACAAATTGTCTTCTTTAAACACAGTTAAGAGAGAGAGAATCCAGTTTTGGAGAAGATCTTTAATCTATCTACCATCCCCTTTTTGGACCCATCTTTGTTTAAAATCTTATTTATAAACATATTTCTCATAATTCTTAAAGTCTTTTTATTGTGGTAGAATTTTCTTTTTTCTTTTTTGTAGAGCCAGGGTCTTGCTGAAGGTCTATTTGGTTGAGAAGGTCTATTTTGTAGAGCCAGTCAAGCTGAAGGTCTATTTGGTTGAGAAATATAAATATCAGATTAAATGTTAAATAAAATATTGATTGCAGTCATGTGCTGGGCATGGTACTGAACCCTGGCAATAAATATCTGAAGAAAGCACAGAGCCTGCTCTCCAAGGGTATGAGAGACAGGTATGAAGGTTGTCACACAGTACACAAAAGAGATATAATTCAGAAATAGCATTGATTAGGAGTTATCTCCCCTTACAGAGGATTATTACTAAAGTTTGGGGCTAATTCTTGGTGAATTTGTTATGACAGAGCTTCCCATATACCTACCCAATCTCAAATTAGAAAACTATCATCTAGGCTGAAAACAACAAAAAAGAGACCTTTATCAGTCTTTGTCTGTTGTCACTGACATACTTGTTTCTCCCAGGAATGCCTTGGAAGGGTTTGATAAAGCCGATGGGACTCTGGATTCTAGAGTGATGAGCCTTCATAATTTGGTTCATTCCTTCTTGAACGGGACAAACGCTTTGCCACATTCAGCTGCCAATGATCCCATTTTTGTGGTATGTCAAAGACTCAGAATGCATGAAAATTTTCTAGATAATATATCAGATTTATTTGTTTCCATACAATTAAGGATTTGGCGGTGTTTTATTCTCTGTGTGAACAACATGATGTGTGCAAATGTAAATTAATTTCCATCTATACCATAGAGATGGTTAGGTGCCATTTGAAGGCCCTAATCAGAACCCATGCTTCAGGGATGGTTCACTTTTGGATGATCTTAGACAAGAGTTTATAATTCCACTGGTGAATTCATAAATTAGCATAATAATAAATGATTTTTCATTGGCTAAATGAGGTTGTTGAGGTCCATTAGTCCACACAATCCACCTTCAATGTGTTACCTGTAGGAAAGAGAGGTTCTGTTAGCCAGAAAAGGGGAGGAGAATGGAGAGGGCATGCTGGACATATAAACCTCCTATGCCAACTTGAGTGAGCTTTACTTGAGAAAGAAGAAAAGCAGCCCCTGACATCCAAGAGCTGGCCTGGTGCTATCAACCAGGTCTTGATGTCCCCTGTTGGACATAAACAATCTCGTAGAAGATCGACAGCAGACAAGGCCACTCTGTGCCCGTGATGGATCAGGACAAAAATAAGACAACTCCATAACCGTGTCTGAGCACAGACAAATTACGAACATTGTCCAAGTCACAAGATGCATGACATCCCCTTTCCTGGCTAATATAAGCAAAAAATGACAAATGCCTTCACCGACGGCGTTAATACAAAAACTCACACTTGAGGCAATTTAATTTGTTAATCTGATTCCTACCTCTGATGTGTAATAACACAGACAGTAAACAGGATTGCTGTTGACTGTGCGGGAGCCTCACAGTTGTTTAAATTTCAGTGTGATGAACTCCTTTGGTATATCAGTTTAATTTCTGTCTCACTTTAAAACAAAAGAAGAAAACTGCCAGGCATGGTGGCTCATGACTATAATCTCAGCACCTTGGGAGGCTGAGGAGTTCGAGACCAGCCTGGGCAACATTGTGAGACCTTTTCTCTACCAGAAAACTTTATAAATTAGCTGGACATGGTAGCATGCACCTGTGGTCTCAGCTACTTGGGAGGCTGTGGTGGGAGGATCAGATCACTTGAGCCTGGGAGATTGAGGCTGCAGTGAGTCATGATCGTGCCACTGCACCCCAACCTGGGCAACAGGGTGAGACCCTGTTTCAAAAACAAAAACAAACTGAACAAAACTTAACAATAAGATTGTAAATTTTACATTTCTGAACTTTTTAGTGTTTTTGTTTGTTTTTTGAGACAGAGTCTTCCTCCATTGCCCAGGCTGGAGTGCAGTGGTGCTATCTCGGCTCACTGCAACTTCTGCCTCCCGGGTTCAAGTGATTCTTCTGCCTCAGCGTCCCAAGTAGTTGGGACTACAGGTGCACACCACCATGCCTGGTTAAGTTTTGTATATTTACTAGAGACAAAGTTTCACCATATTGGCCAGGCTGGTCTTGAACTCCTGACCTCCTGATCTGCCCGCCTCAGCCTCCCAAAGTGCTGGGATTACAGATATGAGCCACTGGGCCCAGCCTTTAGTTTTTAGAGTATGTTCATCCCCTGGTGAACTTTTCTAAGACAAACAAAATGAGGAAGAACAAGTCAGAGCCACACTGTTCAGCTGCCCTAGTCAATGCTCTCCAGTCTGTGACCTCTAGGAATACAGTGCAGTTGAATACATTGGTCTGTTACTCCTTGCAGGGAGAGAATGGAGGACTGTGGAGAGTCTCAGCCAGTGGGTGTTGGAAAAGACAGAAAGGATTTGGGCTTGTGCCAGGTGATTTGGGGAGGACTTTTGGAAGCTCTGCTCTGAATCGGATGTTGTCAGGAAGCAGGGGTATGCTTCCTGATTCTATGATTGGGTGTCTTGGTAGAGTAATTATATGTGTGTGTATATGGGACAGACTAGACTGAGGTTAAAGCCATAGTTGGTAAAAGAGCAGCAGATGCTCACATTAGCCGGGAAAGGGGATGTCATGCCTCTTGTGTCTTGGACAATGTTCATAATTTGTCTGTGCTCAGACATTATGGGGTTTTCTAGTTTCTGTCCTGATCCCACATGGTCACTATGTGAGGACGCAGCTAGAAGGCTCAGGAACAGCGTCTTCACCAGGAACCAAATCAGCTGGCACCTTGGTCTCAGACCTCCTGGCCTCTACAACTGTGGCATATAAATTTCTGTTGCTTAAGCCATCCCATCTGTGGTCTTTCGTTATGGCAGCCTGAGCAGACTAAGACACATTGCTAAGATTAACATTAAGGCGAGGAAAATTCTGGAAAAACAAAACAGAGAGTCTTTGGATACCATACAGTCTAACTGAATAACAATATAAACTCAAAATATAATATATTCAGAGTGGCCTTGTCTGCTGTCGATGTTCTATGAAATTGTTAATGTCTGACAGGGGGACATCAAGGCATTGTTGATAGCGCCAGGCCAGCTCTTGAATGTTAGGGACTGCTTTTCTAAGTACAGGTCTCTCAAATTGTCGTAAGAGATTTAGACAACATAAACATTCGTGTTTCAGTAGCCAATCCCCAACAGTGCTTCTGCTTTACAGATACTAAACTTACCATCATCTATTTTAACCCTGTCTGTGTGTCTTCTGAGTTGCATGTCTTGAATAGATAGTTTTGGAGCAATTACAAGAAGAAATTTCACCTCCTTTCTTATTTTACGAGTATTTTGAGTTTATATTGTTATTCAGATTGTATGGTATCCAGAGACTCTCTGTTTTTTTCTCCAGAATTTTCCTCGCCTTAATGTTAATCTTAGCAATGTGTCTTAGTCTGCTCAGGCTGCCATAACGAAAGACCACAGACTGGATGACTTAAGTGACAGAAATTTATATGCCACAGTTGTAGAGGCCAGGAGGTCTGAGACCAAGGTGCCAGCTGATTTGGGGGAGAGAGCGTAAACTCTCTGATGCCTCTTTTTACGATAACACTAATCCAGGGCCCTACTATTCTGATCTCATTAAACCTTAATGACCTCTTTCTAGGCTCTATCTCCAAATATAGTCACATTGTAGGTTACAGCTTCAACATATGGATTTTGAGGGAACACAATTCAGTCTGTATATGGCATTTATAATGCATCGTCAAACCATCAGTTTATAGAAGTTTGTTTTCCTTTTCTTTTTTCTTTCTGAGATGGAGCCTCATTCTGTTGCCCAGGCTGGAATGCAGTGGTGCGATTTTGGCCCACTGCAACCTCCGCCTCCCAGGTTCAAGTGATTCTCCTGCCTCAGCCTCCCGAGTAGCTGGCATTACAGGCACGTGCCACTGCACCTGGCTAATTTTTGTATTTTGAGTAGAGACAAGGTTTCACCATGTTGGCCAGGCTGGTCTTGAACTCCTGACCTCAAGTGATCCTCTGGCCTCGGCCTCTATCAAAGTGCTGAGATTATAGGCGTGAGCCACCGCGCCCAGCTGGAAGTTTGTTTTTCTAGACTTTTGGGAGGCTTCATGACTCATTACAAGTCAATCAGTTTTACTTGATATAGGCCAGGGCAATCTTGGGAATGTAATTGAACCACATGGAGCTTCTGTTTCCCACTCTGCAACGTGTGGGTCTCGACCCGATCTGGCGGTGAAAATGTACTCAATGAAGTGATTCTTAGTAGATTAGGACAATAGGAAACCGGTCTAGAGCCTGCCAAGTACAATACAAATGTTATCATAAAAATAATAACGTGCTTTATAATGGTCAGAATTAGAGAACCATATGTTAGGTTTAGATTTTCAAACCTTAATTAAGATTTCTTATCTTTTTCTCCAAAGCAGTCATGCCCTAAGACCTTTTACTAATAAGCACAAAGTCAGAAGTATTTCACAGGTGATTATTAGTGTTACTCAACCCAGGGTACAAAAAAAAGGAGCTATGAAGAGGGAGAGTGAAGGTATAGCTTTCAGTGACTCTAAGCTTGCCTGATGGGTGTGAAGTAGCTTTCTGGGGCTCCTAGAGAGGCTAAAGCATAGTCAGGTGAGCTTCAAGAAATCCTGAGACGGAACTAGTTGGTAGAGTTGTTCTTTCCTTCGAAAAAATGTTTCTTTCCTCATATTTGCATAGTAGCAATAAATGAAGGGGTTGTCAGAAGTCTGAATTAATGGTCTAACAAGGTGGGGGCTTATTTAACAAGATGGGGGCTTATCTGTGATGCCGCCACAGCGATCTTTGCTTTTCTCTAGAATACCTGCCTTGTTCGATGATTCTAACTTGATGGTTCAGATCATTTTTTCTGGCTATCGTCTCAGCCATAGCTTTTGCCAAGCATTTCTGGTGTCTGCTTTCTCAGCCATACATCCGTACATCTATTTATCTATACTATATGTCTCTAAGTACTTATTAAAGCATACGTTGTCAACTGTATAATTTATACACACAATTCATATTCATAAGGGAAAATGTCACAGTACTCCTTATCCAGTACTCCAATATAAGTAGAACAGCAGAATCCTCTGATAAATTAAGGATTATACCCCAACTCTTTCTCTCCTATTAAAAGTGATGCTAGTAATTTGATTTTCTGCATCCCAAGTGTCCCGGATTGCTAAACCTTATATCCTTCTTTTGAACAAACCCACTAAGTGGACGGAAATTGGCAACATTTTTCTGTAAATAGCAAGGTAGCAAATATTTTGGGCTTTGGAGCCAGATGTTCTCTGTTGTAACTACTGAATTCTGCCCCTGTAGCATGAAATCAGCCATAGATCATGCATAAACAAATGAATGTGGTGTTGCAATGAAACTTTATTTACAAAAATAGGTTGTAGGCTCTGTTAGGCCCTCAGGCTTTAATTTATCAACCTGTGGTGTAAAGGATTCACTGCTCTTCTTTGTATTAGTTTGTAGTAAGGATAGTAGGAATCTCTCTCTCTCCCTCCCTCTCTCTCTCTTTTTAAGAGACAGTCTCTCTCTGTTGCCCAGGCTGAAATGCAGTGGCATGATCATAGCTCACTGGAGCCTCGAACTTCTGGGCTCAAGTGATCCTCCTGCCTCAGCCTCCCAAGAAGCTAGGACTATAGCCACGTACCACCATGCCCAGCTTTTTTTTTTTACTTTTTATTTTTGTAGAGATGAGGTCTTACTATGTTGCCTAGGCTGGTCTCAGAACTCCTAGCCTCAAGCAATCCTCCCACCTTGGCCTCCCAAAGCACTGGGTGAGCCACCATAGCTGGCCTGTAGTAGGGATATCCCCTTAGTCATATTTCTCCTTCTGCTTTAGGGGGGAAGCTCACATTGTAACTTAATGGATGAGAAATCCCGTGACTTAACATGGTTCAGAGATATAAGACATTTAATCATCTTTGTCTTCGTTGCTTTTAACGTACTTAATGTTAAAATTTTATTTTCTTTAGTAGTATGTGTAATATACAAATAAGCAAAAGCCACAGCCTTTCGTTAAAGGCATAGAATGAATAATGTTTTGGCACTAGCTCCAGAACTCACAATTACTTCAGGCTATTTTCAAAGAGTTTTATGCTGAAGCCAATTCAGCTTTAAATGATTTTTCACATACTGAGATCCAGGTTAAAGCATTTCAGTTAACAGAGTTATAGCTTCTGGAATTTCAAATTCGCGAGGCAATTCATGCAAATATATTGCACATGACATTTATTAAAATTATTTTTTGTGAAATCTCTTCAAGCAATAGAGCTACAAAATTGTATGTGATCACAATAATGAGAAAAGAAGGCAGAACATTAAAGTGCAGGAAAAACTCCAAACCAATCTCTAGTAATTCCTAAGGTAATTGAGGCAAATGCACACATTTATCATGGAAAATAAGATTAGGCCAGAGAAATGCTAAGTGCTGTCTTCAATATTAAATTTAGATATAATCCAGAAAAGAAAAAAAAAAAAAAAAAAAAAGGAAACCAACAGACTGTAAAGTTATTTAAATGCCAAGAAAGAAACTATGTTACATAGTGGTAATTTCCTTCCAATTCCTAAAGATACTATTCTTAAGAGTATACTTGGATGTTATCCTTTTAGAAACTATATTTGCTGAGTTCTGAGTTCCTTCAATTCCTCAGTGACTGGGGGGATCCATAGGTTCCATGATAAATACTAAACAGCTCATGCCTGTTTTCCACCTTCTACATTGACATTCTAAATGGAATACAACATACAACAGTCTCATTACTCATCAGTGTATAAAATAGGTTCATTAACTTAGAAATATGCAGCAGGAGAAAATGAATCTCTAAACCACACATAGCTGATGGACTACCCTAAGTTAACCCTGTAAGAGCCCTTCCGAGTCTGCTGTTCTAGGCTACAACAAAGTTAGTGAAATCAAAAGCTCACAATTACAGGTATAAATAATTCTGTGTTAGAGTGAGTTTAGTTGAAATGTAAAAAAAGGATAGGTGTATCAGTCTGTTTTCATGCTGCTGATAAAGACATACCCGAGGCGGAGTAATTTATAGAGAAAAAGAGGTTTAATGGGCTTACAGTTCCACGTGGCTGGGGAGGCCTCACGATCATGGTGGAAGGCGAAAGGCACATCTTACATGGTGGCAGACAAGAGAGAACTTGTGCAGGAAAACTCTTATTTGTAAAACTGTCAGTTCTCATGAGACTTATTCACTATCATGAGAACAGCAGGAGAAAAACCACCCCCATGATTCAGTTACATCCCACTGGGTCCCTCCCACAATGTGTGGGAACTGTGGGAGTTACAATTCAAGATGAGATTTGGGTGGGGACACAGCCAAACCATATCAATAGGGCATTGCTTTTTTCTTCCCAAGACTGAAGCATTTAAAGATATATCCATTTTGCTTTACTTTAAGAAAAATCATAATTAGACTAACATTTAAAAAAATTAAAATAACATTGTTTTATGTAAAAATTTTATTTTTAGTGGTTTTATGATTTTTATATTATTTATAATTACAGAAATGTTGGTGAAAAAAGTTTTTAAATGCCTGTAATTCCATCTCAATGGTTTTGCTTATTTCTTTTCATCTTCTAATATGTTTTATGCAGTTGCAATTATAGTCATCCCTCAATATCTTGAGGGGATTAGTTCCAGGACCCCCCACCATGGGTACCAAAATCTGTGGCTACTGAGGTCCCTTATATAAAATGGCATAATATTTGCATATAAGGTACACACATCCTTCTGTATACTCTAAATCATGTCTGGATTACTTATAATTGGATACAGAGGACCATCTGTATAAGGCACCTATTACATATGATATCCCATTATCGCTTAATTTATTTAGTTTTAAGTCGTTGCATGGTTTTCTAAATTTTTTCATCTTAAAATCTTAGTGCACATAGAAGTTTCAAAATATCAAATGTATAAAATGAAGTCCATATTATCACTACCACCTTCCAGCAAACAATACCATTTTTTTCTAATTTTCCAGATATATTTTATAAATACACAAATATGTTTATATATTTATCCACATGGTAGCATATTATAAACCCCTGTGTCCCTTTGCCTTTCCCCCACTTTAAAAAAAAAAATTATTCCGAATCATTTCAGTTCCAAAGGGCGTTCTTATTCTTTTTTATGTATAGCTGTATAGTATTCTGTTACATGGATTTATCCTGAAATGTATTATTTTAATTTTAAATTTAAGATTTTAAACTATTTTCTATGGATGGACATTTAGGTGATTTCTAATCTTTTACTTTACAGTGCTACAACAAACGTCCTTGAACACGTAAGCTAAGTAAAGAGAATAGAATCCCTGGCTTAAAGGGTAAAAAAAAGCATTTGAAATTTGATAAATGTTACAGAATTGCCTCTAGAAGGTTGGACAATATTCTCTCCTAATACCCGTGTTTCACCTATGTGTCAGAGCCACAGTTCCCCCATCATTCCCTCTCATTATGCTCTTTGTCCCTGTGTCATCACGCTTTTTCATCTTTGTCAACCTGATAGGTGAAGGGGCATTTTAGCAAGTTTTAATTTGCATTTCTCTTCTTATAAGTGAAGGCCAGGCCAGACGCAGTGGCTCACACGTATAATCCCAGCACTTTGGGAGGCCGAGGCAGGTGGATAACCTGAGGACAGGAGTTCAAGACCAGCCTGGCCAACATAGTGAAACCTTGTCTCTACTAAAAATACAAAAATTAGCCGAGTGTGGTGTTGGGCACCTGTAGTCCCAGCTACTTGGGAGGCAGAGGCAGGAGAATCACTTGAACCTAGGAGGTGGAGGTTGCAGTGAGCCAAGATCGCGCCATTGCATTCTAGCCTGGGCTGGGTGACAAGAGCAAAACTCTGTTAAAAAAAAAAAAAAAAAAAAAGTGACCGGGCGCGGTGTCTCAAGCCTATAATCCCAGCACTTTGGGAGGCCGAGGTGGGCGCATCACGAGGTCAGGAGATCGAGACCATCCTGGCTAACACGGTGAAACCCTGTCTCTACTAAAAAATACAAAAAAACTAGCTGGGCGAGGTGGCCGGCACCTGTAGTCCCAGCTACTCAGGAGGCTGAGGCAGGAGAATGGCGTAAACCCAGGAGGCAGAGCTTGCAGTGAGCCGAGATCCGGCCACCGCACTCTAGCCTGGGCGACAGAGTGAGACTCTGTCTCAAAAAAAAAAAACAAAAAAAAAAAAAAATCAGTTTGCACCTCCTTTTCTGTGATCTGTCTGTTCATAACTTTTGTTTGTGATCATGACTTCTGGAAAAAGAAAAAATAACCCTAAAGATCCAAAAAAGTCAGAATTAGTGAAAGTAATTTGTTCTCTGTGTGAGTAACAAAATACAACATTCTCTTTCAATATTTTATTTTCCCGGAAAACCTAATAATCTGGTCATGTAAAGTTGTATTTTGTAGGTTTTATTAGTTTATGGAAAAAGAATGTGATCACTGAAAACATATTCAACCTCTAGAACAGTACCTGACACTTAGTTCTGTACATTTTTGTGAGGACAGTGTCTTATTATTGTAAATCTATTCTGTGACAGCTCCTATGTGAGATGTCATGCAAAGCTCACCTCTTAAATGAACAAATCTGTATATAGTAAACTACTCTTCTTGTTTTAAACACAGGGAAAATAAAGTTTAGAGAGGCTAAGAAATGTGTCAAGGTCACACCAACCAGTAAGTGGCTGAGCAGAGATTTATAAGAAAAGTTTCCTATTAAAAAATCTCCCCGTGTTCAATCTTTCAACTACCATTTTGCCTTTTGTCAGTTTAGACAATTCTTAATTCAGTCTCTTCACAATTGCATTCATTATAGCTGTGGATATTAAGTCCCGTTAGGTCATATTAATAGGAATTAACACGAATTGGTGAAGGGCAGATGTGAATAATTTTGCATGGCTTTTGAAATGATAGAGTCATTGCTTTTATTTTGAGGATGTATTTATGCTTTTTAAATGTCACATTTACTTATTTAATACTAGTTTTTAAATAGCAGGTGCACAGTTACTACCTCCTAAGTAGCATAACATCTTGATGAGTTTTGTAAGAGCTGAGGTATCAGAGAGGGTGGCGGGACCCCTCTCTGGTTCCCCAGGGTGGCAGGATTTCTATGGGCTAGGCTGGGGGCTGGCTTGTTTTCTTTAATCTTACAGGTGGTAAATGTTACCTGAATGGGTTCTCTTCAACTCTAGACTTTATAAGGATAAATGCATACTCTATTGAGAAGAACTAAACCTATGAATTACATCCAATTCATTCTTGATAAAGTATGAATATAATGACAAACCACAACTTACATACAAATCTAAGATGGTTCTAGCATTGAGTTGAGTTCCTGTCTCCTAGAGTTTTCATGATTAGGTAGCCAAGAATGACCTGAGAGGTAGCTTAGTATCTATCTAGAATCTCTTCTAGCATCACCTTGGTTCTGTTTCTCCAACCTGTAATGTTAGCTTATATATATGTTGAACTGGTCACTTCTTTTAAAGTTGAGCTAACAGAATCTTCCTGTAGTCCTCAAGTTGAGCTAGCAGAATCTTCCTGTAGTCCTCAAGTTGAGCTAGCAGAATCTTCCTGTAGTCCTCTGCATCTGTTCAGAGTTTAATTCTTGAAGAACAAGCTTTTGTTCCTAAAGGGTTTGGAATTGACATTTCTAATTCTCTTGATTTTTTTTTTTTGTATGCATGCTGTTAGAGCTTGTATACAATGTAAATTGTGTACATTTTTACACACATATAGTATACAAGGGTATTATACAAGTCTATGTGGGGGGATGTGTTCCTGATATAACTCCTCCAAAATACCTGAGAAATACTTTCTGTTTTGCCTGCTCAGGGTGCTATAAAAGAATGGATAGGGAGATATAGGGAGAGAAAATTTTAGCACCATCCTTGCTGTGCCCAGCCTGGAAGATGCTATTATTGCTCCAATATCTTTTTTTTTTTTTTTTTTTTTGCCTTCCATGATTGTGTCCATTCAGGCTGCCAAAACAAAAATTCCAGAGACTGAGTGGTCTAAACAACATTTATTTCTCACAGTTCTGGAGGCTGAGAAGTTGAAGATCAAGGCACTAGCAGATTCAGTGTGTGGTGAGGAACTTCTTCCTGGCTCATAACGGCCATTTTCTTGCTTGTCCTCAAATAGTTGAAAGGGAGAAGGAGCTACCTGGGTCTCTTTGGTAAGGGAACTAATTCCATTCATGAGAACCCCATCCTCATGGCTTAATTATTTCCCAAAGGCCCCATTTCCTATTACTGTCACCCTGGGGGTTAGGATTTCAAAGTATGAATTTGTTGGGAGGGGAGGAACACATTGAGTCCATAGGAGATTGTTTCTCGTCACTGAAATATTCTCTCTGTGTAGTACCCTCCTCCTGTGGCAGAGCTTAGTTAATTAAATAGAGGCTTGGTGTTGTTTCACTATTTCATGCCTATTACATATGGCCTAGTTAGGGCAACGTGAAACCAACATCCCAGTTATATTTGTTTTCAAATCCTTGGTAGAACAAGACAAGAATAGGTATTTCCCTAAAATAACAAGCATGATGAAATTTGTTTTTTAGGAGTTGCCATTAGGAATTCTCTCATTTAAAAATTCCAAACCAACTTTTTAATGTATGCCTTCTACTTTAAGTTTTAAATTAGAGTTCCCATATGGACCTATGTGTGCTTATATCTGTCATGTGGCTTTTAAGTGATCACATTTGAATTGTCACTTCGTTCTGACTCTCAGAGAGCCAGAGCAATAGCATGTCACCACAGTAGGATCCAGTCTGATGACAAAGGATGCCTTCTGGGCAGTAACCCATGAACTCAAGTGGTGAAAACTACAGTGTGCTGGTCTTTAATGATGTACACACATCTTTCCCCCAGCCGGCCTCATATTTCCATGGTTCCTTTCTCCAGATGCAGACACTTCTTATTTCATCTACGTGGTGGGAATCCAAATTTATAGTCATTTAAGCTAAGGCCCTTTGATAGTAACTTTATCCTCCAATAGTCTTGAAAAAAGAATGCACACTTTCTTGTATTTTATTTTCTGTATCCTGCAGGTACAATATTTTTTGGTCGATTACTTTCTTCTGCATGGGTTACATAAAAATCTTTACCTTGAAAGCCCATGTAATCACATTTTTTTTTTCAATATGGCCTCTACTTTGAAATTTACTGTTTTTTTTTTTTTTCATTTTCTGTACCTATCTTCATTTTGTTGGAACAAGATAGAATAGGTTTATATGCCAAAATTTGGAACCTCATTTCTGAAGTACTGAATTTCTAATACCAAAACATAGCCATGTAGCCCTCGAGCAGATGAAAGGCACCAATGATACAAATTTATTTATTATTTATTTATGTTTTGAGATGGAGTCTCGCTCTGTCATCCAGGCCGGAGTGCAGTGGCACCATCTTGGCTCACTGCAGCCTCCGCCTCCTGAGTTCAAGTGATTCTCCTGCCTCAGCCTCCCGAATAGCTGGGATCACAGGTGCACACCACCACGCCCAGCTAATGTTTTGTATTTTTAGTAGAAATGGGGTTTCACCATATTGGCTAGGCTGGTCTCGAACTCCTGACCTCAGGTGATCCTTCCACCTTGGTCTCACAAAGTGCTGGGATTACAGGTGTAGACCACCATGCCCGGCCCAGTGATACACTTTCACTTAACTTCTGCTTTTGCTTCCTACCCGCAAATGACATTTGACCTTTTACAGAGATATAAACTGAGCTCATTTTTAACTTGTATTTAACAAAGATACAATTAGTTTCTCAAGAGCAATTCAACGTATCTTATTGAGGAATAATGCCCACAATTTTAACAAAACTACTTATTCCGTAGATTGTACTACTTCTCTTTTTAGGTTGCAGATATGTTATTGCTTGCAGCATTTTGTCCATTGGATTCTTTGCGCTTTCTCAGTGCATACCAGTCTTTTCAAAAAAAATTACATTCTGTAATTTGGGTACTCTGTATATTGTTCTTACTAGAGCTTTGTTGTTGTTGTTGTTGTTGTTTTGTTGAGACAGTATCTCGCTCTATCACTCAGGCTGGAGTGTGGTAGTACAATCACAGCTCACTGCAGCCTTGACTTCCCGGGCTCAAGTGATCCTCCCATGTCAGCCTCAAGTAGCCGAGACCACAGGCACACACTACCATGCCTAGCTAATTATTAAATTTTTGTAGAAATGGGGTCTCACTCTGTTGCCGGGGCTGGTCTCAAATTCCTGGCCTCTCACATGATCCTCTTGCCTCAGCTTCCCAAAGTGCTGGGATTACAAGCATGAGCCACTGTGTGCAGCCTTACTAGAACATTTATTGTACGTTTTATAGCCCTCCTGAGAGCTACCATTTCAATTACTCCTTATTATTTCTCCCCCCCCCTTTTTTTTTTATCTCTCCAGATTATTAATTGCCTTAGAATCTTGTCTTCTCCTTTATTATTTACATTTTTCCCTTGGTGAATTCTGATGCTTTCTATAAGTTATTTGCCTCTTACAGCACTGAATCTGCGTCATCTGCCTCTTCCTTATGTCCTGATAGTCTCTTGTCTCTTTCTATCATCACAATTTGATCCCTGACTTGAACTCAGGCGCTATCTAAAAGTTCATGATTGGTTTAGGACTCATAGGCCAAACTATACTCTTTCTGCATTGTTAAGATTTGGGAATACACCTTCAAAATCAATTTTTCTTATTCTAGGTGGTCCTGAAGGTTGTACTACAGTGTGGTGGTGTCAAGCAGGCAACGGGCCCATATTGGTCTGTGGCCTCTTAGGAACTGGGCTGCACAGAGGGTGAATGGTAGGCAATCGAGCATTATCGCTTGAGCTCTGCCTCCTGTCAGATCAGCAGCATTCGATTCTCATACGAGTGCCAACCCTATCATGAACTGCACCTGAGAGGACTCTGGGTTGCATGCTCCTTATGAGAATCTAACTAATGCCTGACGCTCCAAGGTGGAACAGTTTCAGCCTAAAACCCTCTCCCTTCCCATCTACCACCCCCTGGTCCGTGAAAATTGTCTTCCTTGAAATCCAGCCCTGGTGCCAAAAAGGTTGGGGAGTGCTGGTGTAGAGGAAGTAGAGTATGTGGATTAAGAACTCTCACTTTAGAACCAGACTTCCTGCGTTCAAATTCTTATTCTACCATATATTAGCTGTGTGCCCTTAGGCAAGTCACTTAACACTTTTGTGCCTTTTATTCCCCATCTATAAAACAGGATAATACTGTTAGGGGTTGAATTGTCACCTGCAAAATTCATATGCCAAATTCCTAATAGCTAATAACTCAGAATGTCACTTTGTTTGGAAATAGGATAGTTGCAGGTATAGTTTATTAACATAAAATGTCACACTGGAGTAGGGTAGGTCCCTAATCTAGAGTGAGTGGTGTCCCTATAAAAAGGGAAAATTTGGACATAGGCACCTACACACAGGGAGAACACTACATGAGGATGAAGATGGAGATCTACAAGGCAAGGAATGCCAAAGATTGTCAGCAAGGCCAGCGAAAGTAGGAGTGAGATCTGGAACAGATGTTCCCTCACAGTGCTTAGAAGGAACCAGCCCCACTGACATCTTGGTGTTGGACTTCCAGCTGCCTAGAAGTGAGACACTGTCTCCAACTGTAAGACAAATGCCTGTTGTCTAAGCCACCCAGTCTGTAGTACTTTGTTACAGCAGCCTGAGCAAACAAATAATATTCACCAAATCAGGCTGTCTTGAGGTTTCAATATGTCATTATGGGTAATTGAGCAAACACTAATAAATATTCACTAATTCACTTATCAGAAAGCACTAGGCATGTGCCACATGCATTCCTAAATGCCCAGCTCCTCATTGGCTATATGTACATAGTGTGAGTGATTTCAGAGGTGCTTGCAGGCCCCACCCACCTGCAAAATGCAAGTTCTTCTTCCATAAGTCCTTGTTCCAAGTTAAAATAATAATAGTACTGATGGTATACTCATAGTGATAACAACCATTGAATAACAATTTCCTACAAGAAAGGTGCTGTGTACTAGGTGCCTAATAATATAAGATAATACCTCCCTACCTTCCCAATGGCATGTTATTGGTGTCCACTGTTGAGGTTTACAGACCTCTGTGATCCTGGATCATCAGCTCCACAGGCTGTGTTTTATTCATCTCAAGCCGCATCACTACCCCCATTTCACCACCTCTGCCTTCTCATTCTCTGTCTGGATCTCTTAGCTCCCCTCCTACCCAGGAGGCAGCAGTGTGGAGGAAAAGTCTCAGACCTGACATTCTATCTGTTCTCCTTCGTGGAACCCAGGAGAATGGGGCGGCATCTGTAGCCTCCCAACACTGAAGAAGAATGGGGCTCTTCCCATTTCACCCCTCCCTTTCTCCCCTCCCTCCAGGAATAGGCCACTTCTGCATGCGGCAGCAGGTCCCAATTCAGCTCACACTGAGAATGTAAGAACTACAAACAGAATTTCTATTGAATTTTGTGTCTTCAGAAAAAAAAGAGAGAGAGAGAAGGAAACTAAGGAACTCACTTCCCTACACATGCTGGTAACCATGGGCCTGTGAGGCTTTGCTCAGGCTTTTTTCCTTTGTTGTGCTTATCCATTTCTGCATAACAGATTACCCAAATACTCAATGGCTTGAAGGTGACCATTTCATTTCTTACCATTCCTGTGGGTCAGGAATTTTGGAAGGGCTTGACTAGGCAGTTCTAGCTTAGCGTCTTTCAGTGCAGTTGCAGTCAGATGGTGATAGGTGTTGGAGTAGCTGTGGAGTGGCCCGCCATCTGTTTTTCTTCCTGAAATCTTGAGCTTCCCCATCATGGTCGCTCTATGTGAGTTGGTTTGGGCTTCCTTATGGCATGGCTGCCTCAGGACAGCTGGACTGCTTATTTGATGGTTCAGGGCTCAGGCACAAGATAGGACCTGTAATACACTTTATGATTTAACCTTGAAAGTCACAAAATGTCACTTCTGCGGCATTTTATTGGTTATAAAAGAGTCAGAAACTCACCAAGTTTCAAGGAAAGGCCAGTTGAAGCCAACCTTGAATGAAGGAGTGGCAAGATTCTAGAAAAACATGTTAGTCAAGAAACATTGTGTGGCCTTCTTTGGAAAATACATTTTTGTACATCCCTAGACACTCTGTTTGCACAAACTATTTATGTAAATAAAGCTGCATGACACTGTCATCAGCCAACACATACTTAGTAAACATTGACTCCATCCAGGTTGTATGCTAAGCCTGAGACTTCAAAGGTGAAAAGTCCTTATCTTAGGGCTTAAGGAGTCAGGATCTTGTTAGGGGACATAGATACATAAATAACAAGTTATAGTATCATTTGATCAGTGCTATAAATGAGGTACAAGGTACAGTGGTGCATGGAGGAATGAATACATTGATTAAGTATTTCCTGAAATAAGTATCTCCCTTTCTCCACGTGAGATACCCTGGGGTGACAAGCTCTGGGGATCCGGAGGGGGGATGAGAAAAAGACACTCCCCTGAGCTCCTTGAGCTCACTGTCCAGGAAGGAGTGAGGAACTGTAACCACCACGGTCGAGATGGGACCGAACTCTCAAATTTGTATCATGTTACAAAATCAGGGCTATCAATGTGGAGATTTTGCTCTTAATATTTCAAAACATATAGTAATTGCTATATTTTAAAAGGACTTTAATGGCTTCCTTGAGAAAATGTAAATGAGCACTTTGTACATTACATTTCTAGACTTTCTTTTGCTGGCATAACAGCAAGAATTCAAGTGAGAGGTTATGAAATGAGTAGACAGAAGAGTATTCCTGGTGAGAAAAATTTACTGTTCCTTTATATTATAATATTGATACAGATTGAGTATCACTTATCTGAAATGTTTGGGACCAGAAGTGTTTGGGATTTTGAATTTTTTCAGAGTTTGGAATACCTGCTCAACATACCAGTTGAGCATCCCAAATCCAAAAAATCCAAAAATGCTCCAATGAGCATTTCCTTGAAGTGTCATGTTGGCACTCAAAAAGTTTCAGGTTTGGCGGGATTTTAGATTTTAAATTTTCAAATTTCAGACACTCAACCTGTAAATGCAATTTTTTCTTTCTCTCCTGTTAAACCAAATCGTCTCAATACTAGAACATGTATCTTACCATACTTGCCTTTTTCTGAATTTCACAGTTAACACATATATGTTCAAGGCCTCCAACGTTCAATCTGCAACCAATGTTAAATCCAACATGAACTTCCATTTGCACCCTTGACAAAGCAGTTTATTATCCTGCTTGGAGAGAGAGGTTCATACATCGTTGAAAACTTCATTGTTTTTCTTCCTGAAATCTTGAGCCTCACCGTCATGGTCACTCTATATGAGTTGATTTGGGCTTCCTCACGGTGCTATACAGAAGGTGGTATTCCACACATGGGTATACAGAAGATCCCATGTCAAGAAGAAGTTATTCCACTTTAGAAAAGCTCCAGTCAGGTTGGTGTGATCGGAACAGACTGATTCATGTTAAACGCTGTGTTCAACTGTCTTGTAGGTTCTTCATTCCTTTACTGACGCCATCTTTGATGAGTGGATGAAAAGATTTAATCCTCCTGTAGATGCCTGGCCTCAGGAGCTGGCCCCTATTGGTCACAATCGGATGTACAACATGGTTCCTTTCTTCCCTCCAGTGACGAATGGAGAACTCTTTTTAACCGCAGACCAACTTGGCTACAGCTATGCCATTGATCTGCCAGGTAACTAACACAACTTCTAAATGGGTGATTCATTCATCTTCTAAAGGAGCTAGCTTGCTTGCTTTCTTTTTAATGTAAACCAAGACCTTTAACTGAAGCTTTCAGGTCTAGCTAGGTGTATTGACCATCTTTCTAGCATATGTGTATTTAGCAAAACGAGCCTTTAAACTACCAATTGAACATCACAAAGGGACTAATGAGCTGACTCTTGTTTTAGAAAACTGAAAGTTTTCAATAGATCTTATTAAAGGAACTATCTACTTCTACACCTGACTTGACAATTCTCTCTGAATTAATTGGATTAATAAAAAGCCTCTCTATGGTTGTTTCAAATTTCTAACCAATGAAGTAAACAGGCCTGCCTCAAAGAATAATCTCTACATCCAGCTAGTCCCTGTACAGTGTATCTACCCAAAGTCTCAGCCTAGAAAACAATCAAGATGATTTCAGAGCTCAATCTCTCCCTCTTTGACCTGAGTCTTTCAAGCTTGGTTGTAGTGGGACACTCGGGCAGAGTATTACCTCAAATCAAGTTCAAATTTATGAAAGAGCCTAAGTACAGAGGGCCTTAGATGCCAGGCATGAAACTCCAATAAGATACCACCTCATATGCATTGGGATGACTGCTATCAAAAAAATAGAAAATAGTAAGTGTTGCTGAGGCTGTAGAGAAATTGCTGGTGGGAATGTAAAACGGTGCAGCCACTATGGAAAACAGTATGGGGATTGCTCAAAAAAATGGAACAAAGAATTACCCTATGACCCAGCAATTATAGTTCCGGGTATACCTAAAAGAACGGAAAGCAAGGTCTAGCAGAGATATTGCACGCCCACGTTCATAGCAGCATCATTTACAATAGCCAAAAAGTAGAAGCAGCCCAAGTGTCCATCAGTAGATGAATGAATAGACAAAAAGGTGGCAGATACATACGATGGAATATTATTCAGCCTCAAAAAGGAAGGAGATTCTGATACATGCCACAACATGGATGAACCTTGAGGGCGTTAAGCTAAGTTTAATAAGCCAGACATAAAAACAAATACCGCATGACTCCACTTATATGAGACTATGAGGTCGTCAAATTCACAGAGACTCCTAGTTACCAGGGGTTGGGAGGGGAGAATACGGAGTTACTGTTTGGTGGGCACCATGTATCAGTTTTCCAAGATGAAAAGGTTCTGAGAATGGATGGTGCTGATGGTCGCACAACAATGTGAATGTATGTAATGCCACTGCACTGCATATCTCTGCTAGACCTTGCTTTCAGTTCTTTCAGGTATACCCGGAAGTGTAATTGCTGGGTCATAGGGTAATTCTTTGTTCCATTTTTTTGAGGAATCCCCATACTGTTTTCCATAGTGGCTGCACCGTTTTACATTCCCACCAACAATGCACAAGGATTCCAATTTCTCTACAGCCTCAGCAACACTTACTATTTTCAAGGTGGTCAAATTTATGTTACGTGTATGTTACCACAATTTCTAAAACATAATTTTTAAAAAAACTAGCCAGATGATTTGGACAAAAGCAAAAGGCAACCATTTCTGGGTCTTGAACAAAGAAATGGCAGAATCAAAATATCTGTGTTTTAAGAAGATGAAGTCGGCAATAGGTGCTGCCGGATTGAAGCGGGAGGAGACAGATCAAAACCCTCTTGGAGGAATCCCATCAGGACAGGTCAGGACCTCCCGTGGGATTGCAGAAAAAGGACTAGAAAGAGAATCTTATATTTAGGTGAGTGTAAGCTATAGAAAAATTCAGAAGAGCTGAAATTAAGAACAGTTGGCCAAAGAGAATATACTTTTTAAAATAAATGACAAATAGGCATACATATATTAAAAATGAAATTTGGCCAGGCACAGTGGCTCACACCTGTAATCCCAGCACTTTGGGAGGCCGAGGCAGGTGGATCACCTGCAGTCAGGAGTTTGAGGGCAGCCTGGCCAGTGTGGTGAAACCCTGTCTCTACTAAAAATACAAAACTTAGCTGAGCATGGTGGCGGGTGCCTGTAATCCCAGCGACTCGGGAGGTTGAGGCAGGAGAATCGCTTGAACCCGGGAGGCAGAGGTTGCAGTGAGCCGAGATCACGTCACTGCACTGCAGCCTGAGTGACAGAGCGAGAACTCCATCTTAAAACAAAACAAAACAAAACAAACAAAAAACCCCAAAAATGAAATTCACCAATTTTGTGGAAGAGTGCTTATAAAATCTATTTGAATAGAAGATTGGATTTATCATGTGGGAAATTGACATTTTATTCACAACTATTCAAATGTGTATAAATATCATCTGCTTGTTTATTGAATGTCTCCTAGTGTAATAGTCAGTCTGATCCCTCTCACAGGCTTATCATTCTATTAAAAGGTAGAGACAACAGCAGAATTTCTCTACCTGAAGGTTGTATATTTTGCAGCTCCCCAGATGCCATTTTAGCATGCACTTTTACAAACGAGCTTCTAACTCACAAAAGTAGTTACATTCCTCCTTAGAGGGTTTCTTCCGCATAAGCATTTATTGTAACAAATTTTTAAAATGCAATAAGCTGTATTTAAGTAATGGGATGCCATTTCCGACTTCCCCAAGAAAAACAATTGTGGATATGATAAATGGTGAGGAAGGAGAAGATAAATTTTAGTCTAGCAAGAGTAGTTTTGCTTTATCAACAAAAAAGCCTGTGAAAGCCAAGTGCGCTTGCTCTTTTTCTCTTCTGAAAGTACTCAGCTGATGAAAATGCTGACTGTAGACCCTTCTCTTCTGCTTTAGTTTCAGTTGAAGAAACTCCAGGTTGGCCCACAACCCTCTCAGTGGTCATGGGAACGCTGGTGGCTTTGGTTGGTCTTTTTGTGCTGCTGGCTTCTCTTCAATATAGAAGACTTCGAAAAGGATATACACCCCTAATGGAGACACATTTAAGCAGCAAGAGATACACGGAAGAAGCCTAGGGTGCTCATGACTTACCTAAGAGAAGAGGCTGACCAACCCATAGTTCTGACCCTGACAATAAAGGAACTAATCCTCACTGTTCCTTCTTGAGTTGAAGATCTTTGACATAGGTTCTTCTATAGTGGTGATGATCTCATTCAGAAGATGCTTAGCTGTAGTTTCGTTTGCTTGCTTGTTTCACAAACCCAAACTAAAGTGCTTGAGGCTACCTCTATCTTCAAATAAAGGTAGACCTGACAGTTTGTGATATCTGATAATAATCCCCTATATTGATTAAGCCTCCTCCTTTTCTGAAAGCATTTAAAAAAACAAAAAGTCCCAAAACATTGATCCGGGGGAGTCATTTAAATTTGCAGATCAGTGCAATTTGAGACCTGGCCAAGACCATGCATCAATCTTTCTCAGCCCCAGTGTCTTGATTGGTAATGGCATGGAGGTGAGAGGGGGTAGGTGCTAGATGAATCTCCAAGATCCTTTTTAGCTATAAACATCTCTGCTTCTAGGCACCCTCCTGATTATCTTCCTTGAGCTTCGTTTTCTTCTTTCCTCTATCTTTTTCCTCTCCAGCTTAGAAGATGAGAATAAGCCTTGTTTTCTTTACAGGACAGAAAATGACTAAATGAAGGTTCAATTCCCCTCTATTGTGTAAATTAGATTTTACAGATTTTACTTAAAATCTGCAGTTTTAAACAGTAGACCTATATTACAGGATTCAATAGCTAGATACACATTGATTCTATAGGGATAAATAGAGAAGATAATACAATTATAGAGCTTCCTGGTTTGTTGATATACTACTGTAAACCTATAACAAATACAGAATTACTCTTTCCGAGAAAGGCTGACTGAAGGCTGGCGAGGCTATAAACCTGAACATGAGACAATTTGACCTGAGTCCTATTAGTCTGAGGTCTCTTTGGCTGATCCTGAACCAATTTCTTTACTAGGTAGCCTCAGATGAAAAATTATTCCCACATAATGCACTTGGCTTATTTTTAAGCATTGATGTTAGATTCATTAATGTTGCAGTATACTCATAGTTACTTACGAATGCTGACCAATTAAGCCTTATTTGAAAGCAAACCATCTGTACAAAACATGGCAATTCAGAATTAAGTGGTTATATTCTGCCATGCAATCATCAGATCATGAGAAATAAGAATGAGGCAATCTTTACTATGATGTTCAGACTTATCATGACGGACCCCACTTCAGAGAAGTTAATGGCTCTTGAGATTTCCACGCAAATTTCGTCTGCTCATATCTGGTTTCTGTGCATCATGAGTGAGACCGAAGTTCAGGGCGTGGTTTGTCTGTCGGAGATCCCTCTCTACTGGAACGAATGTCTGTAAAGAATGGGTGTTAAGAGGTCCCTGGAGCTGCCTTCTACATAAAGGGGGACTAGAGAGTGCAAGACTCACCAAGAACCAGTTTTCCCCCATGCAGTAGGACTGCTAAAGCCAGAGAAGTGGACAAAGCCCCGCTGGAACTGAATTTGAATTTGAATCTCATAAAGTTACAGGTGCATCTGAGAGCAGGCTCAGTGGTGAAGATTAAGATAGCCCGGAGTCCTTCATGGGGGTAAAGCCCTGCTTGGGCTTTTTAGCTTCAACCACATGCATCCCTCTCAATTCCTGCCATTAACAATATTCATGGAAAGTACAGCACTGTGTCTTTCACAAGCTCCACTCTGGAATGTTTATGCTCTGAACTCAGGATAGTTGGGGAACACATTTTTAAATCTTGGTTTTAAACAAAAAGAGAGATTTGGTAAAATGAAGATATAATTGTGCATGGTATATATATTTCAGAAAAGTTATGTATGAATCAATTATGTATTAAAAGCACCAGGAAAAACTGCTTTTTATAGGTGAACTATTATGAATAATTTCATAAAGCAAATAACCACCTCTAGCTTATCAGGTATATCAGAATTCTCATAAATCATATTCTCATAAGATTTGGTTAAAGCAAGATCTATCTTAGGTAGAAAAAAATAGTAATCAGTTATACTTAGCTACTTTTATCTATAGTGTGGGCAACTTTTTATAACTATTATGTTTTATAATGTCTTCCTGAGAGAGTTTCCTGATTTTGTAGTTCATATAAGAGAAATACAATTTTCTAACATTTTCTGACCTTACAATAAATCAATTATGAGCACATTTTAACAAATATTAAGGTAGGATAAACCAACAGAATAAAATGTTGGTATTTACTTACATTGAATATCATGCAAATAAACTCAGAAAATGTCACCAAATACTGTGGGCTGTATTTCTCAATGATAGAGGAAAGAATTCAACCTTGAAGAAAATGACCAGATCACTTTATGCTTATATCTTCAGTATTAGAAAAACTGCATATATGATTTTAATAGAAATGCTTTTTATAAAGCTAACATTCAGTAATGGGGTAAAATGCAATAACATGTTTCCTTTGTGCATTAAATTCCTTTCTAATTCTAAAATTGACATTTGTATCTTGCTTACAATTTAACATTGTTAATTATAATACTTTTAGTGACTCGTTTTAATCTCACATTATTAAGAAGTAGAAAACTTACTAAAAAGGAAATGAAAAATAAATGTTTTACAGATTATTGTTTATCTTTTGAGGATTATTGTTTTTTAATTTGTGGGCATCAATTCCCATCTTTTGGGAACTCAACATGTATACTGAAGTATATATACATGTAAAATACATAATAACCTCAGTCTGAAAAGTAATCTCTTAAACTGATATGCTATTTTCTGGTGAGTTTCCAAACAATTGCTATTTTCTGAATCTGTATTGAACAGGTAGGAAAAGGAGAGCCAGCCTTTCCCCAGGTGAAGTTACTTTGGATATCCCCACAGTCTAGTGACTAATCCTGGGGTGGAAGCAGGCGGCTACTTCAAGTGACCGACCAGGGAAGAGAGGTCCTGCAGCAGCTAACTTGGTGATCCCCCAGGTAAGCCTTCAAGATGGGTCCATTTGTTGGAGACCCCCAGAAGAAGCAAGTTAGAACCAATGTGGCAATGGTTATGTGAGGTTTGCTTCCACATCTAGACCTGAAGTTAAAGGTCAGGTTGTATACCCCTCTGTACAGCTACACGGTCATTATATCAAAGCACCTTGCCTTAAGTACTCAGAGAATGTTGGTGGTTGATATATGTGCATAAATGAACCAATTCACCCCTAGTGGGAGGTAATTACTTTCTGTAATGCAATGGCAAAATCTGAGGTTGAAGCTCTTCCTATTTCTATAGTGCCTTACTTATCCTGAGTACTTTATAAATATTCTTTGAATGAATAAATGAGTGAATAAACTAATCTCAAAGTAGAAGTTTTCATTCAGAGCTTCTGACATCTGTTTTAAGATGTTCTGGATAAAACATAAGATCCCTGCCTTGAAGTTACCATACAACCTATCCTTCGGATTTTGAATTGCACATATGCTAGGTGGGATTAAACTCTGTGCAACCTAACACAAGGAGACACTCTTCAGGTATATTTTCTTTCTAGATGCATCTTCTTCCTACTCTTGGTAGGCCTTAATTCTACCACTTTTAGGGACTAGGATAGAAAGCTAAGATTTCACCTACCTCTCCTCTAAGGCCTCACACATGCTATTTTAGGATCCTCCACTGTCTGATATCCTAAAAGCTTTGTTTCAGTGGAAGGAGTTAGTGGGCAAATTATTTAGTCAGGCAAACCAATGCCTGTCTCACACTGATGGACTCAAGCAGCAATTGCTTTAAAAACTCTCCAAAGATGACAGTACTTTGACTTAAGCCGTAACAGCAGTTCAAGCTGAAAAAAAAACCCTTATGAATTTAATTCTGCTTTGGCAGGTCATTAAATGAAATCTTGAAAACCATATGCAAGAATATTGTGAACTATAAGTTAGTTTTCGAAAAACAAGGTTCCTATTCAATACTTGCATGCTCACCACAGCTGCATCTGTTTGGTAGAAACCATTAACCCACTTATGTTATTTGCAGCATCAACTTTAGTCAGACTTCTTAAATCTAATATGACTGAATTTGGTCATTCTGTTAGCCATTTTCTGCTCTTTTGGCAGTTTATAAACAAATTAAAACCATCACAGTGCCTCCCAAGTATAATTGTACTGGTTGTGAATAATGCTAAGTAGAGATGCTTGAGCTTGGCCTTCTTTATTAAAACAACAAATTTCACTGCCAGAGTTATGCACCCTGATTACTCCTTCACTTTGTATGTTATTGAGGGTTTCTGAATTTGCAATTAGCCCAATGACCAATCTTGATTACTAGGGGAGTGGAATTAGGCTTACAATAAAGCAAAACCTGCCCTCTTGTGTTTTATTAGAAAATTGCACAATGTAGTAAAGTTCTTAAAGCTATTTTCCTCTACCGTGGTTGATTGCCTACCCAGAGTGGAAAAAAAGGCTGGAAGATTTGCCATGAATTCAGAAATCAGAACAGATAAAGCACAATATTTAGAAAGAAACAGTTTCCTACATAGGCTCTCACAACTCCCCTTTTAATCTATTTTGAAATGTTAAATATTTACCAGTAAGCCAGAAAAGTTTGGAGAAACATTGCAGGCCACTGAGCAAAAATGCTTTTAGGCTTGGCAAACACACACAGAATATAATTTAGTTAAATATTGTTTATATGATCACATTGCAGCTGGAAATTTGGGGGAACGTATCTTTTCTTTTAAAAACTGTCATCAAGAAAATTTGGGGAAGTATTTAAAACAAATGTTGGATCAATGTATTAAAACTATATATAAATATTTGAACTGAGGTGTGGGTGTGAGCAGTGTCTGAAGATATCCTTTGTTGTGGAAAATTTGCTTTTCAAAACTAGGAGCCCACGGCGGATTATATTAGGTGATTGGTAAGTTCAAATGATAAAGAAAACATGGCCTCTTTCTAGTTTTTATAAACCTTTCCCGTCTAGGGAAATACACAGGTAAAGATTAAAGAGAAACACGTGCACATGTAATTTACTTGCTTATTCTAGCTAGTTTTCTTTGTCAGAAAATTGGGGCTTCGATTTTCCAGCTATGTCTACCTGCTATTCTTTTCTGGTGGTTCTCTCTGGAAGAAGATTACAGACCTGGTGATAGTCACTGATTTTACAGAGAGAAAGGAAAAGGAAAAACATAAGTGAAGAAACTGGAGTTTGATTTGAAACACATCAAATGCTGACAGAAGATGCAGTCTTTCCTTGAGAAGAACCATTAGCTTACTCCCTATTGATACGTTATATAGCATACTTTGCTGAAGACCTATTTTCCAATGCAGCAAATGTATTATTATTTTTTTATTTTTATTTTTTATTTTTTTTGAGACGGAGTCTCGCTCTGTTGCCCAGGCTGGAGTGCAATGGCGAGATCTTGACTCACTGCAGCCTCCGCCTCCCGGGTTTGAGCGATTCTCCAGCTTCAGCCTCCTGAGTAGCTGGGACTACAGGTGTACACCACTATGCCACGCTAATTTTTGTACTTTAAGTAGAGATGGGGTTTTGCCATGTTGGTCAGGCTGGTCTCCAACTCCCGACCTCAAGAGATCCATTTGCCTGGTCCTCGCAAAGTGCTGGAAATATAGGCGTGAGCCACCGTGCCCCACCCTGATATTTTTATTTAATAATACTACTTAAGGTTTCATTTCATATTTTTGTTTTTTCAAATAGCAAGATTTGTCTTGATGATTGCCACTAATCAGTTTTTCCTTCCTAAAATTATTTTTTGTATTTTGAGTCTTGCATTTCACATCAAGGATGTGTGCACAGCAGAAAGTATGTGTGTTGGTGCTTTAAGTCATTAGGCTCATTTGTACGAGCAAATGACTGGTCTTGAAAACAGAAATGTAATCTCTATAATAATCTGTGCAGTTAGCTATTGCGTCTTTTCCTCTTCTTCAGATGTGGCAAGCACACAACTTTCAGGCTTTCCTAACTTGAAGTCTGATTTGAGCGGCCCATTTTCTTTACATTTTAGGCATTTTACAATTCCGAGACGTGTAGCATTTTTATAAACTCAAGGTCGTCTTCTTTCTTTCTGTGCATATCTCTCCTCACTGATGTCCTCTTATCAAGATGCAGGCTTCTTTGTGTTTTTAACATTTTTATTTGAGATATTTCCAACGCTTTGATTCCGTGCTGACTCTAAATCGTTTGCTGTCAGCTACACCGAGTGCAGATCTGGTGCGTCTCGTCTGGGCTGCCGCTCAGTCTGCTGAGCTCTTGACAGCATTATCAGGCCTCTCCAACAATCAAAGGACTCTTGCAACCCAGTAACATGCAAATTTGTTCTTTATCTGCTTCAGTCTGTCACAGCGCACATTTTGCAGCTTAGCTGCACAAAAGCGGGCGTGATAAAATCATTCTGAAGTTGATGCTGGGAGTAATGGGTGTAAATTCATTGTTTTTAAGCGACAGCCACTCACAACAAGCAATTACAGTGAACTCACCTTGCAACTAGATGGCTGCCTTTCAGCTGGTTTCCCCTTGCTGGAGAGATGATGCAATTGAGTGGCTTTTATCACAGGGCAATCCGCTCACCTTTGTTGTACTTGTCAGCAGGTAACCCCCCTGCTGCTCTCTGGATTTGCCCAGGCTTCTGGGTGTGTGCTTAACTACACACAGTCCCAGGAGAAAACAAATCCTCCTCTAGGTGCGGCAGCTCCTTCCCTGTTTATGTCTGTCAGCTTCCCTGACTAGAACTTGTTCCTTTCCAATGAACTCTAAAAATGCCACCAGGAAATATTAATATCAAAAAGCCCACTATATTTTTTTCTATTTGAACCACCAGTAAGTGACTTGACCTCCCTGTATGAAATCTCTGGAATAAGGGCTTTTGGCTCCCATGAATAACATTGTCTTTCCTGAGCCCAGTGACAAGTTAGTTTCAATACACTGCGGCGTAATTTTCTCTGTAGACGCGAGCACTGAGTCTGTGGTCAGGGAGGGTTCTCAAGGGATATTTTCAATGGCAAAGAGGAACTTTGGGAATAAAATATGAACAGGCCTCAGCTGACGTGGAAGTGAAACATGTTAGAGAGTTTTTTCTTTTTCCCTTTCCTTTTCATTTATTATTACTATTTTTTTGTGTGTGTGGTAAGAGAAATGTAACATAAAACTTCCCATCTGCACCTTTTTAAAGTGTACAATGGAATGACATTCAGCACGCTTACAATATTGTACAACCGTTACCACCATGTTTCCAGAACTTTTTCATCGTCCCAGATAGAACTTTGTACTGTTAAAACTTCAGACAAATTACATTTGATGGAATTTAATTGAGCAAAAAGAAGAATTAACCATTCGTGAATGGGCAGCCCCCAGATTCACAGCAGATTCAAAAAGACTCCAGGGGTGCCTCATGGTCAGAAAAAAATTAAAGACGAAAAAAGGAAAACGATGTACAAAGATTGGAAGCGAGGTACAGAGACAGCTGGATTGGTACCAGGTTGGCGTTTGCCTTATGTGAACCCAGTTTGAACACTCAGCAGTCTATGAGTGGTTGAAGTATGGCCGCTGGAATTGGCCAACACTCAGCTATTGTTACAGGCTGCATACTCCTAAACTAGGTTTTCAATCTTGTCTTCCTATTAAGCTAGGTTAGGTTTGTCCGCCAAGGACTCAAATATAGAAGTACGGGGTCCTTCTCAGGCCACATTTAGTTCGCTTTAACAGTACCCGTTAAATGGTAACTCCCTCCCCATGCCTCCTCCCACCAGCCTCTGGCAACCTCCACCAAGGCTTTGGGAAGTTCCTTCCATCTCCATCCTGAGACCCTCAGCTCTGTGATTTGGATGGGAACCTAACTGTCTTAAACCAATTACTCTATTCCAGACCCTCGGCCGTGGTGCCTCAGCCATGAATGTGAAACTGAAAGCCAAATAATGGAAAGGCACTTTTGCTGAGGCTTCTGAGAAATGAAGCCCGAAGACCAGGTCTCATCCCTGAGTCACATGATGTGAAGATGTGAGGGCTGGAAATGTAGCAGCCATCTTACCTGCCAGAGAGCTTATAGCAGGTAAACTCTTTAAAACTTTTTTAAAAATTTAATTTAGAAGTGGCCACTTAAAAAAATTAATTTAGACCAGTTTGAGTTGGGGGTTTCTCTTACAAGATAAAGAATCTTAACTAATGAACTCATCTTCAGGGAATTTAAAAAGAAAATAAGGAAACAGAAACATTGGCTTGCTTGCTTGTTTATTTCTAGACACCATATTCCATGTTTTTAAGTGAGTAAAAAAAGTTTTTTCTTTGTTCTTTAAAGATTGTAAGAAACGGAGTGATGTAGCAATTCATAGTGAAGGATGCCAGCAATATATAGAAACAGGAGTTTGTAGTGGTTGAGCATGGCCTCTGGAGGCAGACAGAGAACGGGCATTTAAATTCTAGCTCAGTCATTTATTCAGCATGTAATTTATTCTTTAACTTGTACTTTCTAACTACTCTGCACTTTAGTTTCCCTGTCTGCAGAAGGATGTTGATGCCCCTCTTGTTCCATTTACACACACACACAGAGGCTGTCGTTAGAATGAATTGAGTTGGTCTACATAACTTCTAAAGAACAGTGCCTGTCGTTAGATGGGGTGGTTTAAACAACAGAAATGTATTTCTCACAGTTGGGAGGCTGGAAATCCAAGATCAAAGTGTCGGTAGGGTTGGTTTCTCCTGAGGCCTTTCTTCTTAGCTTTCAGGTAGTCACATTTTTGCTGCCTCTTCCATCTTTCCTCTGCGCATCTGCACATGCCTGGTGTCTTTTTGTGTGTCCAGCTTTCCTCTTCTCAAAAGGGCCCTGGCCAGTTGGATTAGGACCCATCCTAACAGCCTCATTTAATGTACTCTCCTCTTGAAAGGCCCTGGCTCCAAATATGGTTCCTTTCTGAGGTCCCAGGGGTTGGGACTTTAACATTTGAATTTTGGAATTCAGCTTGAAACAGAGAAGTTGCTCAATAATATTTAGGTTTTTTTTGAAGTTTTAGATCTGGGGTTACACATGCTTGTTTGTTACATGAATATTACATGTGTAATGGTGAGGACTGGGCTTCTAGTGTACCCATCACCCAGATGTTGAACACTGTACCCAATGGGTAACTTTTCAACCCTCCCTCCCCTTCCACTCTCCCTGCTTTTGGATTCCCAGTATCAATTATCTCCTTCTTCATGTCCATGTGTGCCCACGGTTTAGCTCCTACTTATAAGTGAGAATATATGATTTGATCTTCTGCTTCTGAGTTCACTTAGGATAACAGTCTCCAGTTCCACCCATATTACTGCAAAGGACATGCTTCATTGTTTTTTTTTTTTATGGCTGCATAGTATTCCATGGTGTGTATGTACCACCTTTTCTTTCCTTTTTCTTTTTCTTTTTCTTTTTCTTTTTTTTTTTTTTTCAAGACAGGGTCTTGTTGTGTCACCCAGGTTGGAGTGCAGTGGCATGATCTAGGCTCACTGCAAGCTCCGCCTCCTGGGATCATGCCATTCTCCTGCCTCAGCCTCCCGAGTAGCTGAGACTACAGGTACCTGCCACCACACCTGGCTAATTTTTTGTTGTTGTTGTTTTTGTACTTTTAGTAGCAGCGGGGTTTCACCGTGTTAGCGAGGATGGTCTTGATCTCCTGACCTTGTGATCCACCTGCCTTGGCCTCCCAAAGTGCTGGGATTACAGGTGTGAGCCACCGCACCTGGCTATGTACCACCTTTTCATTATCGGACCCACCACTGGTGGACACTTAGTTAGTTCCATGACTTTGCTATTGTGAATAGTGCTGTGATAAACATCTGAGTGCAGGTGTCTTTTTTTTATAGGCTTTCTTTTCCTTTGGGTAGATGCTGAGTAGTGAGATTGCTGGGTTGAATAGTAGTTCTGCTTTTTTTCTTCACAATTTTCTATTCTTTTTCTTCACAATTAAATCCATAGATAACCACCTTGCATTCCAATGAAGTTAAATCTACCCCCACTTGGTTTCCATCTTTGTCTCACATGTGTTATTTGTGAAATTTGTCACTGGTATTAATCCTTCTCTCTCTCTCTCTCTCTTTTTTTTTTTTTTTTTTTTTTTTTTTTTGCTTTATTTGGCATTCACTTTTCTAAAATATTAAGGGGTAAACATTAAATTAAATATTCAAATAGGTGCACAAATACTGAAGGAGAGAAAAACCCAACAATTCTGTTGAAACTGAGCTGTTACCTGACAGGTGACACATAGCACAGCATAACTCACAATTTTTCTTGGTTCAACGATATAAGCAAATCCAATGTGCAATTTGTAAGGCAGGCTAAAAGTGTCAGTGCGTAATTTCTGGAAGAATATGTTATACTACAACAGTCCAATGTGTGAAAGACAACCAAATATACAAAGACAAATAAATGACCTCTGGAAGGTTAACATTCTAAATCAAAGCCTCCAAGGATTTGGACACATGCTGAGCGGAGAGAAGACTCTTCCTTTCTCTTGCCTGTTTTGTAAGGCAGTAAATAGCTCAAGCTCCGGGTTGAGCCGTGAGGAGCTAGTCAGCTCTTTTCCTGCCAATCACCCAAATCACCTTCTGCCTCTCTCCCACCCCGAAGCTAAGCCCAGGAGGCAAACCAAGAAAAGGGGAGGCTCTGATTATCCAAAGTATGCCTGTGGTAAGTCCAACCTGAGCCTGCCGTTAAAGTTGTTGATCTCTTAGAAAGAACTGGAAACTGGGAACATTTTCTCTGGCTTCACTAACAGAAAAAATGAAATCGGAATCGGTAATGAAGCAGAAGCACCGTGTCAATTGCTTAAAGTTCACTCACATTTAACATTTCACACACCATTTACATTCCAGTTCTCTCTCCACCAAGTAGAAAAGGCAATGGTGCCCTTTGGGGCTTAGCAGGATGGTTGGATCTCCTTGAAGTGCTTCCCTCTGTGTCACTCTCTTCCTTTTCTTCATTTCTCACTCAGTGGTAAGAGATCTTGATGCTAACTGGAACCATCTGTACCTCAGTGACCCACCTGTGCATCAAAAAATCACATGGGTTCTTCTGCCATGAATGAAAGAGCAATGAGCTTACACAGCTAAGTCCCACTTAGCTTTTCAACTCTCTTTACCTACTCTGAAGAGCCCATACTTGAGTCCTGAAGCCAGGATTTCTTGTCTTGACCCATGAAATTTAACCTGCTGCACTAGATTTACCTACCAGATATTCCAAAAAGATTTTACAAATAATAGCAACATTTATAAAAGAAATGCAAGTAGCCAACAAACACAGGAAAAAATGCTCAACGTCACTAATCATTAGACAAATGCAAATTAAAAGCATACCAAGATATCACCTTACACTAATCAGAATGGATATATATTTATATTTATATATTTTTTTCCGAGAGGGAGTCTTGCTCTGTCACCCAGGGTGGAGTGCAGTGGTATGATCTCAGCTCACCGCAACCTTCACCTCCCAGGTTCAAGCAATTCTCCTCCCTCAGCCTCCTGAGTAGCTGGTTTTACAGGTGCTCCCCACCACAACCAGCTAATTTTTTTTTTCTTTTAGTAGAAAAGGGGTTTCACCATGTTGGCCAGGCTGGTCTTGAACTCCTGACCTCAAGTGTTCCGCCTGCCTTGGCCTCCCAAAGTGCTGGGACTACAGCAGAATGGCTATTATTAAAAGGCCACACAACAACACTGTTGGCTTGGATGTGGAAAAAAGGAAATGCTTATACGCTGCTGGTGGAAATGTAAATTAGTTCAACCTCTGTGGAAAACATAGGGTATGAGACTATCTCAAAGAATCACAAATAGAACAAAGTCCTAAAGTATATATCCTCAGAAATTACATCATAATGGTGAGCTGTAATTAGGAATTTTTGTAAGTATTTTAAACTCTCTGAAAATACATATTTATTGTTGAATTTTTATTTCCAACTTCTTTGGATATTCACTGTGATTAACATTAGAATCCGCTGCTCTCAGATACGTGCTGTTTGGCCAAGGCTAATTTTAACCTGCAATCCTAATCTGAACTATTTTTTTTTCATTAGGCCCTAAAACATAAAAATAATGTCTGTTTATTTAAACAAAGGAAATAAGTTATTATACATCTCCCCCTGCCCCCACTGGAGATTATACACTTCCTGAACAAAATTTAAAGAAACAAAGGCAGATGTAATTTGGCTCTTTTACTCCTCATCACTATTACGAATTCAATACTTAACAAATGAAAATCATATCCCTAACCCTGATTAAAAAGACTTTTTTCCCCCCCAGAAAGTAACAGGCATGACTGAGATGGTAGGGGTCCAGATATGATCACATCTCTTTTTTTCCAGTTAATTGCTATGTGACCAGCTTGCTATATTAGTGGGAAATCCAGAATACCTTTCTGAGCTTTCCCCTCTTGATTACTCAAAATTGCCTGAGGCTTATGTAGTCCTCAGTCTGATTTCCACCCCTAGGAAGGAAGCACTGGTGATTTATTCATCTCCTCTTGCTGTTTTTTCTCATTAGCCCATGGTGTGGATTTTGAAACCTGGCTGTTAACAGTTCAGCAGGTGCCGCTGGTCCACTCTATACTGCAAGGATCATGCACTGTTCACTCATTTGTCTACTGCTGCCTTCTCAGGAGTGCTGGACTTTTCCAGCGTGCAAGGTGTGGCCTCCTCTGGTGGCAGCTGTTGAGTTCAACTCTTTCAGTGCCACATTCAGGCCTTTCCCAAGGTACCAGTTACCCCAGGGTTTGGCACCTCTTCCTGGACAAACTGATCCCTTTCCTGCAGAGAAAGGGGTGTGTTTTCTCTTTGGGCCCGGGAGCTTTTTCCTTTACAAATCTTAGAACCCAAAATGCTTGATTATACTTCTTTTATGGGTCAATGGCATTGCCTGTTCTTATTTCCAAGAGAGGCAAAACAGGATTTTTTTTTTTTTTTTTTTTTTTTTGAAACAGAATCTCGCTCTGTTGCCCAGGCTGGCATGCAGTGGCATGATCTTGGCTCACTGCAGCCTCTGCCTCCCAGGTTCAAGCAATTCTCCTGCCTCAGTCTCCCAAGTAGCTACAAGTACAAGCACCCCACCACTGCACCTGGCTAATTTTTGTACTTTTAGTAGCGACAGGGTTTCTCCATGTTGGCCAGGCTGGTCTGGAACTCCTGACTTCAAGTGATCCACTCACTTCAGCCTCCCAAAGTGCTGGGATTACAGGCGTGAGCCGCCGCACCCAGCCCCAAACAAGATTTTTCATGGGACCCTCCATCCACTCCCAAAGGGACCCAGGTTCACGGACTCACCTTCCTTTGGATGCCCCAGGTGATGTCCCGGTATCTTTCTCTTTGGAGCAAAGGAAAAGAAATCAACCCACACAACAAAATAAATCCAGTCTTTAATGGAGCATCTGGTTTTATAAGTCAGCCCAAATTTTGGATCCTGAATCTCTTCTAGGATTGTTATAACCCAGTGAATTCTGTACATATCGGTTATTGACTTTCTAGCAAAATTTCTTTGACTGCTCCATGGTTTCTTTTCTGATGGATTATTTACACCATTTTTTCCGTCTCTCGTTTTCAATTAAAATGAAAATATTCTACAGAGGTGGAAGATGGAGGGAAAGAGGTATCTTTTTGTTGTTGTTGTTGTTCCTAGCTTCTTATTTGCTTTTTAAGAAAATTTTGTTCAACATAAACAGAAGTGATATTAGATCACCTAAGCTTGTCCCTATATAGACCGTAGGAAATTTTGTGACTCCTTCTGTTCCTGCTTATCCCTCTTCCTTCTCCCAATTTTCTAATCAGAAGGAAATAATTGTTGGTTACAGAAAAGTGAAAAGACACTGTTATTCACTACTGTTATTCACTGTGTTAGTGGGTAATTTAGTTAGTGATCTATAGGTAACCACTTTATATGGTACATATATGCCTCTGCTTTGGGGCATAAGTGTCATGGCAAAGAGGGCATAAAAAATGGTTTTTATTACTAGCTCATATTTATATCAGAATAAGAACTAAATCTCACCAGATTTTCAATAAGAAGACGTCAGATTGTCTAATAAATGGAGCTTGGATAAATGGCTAGCCATTTAAAAAAAATTATAAAGCTGGCCTCCTAACTTTACTCCTTTCACCAAAATAAATTACAGATGGATTAAAATTTAAATGTAAGAAAGAAAATTATGAGAGTACTAGAAGAGAATATAAGTCGATATGTTTATAATATGATGATAGGAAAGACTGTTTCTAAGGATCACACCACATTAGGAATTATAAAGTAAAAGATCAACAGATTTGACACCATTCAAGTGTGAAACATTTATGTTTTGAGCATTGATCATGTGTCAGGCACTATTCTAGAAGCTTAGGATACAAAGTAATGAACAAAACAGAAAAAAACAGAAAACAAAAAAACGATTTCTTTACCCTCCACTGGGCTCAGGAGGAGGGGTGAGACAGACAACACACAAACAAGTAAACTATATAATACGCAATATGCTGAAAAATTCTTTAGAGAAAAACGTTGGAGAATGGTGCTAAGGAGTGGTCCATATACTCAACTTGCTGCTCTACCTTCCTGCTGGGGTGTCTAAAGGACAGTTTACACCTAACATGTCCAAAGCTGAGCCCTAGGTAGTCCACTCCCAATTCTACATTGTCCCATTTCACTGAATGGCAGCTCCATCCGTCCACTGGTCAAGCTAAAGTCGGGCTTCTCTCTTTTCCTCACATTCCATGTCTAGACCATGAGTAAGTCTAGTCGGTTCTGCCTTTATGTAGCCCTATAAGGGGATCACCTCTTACATCTCCAAGCCCCCATCACCTGTCTTCTGGACAACTGTAATTACCTCCTAAGCAGGTCCTGCCTCTGCCCTTGTCCTCACACAGCCTCCCTCAGCAGCAGAAGTCATTGTGTCACTCCCCGGTAAAACCCCCCAGCCCATGCCCCCCTCACTCAAGGGAAAGTCAAAACCTTACAATGACTTAAAAGACCCATGTGATCGACCTCTCTTTTTCCCTTTCTGAATTCATTCCTGCAACTCCCACAGTCTTGCTCACGCCATGCCAGTCATACCGGTTTCTTCTCTGTTCCTCAATAGCGTGTTGTGGCTCAGGGCCTTTGCACATACTATTCCCTCTCTCTGGAATGCTTTTCTCCCTGACACGGGCATGCTTGCTCTCTTACTTCTCTCATGCTTTTACCCAAAAGCTACCTTCTTGGTGGGGTCTTTCCTGACCACCCTGTGTACAATTTCAACTCCCCACTTTGGCACTTCATATCCCTCTCTCTGATTTGTTTTTCCCTTTAACACTTAACATTATCTAACATCCTATCACTTTCCTTATTCATATTGTTTATTGTCTGTCTCCCACATATAAAGTAAGCATCATGAATACAGTGCCCAGAACACTGCCTGGTACATAGAAATCACTTATTATATTATATATTATTTGGATAATTGAATAAATATATAATAACCATTCAAATTATTTTATTCAGTGACTTTTAGGGCATTAAAGATGCAAATTGGCACCCCAGAGCAAGTCCAGAGCTGGAACTACTAGTTTGGGAACTCATCTGCCAGAAGTGATCACCAAATTGCTAAGATAGAGTTAATGAAATCAACAACATGGTCCTGGATGTCAGGAAAATGGAAAGGATTAAATGGCAAGGAGGAGGGAAAGACAAAGAGCTTGGGGAGAGCCAACGTTGTGGGCCCAGAGACCGGAGACTGGGGACATCTAATCCCAAGTTTTCCATTGGCTAGCAGCTGGATCTTGGGTAAGCAAGGTGACCTCTTGGTGCTTTATTTTGTCCATCGGTAAAATTGGGGAAGGAGATGTTGGAATTAAATGATCTTCAAGACCCCATCAAGCTTACAAGGAGAAACTCCATAATAGAACAGAAAGAATGCAGAACACAGAACTAAAAGGTAGAGATCTGAGTCTAAATTCCTTTTCTAAGCAAGGATTGAGTTAGTAACATGTATGAAAACACTAAAAAAGTTGTTGGCATGTAGAGAGAGTTCAGCGATCATTCACTGAATCTGAACTAATGTTTGTGAATCTGAAGTTCATGATTTTTGATGATAAAAAGGAATGGAGGACCATTTTGTTTCCATGCAATTTTTGCCTTACTTATCCTCAGAAGCTTTGGCTGACAGAGGTAAATAAAATGGAAAACAGAGAACAGTTAAAAAGAACAAAAGGACAACAACAAAGCAGAAGGAACACAGGAATCAATAATACCTTGTTCCTAACACAGTTTAGTTATGGAGTTGGACACTGAATCTAGCTCTGAGTTTCTTAGCAGATAAATTAAACCTAGGATTGCATCACCTTCTGTAATCAGCATAGAGCCTCCTTCCGGGAAGCACACATGCTCATTGGTAGGGAAGTTTCTTGCACGTGACATATAGTTGGTCATGTCATTATGTCATTACAGAAGGAACATTGATAACCTTGGGCAGTGTCTTCATTCATGGTTTGGTAATTTATTGTGAACCAAAAAAACCACAAAGATGGAGTAAAGCGTTTTTGCTTTTTTCGGATTCAGAGAGTGGGAAAACAAAAGTGGTTTGAATATGTGATAATATTAGCTGGACACATACCAGCATGCCCAGCTAATTTTTAAATTTTCAGTAGAGATGAGGTCTTGCTAGCCTTGGCTTCAAGGAGTGTAGGGAAAAGCATGAGATCAAAAGTAAGCTTAGTTCTCCTTAGCTTTTGGGAACCCTTATATTACTTTTGAATAAAGGACAGTCTCTACTGTTTAGCCCTCAATTGTAAGAATTTCATTAGTCCTAGTGTGAAAACAGAAACAATATTCTTAAGGTATAAAGGCACTACACAACTTGAATGCTTTAAACAGGTTGAGCATCCCAAATCTAAATATCCGAAATCTGAAATACTCCAAAATCTGAAACCTTTTGGGTGCTTACATGATGCTACCAGTGGACAATTCCACACCTGACCTCATGTGACAGGTTGCTTCCAAAATGCAGGTGCACAACACATAGTTTGTTTAGCAACCCCAAGGAAAAAGACCCTCCCATCCCCCTCCAGCTGCAATGTCTTTTCTGAACATACCCAGATTCTCCTATGTAAGCACACCCACAGATGCTGGTAAAATGATTCAGTGTACACACAGTTTGTTTCATGTACAAAAATATTAAACATATTGCATAAAATTATTATTGGACATACAGACTATGTGTTTAAGGTGTCTGTGAAATATAAATGAGTATCATGTTTAGACTTAGGTCCCCGCCATGAGATATCTCATTATGTATATGCAAATTTTCCAAAATTAGAAAATATCTGAAATTGGAAACGCTTCTTGTCCCAAGCATTTTTTCTTTTCTTCTTTTTTTTTCTTTTATTTGGGACAGGGTCTCACTCTGTCACCCAGGCTAGAGTGCAATGGCACAATCATCGCCCATTTCTGCCTCAACTTTTCGTGCCCAAGTGATCCTCCCACCTTAGCCTCCTCAGTAGCTGGGACTACAGGCACACACCACCATGCCTGGCTTTTTTTTTTTTTTTTTTTTTTTCTAGTAGAGATGAGGTCTTGCTATGTTGCCCAGGCTGGTTTTCAACTCCTGAGTTCAAGTGATCCTCCTGCCTCAATCTCCCAGAGTGCTAGAATTACAGGTGTGAGCCCTGGCTCCTGAGCCCAAGCATTTTGAATAAGGGTTACTCAATCTGTATACAGAAATGAGTTGTCTCCTCCATTGTGCGCCTGAAAATATTTAACAGAACCTCTCCTTCCCCTTCATACACTATCATATACTTTTTTAAAAACTCTGAAAGATATTATGATTATGTTTCAAGTATTAATGAAAGATGTGGTAGGTTCTTACTAGACTCTTGATTTGGACTTTATTATGCCTTCAGGGAAAGAAAGCAGAGTTTGAAGAAAAGGCAAAATGGGGAGGAAAGTTAAATGACCCAAAAGTCAACTTCAACTTTATAAAGTACTGTACACATGTATTGGTTATTGATGCTGCATAACAAATGGACAAAAACTTGAAGGTGCAAAACAAAAAACATTTATTATCTCATAGTTTCTGTGGGCCTGGAATCCAGGCACAGAATAGCTGGATTTTCTGCTCAGGGTCTCACAAGGCTGCAATGAAGGCAGTAGCCAGGGCTGATGTCTCATCAGAGGCTGAACTGGGGAAGGGTCTGCTTCCCAGCTCACATGGTTATTGGCAGCATTGAGTTCCAGTGGCCTGTTTGACTGAAGGCCTCAGTTACTTGCTGATTGTCGTCTGGATGCTACTGGGCCTTACCAACATTTTTTATTGTTTCTTTAAAGCTAGTAAGGGGGAGAAACTTTTGGCAAGATAAGTATCACAATCTTACATAACATAATTTCATAATTCACGTACCTCATGTACTTGCCTTTACTTTTGCTATTTTCTATTGGTTCGTGATATGGTTTCACTTGAGGCATTCTTCCCTGATATGTTTTGGCTCTGTGTCCCCACCCAAATCTCACCTTGAATTATAATGTCCACAATAGCCTCATGTCAAGGGTGGGATCAGATGAAGGCAATCGCATCATGGGAGCAGTTTCCCCCATACTGTTCTCGTGATAATGAGTGAGTCTCATGAGAGCTGATGGTTTTATAAGCGTCTGGCGTTTCCTCTGCTTGCACTCATTCTCTCTTCTGCCACCCTGTGAAGAGGTGCCATCCACCATGATTATAAGTTTCCTGAGGGCTCCCCAGCCATGCAGAGCTATGAGTCATTTAAACTTCTTTTCTTTATAAATTACCCAGTCTCAGGTACTTCTTCCTAGCAGTGTGATAATGGACTGATAACAGTTAGAAGTAATGACAGGTGCCATGCACACTCAAGTGGAAGGGACCACACAGGGGCATGAAACTGGAGGCAGGAACCATAGGGACCACCTTAGAGTCTGTTTGCCACAAGACACAACTATGTGTAACAATCCATTTCAAATTTTAAAAGGACAAATGATTTTGGAAGGAAAATCAAATCTGCAAAGCCAAACCATCAATTAATAACCATGTCTGGCCTCTGCTTTCTTACTCTTCCTTCCGTCCACCTTTCAGAGCCTTCCACCAGCATTATCCTCCATTTGATTGTTCTTCTCTCACTACCTGCACTCACAGTTTCTGGAAATTGCTTCCTCTCATTTTCTCAGGTTTAAACACTCATCCTCACCTACAGAGTTCAAATAACAGCACCTCACATGAAATCTCCTGTCCTCCCTCATTGTCAAAGGTACGTGTGTGGCGGCTTCTAAAACAGGCTCTTTTCCTTCCTCCTTCTCTTCTTCTGTTTATCACCATGAGCCAACTTCAATCTTTCTGCTTTGAGCAGTTTTTCACTTTATACACTGGAAATCCTCTCTTTTCTTCAAATCATTCCCTACAGGCACCATTGACTTTGAAACACCTGCTGATGCTCATCTTTTTCTAAAGACGTATGTATTTTTCAGAGCTGAGCTGATCTGTGTGGCATCTCACTCAGATCCAGATTTTCAGGTCTCTTTTTCTTTTTTTTTTTTTTTTTTTAAATGAGATCATCTCAGTGCCTTTTTAAGTGACTTCCTGCAATTTGCTCAGCTAGTTCTAGGTCCAGAGCTTCCTTTTTGATAACTGGGAACAATCCAGGCTGAATGACCACATTCACTATTGCAAGGGCTTATTATTCTCTGGGAAGTAGTTCCTTATTTCAAGATTACCCTTTCTAGGTTAGTGAGTATTTTCCATAAGTAATTATAGAAGCCACATATGGGTTCCAGATGCATGGCCCAGTCTGGGCTGGGTACCAGGGCCAGCTTCATTGGTGTGTTACTTGTACAGTTTCACAGGGTCTCATGATCAGCAGGGCCCTGGGCTTGCTTCAATGCTCCATTGTCATTATCTTGAAATTCTTGATAATTTTATCTTTGAACTTGTACTTTGTATGTAAAATATGATAGGACAGTGCAACATTTATGTGAGCAGAGTATAGGTGCAAAATATACATGTCTGCTGTTCCTTGTCACCTCTTTCAATTATAGCATTTGTAATGTCCCATGAGCACAAAACTCCAGGGAACCTATGATGTGTGGGAGTTCAGTGAGACTCAAAGTTAGTATTAGTAAACATGTCACAGCTATGAGTAAGTGGGGGTGCTGACACACGGACCATGTTTCTATTTGAATGAGCATTTGCTTCAATTGCAATAAGAAGACAATTCTAAGTAAGACAAATGACTAAGGAAACTTATCATATATTTCCTCACTTGTATTACTTCCGTATTAGTCAACCATTTACCCTGAAAATGACATAAAAAGAAAAGAAAAAAAATAAAAAAACCCATAGTTATTTTTCCTTTCACTTCTTCCTTCCTGATGAGTAGGCTAAAGATAGAACATGTTGGTAGAATCTGTGAGTATCAAGAAATGAAATAAAAACTCATTAGTTTTGTGCAGTGTTTTCACTGATTTGGTAAGAACAAAACACATATGTATGTACAAACTATGAAATATGGATTGTGTAATTTTAGGGATTTCTGTTAAATGCATATATATCTTCATTTAAAACTGGCAGTGCTTAATTAGAAAATGAACAATAAAGTGTGTGCTAATATTTTAGTTTTCTTAGAACAGCATTAAATAGCAAGTTAAAAAAAAGGTGCCATGGCAAATTGAGGAAGGGAGACCATAGAAGAAAGGAAAAAGTTTATATTTTAGCACCTATAACTGTACTTTTTTCCTACATAAGGCATCCCATGTTTTCATTTTCAGTGGGCCGGGTAAATTATGTAGCTGTGCCTGCTGGGGGTGCTGGCTGAGATCAGAGTTAAATTCCCCGTATTCTACAAAGGCATATGTGACATCAGTGGAATTCCCAGACCATTGAAAGTCTAGAAGAAGGCTTCCAAGTATTCCTTTGGATATAGCTCATATCACTTCCTCTCACTCCTTAGAGTGGAGTTAAGGCACACCAAGATATTAATTTTCTCAGTCCTCAGGGTTATGAGCAGGGCTAAAGCTGATGAAATCATCCATTGACATCAGAAAGTCACATATATAGAGGGAAACATTGTGTTACAGAGGTCTAGTTGTGGTTGAGATCAAAAGACTTGTTAAAAAACTATACTCTAGGCCAGGCGCGGTGGCTCAAGCCTGTAATCCCAGCACTTTGGGAGGCCGAGACAGGCGGATCACGAGGTCAGGAGAGCAAGACCATCCTGGCTAACACGGTGAAACCCCGTCTCTACTAAAAAATACAAAAAACTAGCCGGGTGAGGTGGTGGGCGCCTGTAGTCCCAGCTACTCGGGAGGCTGAGGCAGGAGAATGGCATGAACCCGGGAGGCGGAGCTTGCAGTGAGCCAAGATCCGGCTACTGCATTCCAGCCTGGGTGACAGAGCGAGGGACTCCATCTCAAAAAACAAACAAACAAACAAAAACTATACTCTAAAATGCCAAAGAGAAAACTAGAGAAGACATCTCCATTGAAATGGATGTGACTTAACATCAAGACTATTGCAACTGTTATCAGTTTTGGTTTAGAGTCAACTGAGTAGGGAAGCACATGAAATAAACAGTTTTGATGAAAGTTGATTCTCATTATGGAAGTTATGCTCTATAATTGTAGAGAAGACTGAGTCATTGCCCCTAGGGGGAAATACAGGGTTCCTAAAAGCCTCTGGTCATAACATTTTAATCAACTGATCAACATACAACTATTTAATTGTGTTTCTATTTAAAGACATCTTATTTAACATATATAATTTATATTGTTGATTCATTAACTTTCAGCTTGCCACCACAAACACTGTATCATGCCTGAACAAAGCCTGTCTAACATGTGCATTTTCTCTGTAAGACAGCTCACGGACTCCTCAGCTTTAGGAACACCACAGCACTGCAGCACCACATTTGGTAGGGGACATTGTAAACAGCAAAATCAACAGAGCACAAAATTGAGAAAAAGATGGCACTAAATAGACTGTGAAAAGAACACTAGTTTTAGTATGAGAGTTGAAATGAGAAGGCAGAGCATCACCTTGTTGAACCTCAGCTAGAATGTGGGCATCAAATGACTTAAATTTGTCACTGCTCTGTGCATACACGTGTCTGCAAATCACTGTGAAAATGAATTTTAATGAGTAGGTGAATTAGCAAGTATGAAATCTACAAGTAATGAATTACAAAAACAGCAGTACTATATTTAATTCCTATACTTAATGAAGTCTTTCAAACCACCAGATTTTGGCCTCTTTGTGGAGGAAAATACCAAATGAAAGTGAAATGATAAATAACTTGAAATGAGTTGGTAGTATGGCATACTTATTTCATATAATTCTTCTAAGAATAAGTAAGGAGTTACAAACTTTTCCTCTATCATCTTAGGTTTAGTGCTGGGCCTATGAATTAAACTGATAAAAGGCAGGTTAAAAGAAGAAAAAAAAACCAGAGTCTATTTACACATGGAAATGTAGGACATGAGGGACAACTCAATGATGAGTAACTCAGAGGCGTGGTTAGAGTTGAGAGCTTATATACCATCCTAACAGAGAGTGATAAATTGTGGAGACCCAGATAAAGGAAAGGGGGATTGGGGCTCCTAGGGGAGGTAAACTGTGGGAAGGTGACTAAAAATGTATAGTAGATAAGAGGTGTTTGGTAAGATTGTTATGCAAATAACGGCTTTCTCCTCTTTCTAGTAAGGAAGATGTGAACACCTTTACAAATAAAAATTTGTGTCACTTTTACAATGGGAAATTCATGCCCTACTTTTAGGCAAAAATGGGGAGGAGGGAGAATTCCTCTTATGTCTGATGTTTCTCAATTGTCTTCAGCTCAAAATAATTCTTAGGTGAAAGTGGCATATTTGGGGTGGCATATTCTGATCCTCTTCAGATAAAATGGACAATTATTATGGCAGAACAAATTAGCATTTTTTTGTTGTTTTTGCTGTTATAACACTTCTTAACAGATCATTCAATACAATTTTATGCAAACTAAGACATGGATAAATTTTTCACAGATGTGAGAACTGTATACAACAGTGTAAAAGACTATTCCAGAATTAATTCTTCCTTTTTGTCTTGGGTTTTAATAAACGCAGCAGGAAAAAACTCCTGGGTCAGTGGTCTGAATAGATAGAATGTTTACCTGAGATGCTTATCTGTTAAACTCTTAGGATTTGCTGGTAAGTAGTTTGGAGGGACTCTAAGTCCTAGTTTGAAAATGGGGATTAGCAAGTAAATTGAGGGTTTAGGTATTTGTGTTCATGGTGATTTTAAGAAAGGGGTTACAAACTGGTTTTGGGGAAGGTGATTTTCGCTCTCAGACCTATTTTCCTTATCAGCTGTGTGCTGAACAAATGCCTTGGAATTGCATAGGAATCCCTTTTGGTGGAGCTGGCTCATGCTCCTTAGTCGCAGCCAGTGCCTTCCTTGTTGCCTCATACTTTGCAGTTGCTGCAATTTCATTACCTGCTTGGTCAAGGAGGCAGTGCTGCAGGCCACACTCAGAAGCTACTAGGCTAAGTAATAACTGCACAGAAGCAAGAGCCCTTTGCCCTAGCACTGGCACCTTCATCATTCTTTTCTCCCCTCTTGCTAAAGGGAGAAATTTGCTTTACTGGGTGGTGTGTGTGTGTTTGTTTTTCCTGCATCACCCTTTTTTTTGTTTGTTTTTCCTGCATCACTCCCAGCTTTCACTCTTTCTTGAGTTTGAGGTTTTTTTTTTTCACATCATTTGGATCTCCCTAATTCAAACTTAGGAAAGACTTCTTACTAATAGCGGCAAGGCACATTCATGGGGAAGTCAGATGCCTGAGGATTTAGGGGTATTTAACTCTTTTCCCTTTTTCATGCTTTACAACTGTGATTAAGTCAGTGCAGACCACCTGCCACCATTTCTTACTGCTTAATTAAGAAACGTCTCAGAATTTTCTCCCTATTAGTTTCAGGCAGATTAGAAGGAAAAAATATTTTAACAGATGCTAAAGAGTCTTTCCAATGATTTGAAGATTAGGAGAGTGCCTTTTATAGGCCTCCCAAAGTGTTCCCTGGCTGCTTCTGCCAGAATTGAAAAAAATTTAGTGGCTGAGTACTTAATGAAAAGCCAAGATGCTCTGACAAAGAACTCCTGGGCAACTATTACTGTAGCTCCAAAGAGTTACTGCAAATTAAATTTTATTCTTGTCCTTTATGATCTATATCAGGCAGTAGGTGTAACAGCATGACTGAAATATTCTTGTCTTACACTTTTGTTAATAAAAGCACCCATTCATTAATATATGTGTACCAGCAGGAAATATGAAATGGTATGCTCCAGTGAAAAGCCAGATATTGTATTGTCAACTTCATAGGCAAAAGGCAGGGTAAATACAATTAGAGTTCGGGGACAGGGTAATTACTGTCTCCATCTGGTAACACATTCTTTATCTGAGCTCAACTGTCTTACGGGTTTTAAGTGCTTATGGAGCATCTTGCTAGGCAACCTAATAAAGGATTACTTTTTAAATGTTACCTTGAAAGCTTTTCAAGATTGCCTTTGTCTGATAACACAATATCACATCTGGCATGATTGCCATCACTGTAAAGCAAAATCTTTTAATAGTATTTATTAAGTACTTCCCAAAGATGCATAATCACCAACATGAGTTGATGTTAATAGAGAGTCATTAGTCAGCTCAGTCTTCAATATTTGTGGAAAAGCAGGCTCAGCAAGAAACGTATAATGAATGTAAAGCAAATACAAAACACAACGTCCTTGCAGTCTGACTCCTTTTCCCGACGGATGGGAACATCACATTTCACAGTCTAGCTGCTTGGTAATTTCTGAACACTGTCTCTAAAATATTTGGCATGAAATATCATGAGCTAAACAAGCACGAAGAACACAGCAGCTAAAGGGAGCCTTATGGGGAGAAATGGTATTTACTTTAATGACCATGGCTTAGGAAATTGCCATATTCCATACTGGGTTAATAAAGGCTTAGGGCAAAGTGGAGAGTGAATGGCAACCGTGCTGGCTGAGAGCGTGGAGGAAATGTCAAGCTTCTTCTCATCGTCACCGGAACATCAGAACTCTCCATTCCCCTCTGCTCATTCCCTGAGCCTCACAACCCAGAGCAGGGCTGGGTAAGAAAACACATTGTGATGAGGGTAATTCAGCAGCTGGGAAGGTATTTTCTGACAGTTTTGCAGATAACGGAGTGCTGTACACAGGGTAATAAGGAGAGAGAGTATGATTATAAGCTGTAATTCAGTCAAGAGGTTAGATGATCTCATAAACAGTCAGTACAAAGCCATTGTGGTTTGTCTTAATATTATCAGGACCTTAAGATTGAACAAGAACTTTGCTACTCAGTATTTTGCCTTGTTTGTTCCTTTGGAGCATGGAGTGGGAGTGGGAACCAGGTCTCTATTTGTTGAATTATTCTAACCCATGTATATTTATGTGCATATACATATGGCTTTATGTATATCCTCCCAGAACTATGCATTCTCCCCAGACCCCAGGGTACATACAGGAAACACAATTTAAAAAATCTTGACAGAGTAACAGCATGTATGAAAATGAGACGATCATTGACTGTTTTTCATGCACTTTGTTTGCAGTAGAGCCCACGCTAGATCATTATTTCCAAAAGGTAACCTCTCTCCTTCCTTTATGCTGCTGCAGAGCAGGGAATACTTGTCTCTATTCATTCTGAACAGTGTGCACCTCTTCAGGGAACCATGGTGTATTTTCAGCTTTGGCAACGTCAGCATTTTTAGATCTGCTAATTTCTAGCTGTGTGGGACCTTGAGGTAGTCATTTAACTTATCTGTACTTCAATTTCCTTACCTGTCTAATTAGGACAGCAATAGTACCTGCTATTTTTTTTTTAGAATGTTTTATTTTTAGAATAAGATGAATTAATACATGGCAAGGGCTTAGAATAGTTCCTAGGCATTCTTATTACTAGTGTTGCTTTTGTTATTACTTTTTGGTAGGTGCTGTTATTTTCTACTTGAGCAGAGAGAGTATGTTTTGATCAATTATATATTTTTCCAAACATATACCATAGTACAGGGCACAATAATAAATGAATTACATTTAGATCTTTGGCTAGATTTTAAAAATTTGGGGTAATATTTTAAATTCTAGTAGAAATCTTTGTTTCTACCCTGTAGACAATACAAGTGTACACATTTGTGCCCAACTGATCTTTAAAGAATACCTTTAGGAATAAGTAATCTTGCAAAAGCAAGCCTGGAGTATCCTTTGAAGGGCTGAGTGATTTAATCAAAGGATAAGTTCCTTTTTTCCAGTAGCTGTCAATCTAAGAGGTACCTTTTTATATGTCGGGTATCAGTAGGTGGCAGTTTTTATATCACACTTAGTTCTCTTTGGAATACATCCTCTCAGATGTTAAGTGGAACAGCACAAAGATCTCATAAATCCAATGTAGGAATCAATTGGAAAGTATTGCATGTAGTTTATTAGGAGTAATAATTGAATTAGTAAAATATGTGAATGACTTTCTGTAAGTTGGAGTGGATTCATTATGAGTTTTATAGTAATTGCACACCCATCACTTCCTTGCATTCTGGTATGCTCATTTGAGTGGGAGAGAAAGGGGAGGGGTTACATTTAGCGCGATTAAATGTAAAGAAATTATTGGTACTACTTGATGTAAATATCATATGTCCTGTGGTATGGATGGCCATCCCAGAAACAGGGCTCAAGAAATTGATCCTAGATGTGAGTCAAAACCAAAAGAAAATGTTAGCAGAGCCTTTTCAACTTATCAACAACTTAGAACAATTTAGCTGAAGCTGTTGTGGGACTGCTAAGATTGGCAGGTAAGGAAAACAAGCCTCAAATTACAACCCTCTAGCAGTAGCAAATGGAACCAAAATACAACTTCTGGGGTGGCACCCATTTTCGGTGGTTTTGTTCACTGACATATCCAGCAAAATTGCTGAATAGCAGAAGGGGTCAACCACCTGGGATCAAGTTTCAAGTGTGGCTTACTTTGAGATGAAAGCATGCTGGCGTTTAGAGCTGGGCACTTGTGAACTGGGGTTATCTAGCGTACTTGGCAATGTCTAAGTTGTTTTTGGATTCCTGAGTCTGATTCCAGACGTTTTTCAATATAACCAGTAGGCAGGGAGATTTAAATAGGAAAGTCACTGGTGAATAACATTACCAGTTACTTTCTTCAGCTGGGTGGGAGTTTTGAAAAATTATTAGGTGTCATATACATTAGAGTGTAAATTGATCATGTGAATAGCCATTATTTATACCTAGAGTGACCATATAATTTATCATTCAAGTCAAGGACACTGTGGAGAGTGAAAGGGGTGCTGTTAATAATAATACTGGGACAGCAGACATAATGGGGACTGTCTGAGACAATTTGGGACATATGGACTTTTTATTTACATATGGTGAGTGAAGAGTATTCGTTCAACACACCAGAGTTCCTATGTGATTTCTTTTTAAGTTTTTCATTAAGTACCATTATTATATATTATCTGTAGAGAACCTTCCCTTTCTATGACAGGAGACTTTTACAGTAGAGGTTCAGAAATGGTCAAATGAATATATAGGAAACTTATCACATGTGTCAGTAGTACTGGATTTTGGTTTTTCCCTCTTGTTACATTTCGCTTCCCCCCGTGCCATTCCACGGCACTCCCTCCTTGTTCATGAGGTCCAAACAGGGGAAAGATCAAAGGCTTGCCCCAGAGGAAGGAAGATTTCAGATGTGGGAGAAATCTCTGTTCTTCTTCCCTAGAGAAATCCCTTTTGCTTGCCGATTTCTCCTGGCTCGTGCTCTCTGTCCAATAATGCATTACTCAATGTAAAGCTTTTCCTTTTCCATTAAGAAAACCCCTTAAGTTCAAACACAAGCCCAATCACAGAACCTAGGTTTACCTTCAGCTGTCTAAAAATAGCCTTCATGCACTAATTCATATGCAATAGTTCAAATAAACAAAAACCAATACAATCATTCCTGTGTCACTAACAAGATTTTCATAAAACTGAGTGAAATTTCTTGGGCTTAATATAATTTTGGGACTTCTAGTTTCTTTCACACATGGAAACTCAGTATATAATAGCTCACAATATATGATTCAGAAGTGGAGATGAATTAGAAGACTGTTGGGGTATCATTCTACCAGGCTCAGCTTGAGAACTGGGGCCTGGGTCCCTGCAGCTGAACTACTGGGCTGGTTCCATAACCTAGTAAGAGGTTGGTAGGAACAAGAATGATTTACATTCAAGTCCTTACAGTTTGGGTGGGCTGGGAGTAAGGGAGAGAAGAAGAAAGGGAGAGAATAAACAAAAACAAGATGAGAAGATTTTGGCTCCATGGTGTAGCTTCTCTGATCTGTACCATAGGGACAGTAGCTCCTGCCTATTTCATGGAGATGTAGTGAAGATTATGAAAGAAAAAGAATTTGAAAGTTCCCTTCAGCATGAAATGCTTTATGCAAATATAAGGCATGTTTTATCAATAAACAGAAATAAACAGAGCTTTGTAACCTTTCCCTAATGTGATCGTCACCTTTGTGAAATGTCTAGCGCAGGGGTCCTCAACCCACTGGCCACAGACTGGTACTAGTCCGTGGCCTGTTAGGAACCGGGCCACACGGCAGGAGGTGAGTGGCAGGGGAGTGAGCATCACCACCTGAGCTCTGCCTTCTGTCAGATCAGCCGTGGCATTAGATTCTCACAGGAGCACAAACCCTGTTGTGAACTGCACAAGTGAGGGATTTAGGTTGCACACACCTTGCGAGAATCTAATGCCTGATGCTCTGTCACTGTCTCCCATCACCCCCAGATGGGACTGTCTCGTTGCAGGAAAACAAACTCAGGGCTCCCAAATTCCACATTATGGTGAGTTGTATAATTATTTCATTATATATTACAATGTAATAACAGTAGAAAGAAAGTGCACAATAAATGTAATGCACTTGAATCTTCCTGAAACCATTACCTCTCTGATCTTGGTTCATGGAAAGATTGTCTTCCATGAAACTGGTCCCTGGTGTCAAAAAGGCTGGGGACTCCTCATCTAGAGAACACCCCTGACTCTCTCAGGTAAGGACGGCAATGGCCCATGCCTTTCAAGCAAGCATGAGTTGGAGACCCACAGTGTAAGTAGCTTTAACTCCCGGAATATGAAAGGCACAGGTGGTCCCTATGCTGCAGTCTTTATTCTAACTAAGAAAGCCCTCACTAGGACTTTGATTGGGCTGGGTATTCAACGTCACGATACTTTATAAGATGTTTTAACAGTCAGTTTAGTCTACAAAGCAGCCAAACTAGTTATCTGAGTTGGGTAATTGTTGAGCTGTTTTGATTTATATTTTAGGTCCACTCGACCATCAGAATAGTTAAATTACAGACAGCTAGTATATGGGAGTGTCACTGGAAGTTGGGCTAAGCCCTGTGAATCTGATACCTAATTTGCTTCATGTGACTGTGATTTCTAAGCCGAGTTGACAAACCAGGGGAAGTGGGCCTGATGCGTGTTTCTGTCTTAGGGATCATGCTTTGCTTCAAGGTGGCTGTAAGTTCAAACTACATAAGAACCCAGAATCCCCAGTCATTTAATTTATTTACTTAAGATTTTAATTTTGAAAAAAGTGTAAGACACAAAGCAACTCCATCTCAGAATTAAAATTTCACATATATCCTTTATGCTAATGGAAACTTGTTGCCAGTTTGCACACTTGTTGTCCATACTCAGAGCACGCTTGGATAATTGAATTGAATTTGTAACAGCAAAAGCAAACTTATTCATATATATTAATACCTTCATTTTTCTGTCCAGTTCTTACAGATCCGGGTTCATATCATGACCTTCTTCGTGTGATTGGGTGAGTTACTAATTTCACTGTGTCTCATTTTATTCAGTGTAAAATGGGCATTATTATATTTATATCATAGAGATGCTATAAAGATGAAATAAGGCTGGGCATGGTGGCTCATGTCTGTAATCCCAGCACTTTGGAAGGCTGAGGCAGCGTGGATCACGAGGTCAGGAATTCGAGAACAGCCTGGCCAACGTGGTGAAACTCCGTCTCTGTTAAAAATACAAAACATTAGCCCGACGTGGTGGCGGGCGCCTGTAGTCCCAGCTACTCGGGAGGCTGAGGCAGGAGAATGCTTGAACCCTGGAGGCGGAGCTTGCAGTGAGCCCAGACGGCGCCACCGCACTCCAGCCTGGGCGACTGAGCGAGACTCTGTCCCCCCTCCCCCCCGAGACTCCCCCAGTCCCCCCGAAAAATGTTAGTGCGACCAGCTGGGCTGGTGTGTCCCACTGGGGCTCTGGCTTCACCAGGGGATAAGACCTTAGCTTTGGCCATTAGGCTTAACATGGCTGCCCCAACTTTAGCGTCTTGCTCTTGCACCCAGGACCAGGTTTGGCACGGGATAATTTCTCATTATCTCTTTTGCAAAAAGTGGATAATTCCCAAAGGCAGCTCTTCAACCATCTCACTGCTCAGCACCTCACTGCAGTCACGTTCGCTGAAGTACCGGTCATTCCCGAACTGAGATCTCTGCATTTGTACTTTCTCTGCCTGGAAATTTCTATCCCCGGGTCTGCTCATGGTGTCTCTTTCCCTGTCATTCATCATAGCTCCATCACCCAGGCTCTCCTGGACCACTAGCCTAAAGGAGAGTATCCTTCCTGGTCGCTATCCCATTTCCTGTTTCATTCCTTCATGGCGTCTTTCACTTTCTCAATCTTCGTGTTCATTTATTGGCTTACATGTTGTCTGTCTCTTCCTCACTAAAGGGAGGGGGCGGAAATTTTAGCGTCTTGCTCTTGCACCCAGAACCGTGTTTGGCATGGGATGATTTCTCATTATATATCTTTTGAAAAAGTGAATAATTGCTGAGGTCAGTATTTTTTTTTTAATTAAAAAAATCCACAGATGCTTGTTCTTATCGAAGGGAAGGTGGCTTTATTCAAGGTAAATATTCTTCTGCTTTCTTGAATCCAGTTTGCAATCCTTCTTTCTCCTTCTCTCCAAACTTGAGCATTCACAGGGTAAAAGTCCCATTTTCCCAATTTCTTGTTTTGCTTTATGCTTCAAGGTGTACATGAGCCTGTGCTCCTTAAGCAGGTTATAAAGGCAGGCATCTAATTCCTCCTGGCTTTGCTGCATGCCCTATTTATGACCCAGCAAAATATGTTTGGCCACATGTTTACACCAGCAAATAAATGTGTCTATGGAATAGAAATGTGTCTGCACTATATCAGTTGTCAATGTCTATTTAAACAGACTTAAATTTGTGGCTGCATCTTTCTAGCTCTCAAGATACAGAAACATTGCCACTATGTTACAAGTTAGATTTTTAAAATCAATGTAATTTTGTTACCACATTTGTGCATATACTTTAACTATATCCCTGTCCGCTTATCCAAAGAGCAAATTAATATAAATATTGTTGTTACCTGATAAAAGTGTCTGGTTTCATTTATTTTTCTAAAACCACTTGGATGTTTTTCCTTCCCAAGAAACTGGTTTCTGTTACTTTCTTTTTTTTTTTTTTTTTTTTTTTGAGACGGAGTCTCGCTCTGTCGCCCAGGCTGGAGTGCTGTGGCCGGATCTCAGCTCACTGCAAGCCCCGCCTCCCAGGTTCACGCCATTCTCCTGCCTCAGCCTCCCGAGTGGCTGGGACTACAGGTGCCCGCCACCTCACCCGGCTAGTTTTTTGTATTTTTTAGTAGAGACGGGGTTTCACCGTGTTCGCCAGGATGATCTCGATCTGTTACTTTCAAATAAAATTTGTTGTATTTTGATTTTGTAGATGAAATTATCCTCACATTCCTTAATTGTTTTATAATAGTCACTTTTCTCAATACAAACCAAAATAATAATAATGTGAGCTAAGTCACAGTATTTCTTACAGTTACATGCTGTATTCTTGGTACCTTTATTTGTATGGGTTCCTTTATTTATAAGATCATTCTTGAAATAAAATTATTTATCTGTAATAGTTATGGTTAACTGCATTAAGGAATGAATAATTTTCAACTGGTTTTTCACAGCCAGTGATATATCCCCTAGAGCAAGGTTTGTACATAATAAGAGTTCAGTAAATATTTGTGAAATAAATCTTTAGCAGGTTATACAATATTTAGCATGCCTGAGAGGATGGGAACATTTCAGAAGTATAAAAATCAATGCAATTGGCTAAATTGGGAAATTATTAGTCTTTTCACATTTGATCTTATTTTTTGACCTCATTTATAAAGTATTGGCATCAGTTTTCAAGTCACTAAATTTCTCCTCTGAGAAGAAATCAGTACAAAAGAATAGAGCTACAGTATTTTCCATACACATTGGGGAAGCTCTAAATGTTCTGAAATTCAAATAGTTCCTGATTTCAGATGCTGAGTGTATTTAGGTGAGTGGCACTGTTTTACTATATGGGGTTTGTTGTCGTTTTTAAATATTGAACCTTCTAAAAATGTCTCAAACCCAAAAAGTTCCATGGCTCTGAAATTTATGACAATAATTAAGAAAATGCAGAAAGGGCACTGGTAGATTTTTAAAAACTATTTTAATACAAGATTAATAGCAATTTTCTATCCAAATCAGAAATGAAAAATCGTAACCCAAATAATATTCATTTGACAGTCACATAAAATTTTAGGTTTGATTGGTGCACACATTTATCCTGCATATATATTATGTATATGCAGAGAGACCTCACTATTATGCCATTGTTAGGGGTCTTTTCGTGGAAGTACCTCTGTACAAGGCAATGTCAAAGGTTCCGTAACCACTCAACTTTGAATGAAGTTCAAAATGTCCCCATGCTAAGCTGAGTCCGTGCCGTAGCAAACCATGATGTAGCAAGTCTCCAGAATGCGTACAAATCAATACTTCGTTTGTGTAAGTTGGTCTAAAACTAAACACTGACTAATGTCTCCAACAAGGAGGAACACATTGCAAATTTATAAGTTACGATTTCCTTTACTCTTCTGTTAGCAAAGCTAAATTGTGTTTTTAAATAAAAATCAGGTCTGTTAGTAAGTAAATGGAAATGTGTCTAAATTTCTGCAAGTTTTAGGTAAAACTTGCAATTGCTAACGCTTCTACGTTTAATCAAATCACTTGATAATTAGCTTTGCAAAAAGAAGTAATAAAAGAATCACATCTCAGGAATATGTGAAGTTTTTTTCCTCCTTAGGGACTTTAGTTGGTGTTCAGTCTGTAGCCAAAACATGTGTGTAATGGCAAAAGAATTAGAGAAGGCTAATGTCTGCAGCAGGGAATATAAATTAAAAATCAGGGTTCTGCCTGTAATAATATTTTCAATGTGTTTGCTTTAAAGAATGTTACTTTTATAATTATTACTACTTACCAATGAATAATAGTGTTTTTCAGTGTAGACAAAATAGTATTTTCTATCCCTTACATTTAAAGCAGGTGATACAAGTTACTTAATGCTATCTATCTAGGTAAGTCATTGTAAGGGAGTCAGATTTCTAGTGCTAACGTTCTACGATGGGTATAATCAAAGCACCAACTTGGCCTTCGTGAAAGTGACAGAAGGTTGTCATGGTTGTCCTTCAATACAGAACCATAAGCAGAGCTCTTATTGGTAAATTTGTAATTCATTCTTCTCTGCTAAAGACTTTAGCCTCTGTTTAGCTATTGTTGTGACACATACAAAGTATAATATATACCAATTACAGACGTGTATTTCTGTTAGAAAAATACATATTATAACTAAAGAACATGTAAATAGAGGCACTTCAATAAGCTAAGGGTTTGCAGTTATGAGCATCACCCACCAATTTCTAGTGTCGGATTTCAGTGAGCTCATTCCTCTCTATTCATAACAAAAGTTATGATATGATTATAGAATTTAGGGAACACCAGAGCAAATGAGGGGCAGGTCATAAAAAATAATGAAGCCTCATTGCATCCCCTATCAATATGCTGAAATGAGAAAAATTAACTTCAGGGTTGAATTCCAAAATACTTACTGAAATAGGGTAACCAGGTTAAACGAAATCCTTTAGGACCAAAACATTTCTCGTGTTAAATTAGTCTGAAAATCATAAGACATAGTAGTATGATGATAAAAACTAGGAAGTACAACTTGAATGACATTTTGACCACATCCATGCAGGGTGCTAACACTGTGACATCACTAACTGATATCGTTTCAGCTCTCTGCCTGGCTCATTAGGCGTCACTATATCTCATCAATATGAATCATATTGATAATGAAGGTGCTGAAACAAATGAAGCAGGCGTTGATATATTATCTGTGTGTTTAGTGCGTATAGAACATGGGTTCACATTCATTAATATGTGTATTTATACACATGCACAAAACCTTTTGGGGATGAAAGCACAGGAAAAACAAGGCATCCTGATCTTGTTCATAAAAGAGAATGCAGAAATATTTTAAAAAGGAAAGACTTGGAGTTTAAAGCCATAAAGACAAGTTATTATTCAAATAGTCTCGAAAATCAAGGTTGATTTAGTTTGTATTGCACCTTAATTATTGGAGAAAGACAATACTGACTTCTGAACACAGAATGAAATGAGCAACATAAATGACTGGTCCTCCATAGAGAAGTCTTACGTGGAATTCGTGGTAGGAAGCCAAAATGTGGGCAGTGAAGTGGATGGTTTTCTAGAAGTATATAATGGTGAACTAGATTGTTAATTTCATAAAGTTTTAAATGAAAGAATGCCACAAAGTCTCTCATCATCCTACATTTTATATTTCATTAGGCATAAAGTAGCAATAGATGCTTGTAAATACTTTCTGTCTTGCAAAAGTGCTCAAATATACTTAATACTATTGTGCCACGTGTTCTACTTAAATGTGATGACTAAATCAATAACTAATTTTAATTTTGATGAGAACAGAGATTGAAAAATACCATTTACGTGTCAATACTGTCGATGAGTTAATTAAAATGTGACTGGCATACTATGGTGTCTTGAAACATTTCCCTACTCCAGATGCATCATAAAAACCAAGAAACATATGGATAGTCAACTGTATTCATAAAGCCCCAGTTTGGTTTCTTTTGCTTCTCTCCGTCAGGGGGAGCATAGGGCCTGGCTTTGGCATACTTGGTGAACAGGTTAGGCTGTGGCTCTAAATTGGCCTATTGAGTTAGATCATGTATCCAAGTGCCAGGCAGGAGTCCTAGGCCGAAGGTGTTTTACATGAAAGCAATGGTTTTTCATGAATAACATTCTTTACACACACAGTTTCCATCACCAGTAAAGCCCTGCACACCCATGGCTCATCCCATGAGTTTGGTGTAGTCTGGAGCACCCAGGTTGGCACACACTCATGCAGAAGGGTGTGCCCTGGCAAACTTTTAATAAATGGACAGTTAGATACGTAAAAAGTTCTCTTTCTTGATTCTTGGTGCTCACAGATCACTGAGGAATCCCTTCTTTGAGCAGCACAAAACAAGAAGAGCTGGTTGACAAAACATTTTCTTACAAAGGTGTGTCAACCCTGAGCTTGGAATTAAGAAGTTAAAATCTGTGATTTATAGATATATAGATATAAAAATAGATGATCATACTAAGACTAAAAAAGTGAAAGAAATCTCCATGTCAATACTATATATATATATATATATATTTTTGTCTTGACTTTTTTTTCTGTTGTGAGTTATTCTGTAAGAGAATGCCCTTGTGATGCAGAACCCAACTGACACAAAGTAAATAGTTAAAAATGAAAACTCAGGAATGGATCTAATTGTATGTCGATTCATTAAAAAAGCTATTGTTTTGGGAGGGTAATGAGCACAGGGGCAGAAACGTCTAGTTAATGTCAAACCTGTGGCAAAAGCAGAGATTGTATCATTAAAGATTATTTTCAATTGAGACTCTTGAGGAAGGTGAATTGATGGGGGCATCTACTAGTAATTGAAGATGAAGGGGAAAATCTGTGCCAATTGGATACAGTGGACAGACATTAAGGGAATTAAGAAAAAATGGTGCCATTACTAAATTGAAATTGGGCAGGGTGAGAGAGAGGTGCTGAGTTGTAGTAATTTTTGTTCTCATTTTAAGGACGGGATTCCAAATTTAGTATCAGTACCTCCAGGTTAATTTGGTGTTGTTTGGTTAGAGTGCAAGATGATACCTCCAAGACAACAGTGCATTTTCACTACATTTAGAGCAAACTTTAAGCTTTTTCCCCATAAGCATTGTGTAAACCCGGATTTGTCACAAAAAAGCTTACACTGGGAGTTGGCTGTCAATGCTGAACTTACAGCGTTAAAGTTCATTTATTTTTCTTTGTTTGCTTTTTTTTGTTGAAAATGCAGCTGTCTTGGGGTTTGGCCTGATTTTACAAGGAAAATTATTTTCTTTCTTCCTTTTTTATAGTAAAGACAAAAAAAACCCTCACAACGTGAGATTCCTTTACTTCTGCAGCATAAAAGCAAATGAAGGTAAGAAAATCTCCTGGTATGAAAGATTTGAGTAAGAATTCTCTCTAGAATAAACAAGGTCCCCACAGATAGCTGAAGGAAAGAGGAAGCAGTTCGGTCTGGCACCCGATACTCTTTGGGAAAACAAAAAGGGAGGCAGATTGCAGTACTGCTCTCTTCTCATAGAAAATGGTAAGTTTTTGTGGCATGGTCCATTGTCCAAGAGTATAAGAAAAGAAGTGAGTTGGCCATTCAAATAGCTAAAATGCAGTTTCATCTGACCAAAAACCCAGGATTATCTGCTCAGTCTCTGCAGTGCCAGGACAATGCCGGTGAGACACCAGGACAGCAGGGAGTGGCCACGCTGGGCTGCAGAAGAGTCCACCTCTCTCCGGTCAGGATCCACTGGGGGGGCCTCTGTGGTGACAAACTCAAACTCCGTGGGACACACATCATCCATGCACCCACTGCCACTCCCCGAGCCGCTGGATTCATCACCTAGTGTGGAAAGATTGAAACAGAAAGTTAGATCACTGGTATGGTTAGGCTTTGTGGCCCCACCCAAATCTCATCTTGAACTGTAATCTCCATAATCCCCACGTGTCGGGGAGAGGTCAGGTGGAGATAATTCAACCAGGGGGGTGGTTCCCCCGTCCTGTTCTCGTGATAGTCATTGAGTTCTCACGAGATCTGACAGTTTTATAAGGGGCTCCTCCCCCATGGCTTGGCACTTCTCTTTCCTGCCAACTTGTGAAGAAAGTGCCTTGCTTTCCCTTCGCCTTCCACCATGATTCTAATTTTCCTGAGGCCTCCTCAGCTACGCTGAACTGTGAGTCAATTAACCGCTTTCCTTTATCAACTACCCAGTCTCGGGCAGTTCTTTACAGCAGTATGAAAATGGACTAATACAACCAGCAATCAGGAAAGAGTGGAAACAAAGAGCTCAGCAGATATGGGGCATGGTGGTGGGAGGCCGAATCTTCCCATCCATGGTTCCCCACCCTACCAACAGGATTGTTTTTCATAGGCAGGGGAGTGACGAGTGGGTGGACTGTACAGAAGTAGGTGTTTGAAGAATAGTGTCAATTGATACCCGAGTTATGCAACCCAAGGAATATGTGAACCCCAGACTCAAGGGGAGGCCACACCTACCATGTTGGCCTTAGAAAGACATTACTTCTGGCCAGTACTTAAGTTTAAGAAATTCTATTCTTTGCTCTTTTTATATGCAGAGCCTTTGCTCTAGGAAGATACCATGCTTTTTAATGGATTTTAAAAGAAAAATATAGACGAGGAAAACAAGTTCTACACATAGGAAATGAGAGGATCAGCAGCAATAGTAGTGAGAAGTCTTTATAAATATAACTTTTGGCCACCTTTTCCCCACCTGTGTCCTCCTGTGAGCAAGGATGGACTCTGTCCCAGCCAGCTTCTCCCCTTAAATCAGGAGTTGACGAACTATGACCTGCTGCTTGCTTTTGTATGGTCTTTATAGATATCCATAAAGTCTATTATCTGTCTATCTATCTATCTATCATCTATCTATCTATCTATCTATCTATCTATCTATCTATCTATCTATCTATCTAT